>NC_090035.1:24365491-24665491 GCF_037176765.1 Anolis sagrei | reverse complement strand
AGTGTTGTGGAGAAGGGTCAGGATCCGGAAGGGGGTCCTGAATGTTGGGAGTGTTGTCTGTGGATTCTAGGTCAATGGTGTCCGTGTCTTGGGGGGGCATAGGTGGGTCATGGAGGGTTAGAGGGTCTAACTCTGCTTGGGGTTCAGGAGGGTGAGAAAGTGTGGCTGAAGGAGGCGCACGTGGAGGCTGTGGGAAGTTTGGATCATGAAAATGAGAAGGATAAGGTCCCCTGAAGTTATCAGGGGGAGGAGGGGGGTAGTAGAAGGGATAAGCTGGAAAAGGAGGAGGGGGAGGATAGAGGTAAGGGTACTCGTGGTATCCATAGTGTTGTTGTTGCTCTGGAGGGAGAGTGCGTACTCTCTTGGGAGGGGGGGGGAGGGAAGGAGTTGGAGGTTTGTGTGGAACCAGGGAAGGAGAGTAAAGGCGGCGCCCGGCAGCGTGTGCCGAGGTGCTGGGTTGTATGGGAGATGGGGATTCTCCCGGTACCGGGGACTGGGGTGGGCTGGGCGAGGGGGGAGGAGAGTTTTGAGAGAGAGGAAGTGGGGGGGGGGGGGAGGGAGAGGTCAGCAGTGGGCTGAGTTTCCAGCTCCAGGTGCGGAGCGAGGAGTTCTAAGGAAGAAAGGTGGGAGGGGTCTTCCATTTGGAGCAGGCTGGGCAGTGGTTCCTGGAGCTGCAAGGCGGAACCGGGCAAAGAAGGTACAGATTGTAAGATAGGGGGGCTCAAGGGCTGAGTGCCAGTGAGTTGCCTTCCCTTTTTCTGTTTGTCTGATTTTTCTTTCGATTTTGTAGACCTACTGGTCTGTTTGGAGGTTTTGGCTTTCTTTTTTGGCGGCTCCGCGATGGGAGTATTTGCCTGGGTTAAGTCCCGCCTATCCCCAACACGTGGGGAGGGAGGCTGGGATGGCTCTTGTACAGGGGATGATTGGGAAGGAGCGGAGGCCGTTTGCAGGGCCAAGGCTCACTCGTAAAGTAAAGCTTTTAAACGGGCATCTCTGCCTTTGCGATCCCTTGAGGTAAAACTGAGACAAATCTCGCATGTTTGGAGATTGTGAGTCCCTCCTAGGCAAAGGAGGCATTTGGAATGCCTATCCGCCTCGGGGAGATTAGCCCCGCAGGCGGAACAATTCTTAAAACAGAGGGAAGACATCTAGCCTAGTAGTAAGAGAGAGAGGGTCGTCAGCCGGTCCGAGTCGGGAGAGGAGAGGTTGGGAGGTCGAGAGAGACGGTCCGAGGTCCAGAAAAAACAATGTAGTCCAGTCAGAGAATACAAGAGAAGGTCCTGAGATGCTGCCTGTTTGGCGCGGAAAAAGGAACTACCTCTCAGATGCACGCCGCGGCGTGTATACCAGGGGGGCGGGGGGATGGGCGGAGCTTATTTATACCTCTAAATAATCATTGAAAATTCTAGAAGTTCCGGATTGCTGCGCATGCGCAAAGGAAACCCAAAAGTGCGCATTTCACGGAAGGACACGAAGAATAAAAAGAAATACTATAACAACAGCCGCTAGAGCTGGGCAATAAGGCATCTCCTGCTATTCCTAAGAATGGCTGCTCAGGGAATACCTGGCGACGCCTATAAGTCATAGGAAAACTTCGGCCCTCCAAGTGTTTTGGTCTTCAACTCCCACAATTCCTAACAGCTAGTCTAAAGCACCTGGAGGGCCAAAGTTTGCCCATACCTGCTGTAAGTGGCAGGAGGAGAAGGGGTCACGCTGGCATGCCCTGTCCACTGTGTGAGAAGTGCCATTTCCTCAGAACAAATCTCCCGCTTGTTGTTAGTGTGTTAATGGGACAGTTAGAAGGATGTCAGAGATGCAGCTCACATATATAATTTGGAAGCAGAGTCCTGAAGGAAGAAGGCCCTTATTCCGGAAGGAAGGCATGCCAAAGGAGGTATGGAAAGGCAGTCAAAGCGGAAGGCAGTCAAAGTGGGAGGCAGAGCGGAGGGGTACTTTACCTTGCTGGGCCTGGATTTCGGGGAGCACCTTGTCTAAGACTGCTAAGGCTTTTCTATGGTAATCTGCTTGGGCTTCTAAGAACTGAGGACAGAACCCACATTGGAGAACAAGACATTAGGCACAGGATGGAGAACGAACAAGGCAGAAGCACATGGAACGAGTGACCAAAGGGACCAAGAAGACTCACCGCCACGAAGAATCTGGTGTAGTCGCCCTCTTTGGAGATGAAGTTGTACATGTCAGCAGCAAGCTGGTCCTGTGAGGAATGTGGAGGGGAGGAGCAGATGAGAATTGATGAGAGGATAATGCATTCAAACTCTCAAACAGAAGGCAAGAAGACCCAGTAGACTGAGTTGGACCAGACTGCTTCTTTATGTGCCATAAGGGCAAAGTGCAACAAGGCCTGGAGACAAGGCATGTGCAGCTTGTGTCAAAATTTCACAATCCCATCATTGCTGCACAGTGTTGAGCCAGACATTTAATCAACTGATATAATCGAGTGCCAGCTCTACAGATGCTGATTTTCTTACTTAGTTTAACCACCCAAATATCATGATCACAGTTGCAAGAGGTAGCCAGATGCACACACCTTGCACTGCTCCACTTTGTTTCCTGCTTCATCCATCTCCTCCTTCAAGGAGTCAATCTTTGACGGAAGGCCCTGGAAGTTGGTGGCAGAGGTTTTGTGGGCCTGGTTCCACCTGAAAGAAAGAAAGAGGGAACAAAATGACTCCCATTACATTAGAGGGAGGGAAACCCTTTGTGGATTGCAATGACTGGATTAATAGGCCACCATTCAGAAGAAGAAAAAATCCTAAACAGGATACAGATTGAGCACCGCTAATCAGAAAACCCCAAATCCAAAACCTTTTGCTTCAATTTCTTGCTTCTGCTTTTGAGGCAATCATGGGGGCACTCCTGTTTGTTTGCTGGCAGAGAACTGCTGTATAAGATGTATTGTATTCTATTTTTCAAATACAGGAGTCAGGACCTTGATAACCTCAGTCCCTCACTCTCTCCAGCCACTTGTCTTATGCAGAGAAGAAATATCAAATGAGATGAGAGATGAGGTTGGAGAGAGACATGGATATCTGTAAAATGATAGCAATAATAATAATAATATTAATAATAATAGTAATTAAACGGTTAGAATCCAACAATACTGTTGGTGCAAATCCATGCCTCCCAAGCTGAGAAAGTAGCTATTGTTATTATTAATTTTACTTATACCTTGCATTTCTTCCTTGGGAGGCATGAATCTGCACCAGCATGATGCTTGGCTTCCAACCATTTCACAGATATTTTCTGTCTATGTTTCCACCCGTTTTAGAGTTCTGACTTTTGCATTTTGTGAATTTTTAGTGTATTTATTATCTGCTGCACTTCCTGCCTTGAATCTCAACCTAGGAAAATGTGGCCTCTCTTTCTACAAACACACACACACACATAAAGCAAGGAGGAGGCAGCCCTGAGGTTTGGGCCTTACCTGGCTCTGGCAGAGTCCCAGTCCAGCACCATCTTGGCCAGCTGCTTCCTCTGCTTCTGAATGTTGGGGATTTCTATCTGAAAAGCAGAGAGCACAGGAAGCTGGCATTTGAAAAGGCTCTCATGTGGAAGGAAGGCCACATCATCCCCCCCCCCCCCCCGGAGCCCCAATTCAACTCACCTCTGTCAGCTGATTCAGGGGCTCCAGGACGTCTTTCTCCACCTGAACCTCATGGTATGAGAGCTCCATGGACAACTTGTTCTCCGCCTCCCCACAGGTCTCCAGCATTTTTCTTTGAAAAAGAATGAAAAAACATTGGCAAAGGCAGCTCTTTGGGCATACTGTACTCCATGCTGCAGTGAGACCTTTATTAGGCTAAGCCAAGGGAGCCCAAAATGCATCATACCCTTGAGAATGGACTAACTGGGGTAGTTGCACAATATGATCTACAAACAAAAGATATTGCTTACTTTCTCTGACAAGAATATCTGATCCTCCAAAACACTAGGCCAGGTGTCTTCAACCTGTTGCCCTCCAATTCCCAGAAGCCCCTATTGCCAGCTTTTTCAATGGACAGGGATTCTGGGAACTGGAGTCCAAAACACCTGGAAGACTGCAGATTGAAGAGAGGAGGATGGGTTAGGATACATTTGAATTGCAGGCTTACTTCAGCTAGATATGCTTCTGATAAAGAAATGTCACAACTTACAGAGAACAATATGTAGCAAGATCAACCATTACAAAATTCTTTAAAGATGCTGCCGTTTTCCCCTTTCTCACAACACAAAATTACGGTGCTGCCATGAAGGAGGAAGCCATGTTTTAATGTTTGTATATTTTTAGGTGTTAAATTGTATCAGATTGGTTTTATTGTGAGCTGCTTTAAGTCTCTTTTTTAGAGAGATAAAGTGAGATCCAAATAAAAATAATGATCGTAACATTTATTTTAAGGGTTTTCACCCTTAATACATGTTCAGTTCCATTTTAATGTTTACATATTTTAGGTTTCAAATTGTATTGCATTGGTTTTTATACTGTGAGCTTCTTTGGGTCTCTTTTTTAGAGAGATCAAGAAAGATACAAATAAAAACAATGATAATAATATTGGTCTTAAGAGTTTTAATTGTTGATTTTTAATACTATTAATGTTCAATTCCATTTGTATATTTGTAGGTTTTCAAATGTATTGGTTTCTTTTTTAGAGACAAAGTGGGATACTGTGACGATGTGTAACTTTTATTCTTATGGTTATGTGTTGTTTAAACAGTAGTTAATAAATGGTAAACATGTAGAATTATATTTTGTTAGAGATGGTGGTTGGTGGCTTGAGCTGAGTTGCCATAGCAACGGGGGAGGAGCCAACTGTCACTTCACGGGGCAGCTGTTTGAAAGTGGCAGTCTGTGACCAAAGAGTTACAGGAGAGGTAGTTGATCCTGTGGTGTATGGAAAACCAGCAGGAATCCTATAGTTAGAGAACTATAGGAAAGACTGATTCTTTAATATTAAGAATCAGCATTTGGCTGTGAGCCAATATAGTTAGATAAGTCAGGTGGCTTATTTGTAGTAAAAGAACGCTTGTTGAAGAAAGATATATCTACTCAAAGAAATCTCTTAAAGTCTGTACCTAAAGTTACTCATGAAACCTTACTAATGTAACCTATCAAGATTTGTGCCTCTAGAGAAGAAACATCGAATCTGTTATACTTTGCTTGTTCCATAAACTTGTTACTGTTCTCCTCAAGCCTTGCCTGATATAGTTTCTCCTAAGTCAAACAGCCTGCATAAGAAGTATAACTAAACCAGGGACAGTAAACGCTACGCTATCAAATAAATAAATCCTTCTATAATTAATAGTCCCTTTATAAACCAACTCTTAAGCTGATATTGATCATTGCCCGGCTTTCGTCACAAATTTGGTGGCAGTTGTTTTACCCTCCTTTACAGATACAAATAACAGCAACCCATAGAGATGCAGTGCCAAATTGGGATGACAAGCATTTTGCAGAGCCACTTCCATGTGGCCTTGAAATAGATTTTGGGCAGATGAGGAATGCACCATCTTACCCAAGTAATGTTTCATCGCTGAGCTGCAGAGCACCTTCTTGCATGTTCTGGGCAAAAGCTGTGAGCGGAAGCTTTTTCTGCAGAAGGAAACACAGATTAGATGGAATCAGAGCTTGGCGCTACGCATCCCTTGATTCCAGATAGAATCATAAAATCAAAGAGTTGGAAGAGACCTGATGGGCCATCCAGTCCAATCCCCTGCCAAGAAGCAGGAATATTGCATTCAAATCACCCCTGACAGATGGCCATCCAGCCTCTGTTTAAAAGCTTCCAAAGGAGCCTCCACCACACTCCGGGGCAGAGAGTTCCACTGCTGAATGGCTCTCACAGTCAGGAAGTTCTTCCTCATGTTCAGATGGAATCTCCTCTCTTGTAGTTTGAAGCCGTTGTTCCGCGTCCTAGTCTCCAGGGAAGCAGAAAACAAGCTTGCTCCCTCCTCCCTGTGGCTTCCTCTCACATATTTATACATGGCTATCATATCCCCTCTCAGCCTTCTCTTCTTCAGGCTAAGCATGCCCAGCTCCTTAAGCCGCTCCTCATAGGGCTTGTTCTCCAGACCCTTTATCATTTTAGTCGCTCTCCTCTGGACACATTCCAGCTTGTCAATATCTCTTTTGAATTGTGGTGCCCAGAATTGGACACAATATTCCAGGTGTGGTCTAACCAAAGCAGAATAGAGGGGTAGCATTACTTCCCTAGATCTAGACACTATGCTCCTATTGATGCAGGCCAAAATCCCATTGGCTTTTTTTGCTGCCACATCACATTGTTGGCTCATGTCTAACTTGTTGTCCACAAGGACTCCAAGATCTTTTTCACACGTACTGCTCTCGAGCCAGGCACCCTCATTCTGTATCTTTGCATTTCGTTTTTCCTGCCAAAGTTGAGTATCTTGCATTTGTCACTGTTGAACTTCATTTTGTTAGCTTTGGCCCATCTCTCTAATCTGTCAAGATTGTTTTGAATTCTGCTCCTGTCCTCTGGAGTATTGGCTATCCCTCCCAATTTGGTGTCATCTGCAAACTTGATGATCCTGCCTTCTAACCCTTCATCTAAGTCATTAATAAAGATGTTGAACAGGACCGGGCCCAGGACGGAACCCTGCGGCACTCCGCTCGTCACTTCTTTCCAGGATGAAGAGGAAGCATTGGTGAGTACCCTCTGGGTTCGTCCATTTAACCAATTACAGATCCACCTCACCGTAGTTTTGCCTAGCCCATATTGGACTAGTTTCCTTGCCAGAAGGTCATGGGGGACCTTGTCAAAGGCCTTACTGAAATCTAGGTACGCTACATCCATGGCATTTCCCGCATCTACCCAGCTTGTAACTTTATCGAAAAAAGAGATCAGATTAGTCTGGCATGACTTGTTTTTGATAAATCCATGTTGACTATTAGCAATGACCGCATTTGTTTCTGTTTGCAGACCTCTTCCTTAACAATCTTTTCCAGAATCTTGCCTGGTATCAACGTGAGGCTGACCGGACGGTAGTTGTTTGGGTCGTCCTTTTTTCCCTTCTTGAAGATTGGGACCACATTGGCCCTCCTCCAATCTACTGGAACTTCCCCTGTTCTCCAAGAACTCTCAAAGATGGTTGCCAATGGTTCCGAAATGACTTCCGCTAGTTCCTTGAATATTCTTGGGTGTAGTTGATCTGGCCCTGGGGACTTGAACTCATTTAGAGCGGCCAGGTATTCCTGGACGACTTGTTTCCCAATTTGGAGTTTGATGTCCTCTAATCCCTCATCCACTCTGTCTTGCTGAGGTTGAAGATGACTTTCTTTTTGTGAGAAGACCGAGGCAAAGAAGGTATTAAGTAATTCTGCCTTTTCTCTATCCCCTGTCAGCATTGCCCCATCTTCTCCTTGAAGAGGCCCTATCGCCTCCTTGTTTTTTCTTTTTCTACTGACATAAGGAAAGAATCCCTTTTTATTGTTTTTAATGTCCCTGGCAAGCCTGAGCTCATTTTGTGCTTTAGCCTTGCGGACCTTTTCCCTGCAGGTGTTGGCTATTTGTTTGAATTCTTCTTTGGTGATTTCTCCCTTTTTCCACTTCTTGTGCATATCTCGTTTGTGTCTCAGGTCAGTTAGAAGTTCTTTGGACATCCATTCTGGCTTCTTTGCACTTGTCCTATTTTTTCTTTCTGTTGGCACGGTTTGCAACTGCGCCTTGAGTATTTCACTCTTGAGAAACTCCCATCCATCCATAACTCCTTGTCTTTTAGTATCTGTGTCCACGGAATGCTGCTCAGCGTTTCCTTCATTTTTTGGAAATCAGCTCTCCTAAAGTCCTAAATGCGGGTTTGACTTGTCTTAGTTTCGGCCTTCCTTTGTATCTCAAATTGCAGGAGAACATGGTCACTTGCCCCTAAGGATCCTACCACTTCAACCGCATCGATCAGGTCCTCCGCATTTGTTAGGATGAGATCAAGAGTAGCCAATCCCCTTGTTGCCTCTTCTACCTTCTGGACCATGAAATTGTCTGCAAGGCAAGCGAGGAATTTCTTGGACTTTGTACTCTTGGCCGAGTTTTTTTTCCAGCAAATATCGGGATAATTGAAATCGCCCATGACTACTACATCTCTTCTCTGTGCCTGTTTGGTCAACTGTTGGCAGAGACTTCATCAAGTTCTTCCTCCTGGCTTGGAGGTCTGTAGTAGACGCCTACAACAAGATCTTTTTGAGTCCCAGTTCCCTTGATTCTTATCCAGATGCTTTCAAGCTGGTTTCCCGGATTGCTGTCATGCATCTCTTCTGCAGAAAAAGAGTTTTTGACATATAAGGCTACTCCGCCTCCTCTCCCCTTTGTTCAGTTTCTGTGAAAGAGGTTATAGCCCTCGATGTCTACATTCCAGCGATAGGAGTCATCCCATCACGTTTCAGTGATATCATATTTGTGGTGTTGTGCTAAAAGTTGGAGTTCGTCATGTTTATTTGCCATGCTCTGTGCATTAGTGTAAAGACATGTGAGCCCCTGAGATCTTCCCCTGAGCTGTTTAATTGGGATTATTGTGCTTTCGGTACTTGGTCCTTTTTGTGTTTGTGCAGCCCTCCGTTTAGCCTTCTGGCGGTTCCCTGACATTGTGGGTAAAGTAGTGTTCGCAAGGCTGTTGTCCCCCTCCCCCAGTGGGCCTAGTTTAAAGTGTGTCTAATGAGGTTTGCGAGTCTGTGAGCAAAAAGGTGTTTTTCTACTTGTGTGAGATGCACCCCATCCCTTGCCAGTAGGCCATCCTCCTGGAAAAGCAGGCCATGGTCAAGGAAGCCAAAGTGTTCCTCCTGACACCATTTTCTATGCCAGTCATTGACCTGTACTATTTTTCTGGCCCTTGTAGGACCGTGTCTTATGACTGGGAGGAGGGATGAAAAGACCACCTGTACATTAGATTGCTTTAGCTTTGTTCCTAGAGCTCGAAAATCAGTTGTGATCTTTAGAAAAGTATGCCTAGTAGTATCATTGGTTCCTACATGAATCAACATAAGGGGAGGACGGTGATGGGGCTTGAGGAGCCTGGTGAGCCTCTGAGTGATATGATGTATTTTTGCCCCCGGTAGGCAGCATATTTCTCGAGCCATCCCATCCGGTCTGGAAATGACGGCTTCCGTTCCTCTGAGGAGGGAGTCGCCTACTACCAAGACCTTTTTACTTTCAGGATTGACAGGGCCCCTTTTGCACATTGTAGTGTGTAGGTCCCCAGAAAAGTGATCCTGTTGGTGTGAATTGTGTAGGTGTAAAGTGTTGTTCTCCTCTTCGACATCCCTAGTGCATTCGTAAAGGAGAAGCCATTGAGATTCGTCTAAGAGCCTAGCGTTCTCCTGTATGTGTTCCTGTTGCACCTGGTCTATGGTTGGGGATGGTACACCTGCATGATTGTGTAAGTGTGAATGTTGTGAAGTGTTGTCCCAATCAGGGCTATACCCCACACACTGATCAAGGACGAGCCACTGATCAGTATCTAAGCCATTCTGGTCTTCCTCAATGTGTTGTGTTTCTTGGTCAAGTGATAGCTGTGTGAGAATTTGGAATCTATTGTGTAACTGCAGCTGAGCAGAAGTATTCTGAGGAGGCTTCCAGGTTCTATGTCTCTTTCTAAGGGTGACATTCCTCCAAGCCTGAGGGTTGTCCACATCTGAGGTGTTCTCCTCTTGAGCCTCCCCATAATGTTGATGTGATATCGGCTGCGTGTCTAGGACAGCATGCAGTGTGGTGTCTAAGAACGGCTCGGGTTCCTGAATGCTCTTAAGGGTCTTAATACGGTCCTCGAGTTGTCGGATCCTGTGTTCCATGTGAGTGATCTGTTTACACTTGGGGCAAATGTAATTGAGTAATTGTTGCTTGAAAAAGATGCATGAGACAGGAAGATTTTGTGTTTGTTCCATCTGGAGGTTGCTAATGACCTCCTCTTGGTGTGTGTTTTATGTTGTTGTTTGTATGCAGTGGGGAAAGTGTAGGTTAGGCGCGTGCGACCCTGGCTTATATATGGTAAACAGGAAGCAGAACAATGGGTCACTAATTGCTGGCCTGCACTGCTGGCTAAAAGAATGTAGCCTCGCCCCACCTCTCAAACAAAGCAACACTCAAGCAGCTAATTTTAAACACTTAAACTCTAACAAACTTAAACTTAAACTTGGGCCTAAGGAAAAGGATGCAGGGTTTCCCAAAAGTGGCTTCCGGGGGAAATTGAGCCAACGAGAGCAGGAAAGTCACCCTAGCAGAGGAAAACACTGACCCAAGGGGAAGTGCCCCAAAGGAAGGAAGGAAGAGATGAAAGGGGACTCACATGCTTCTTCTCAGCGTCTGTTCCATACTGTCCCTGCAAACACATCACCAGCCGTTTGTGGGAATTGTGGCACACAGAGCGCACCATGTCCAGGCGCCGCTCAATCTGGACAAGAGGAGAAATCAAGATGATGGTGGTAATGACTACACATTGAAATGTGAAATGTGGGATGCTGGCAAACCCTAGATCGTATTCATTGACTGGACAACAACAACAATAACAGAAGAGAAATGAAGCCAGAGGAGAGACCTGGGATGCTGGCAAACCCTTTCCCTTCTAGCTGCATTTATTGATGGACTGACTTGCAGCCATTAATTTTAAATTTACAGTCTATGCTCTTTGTATTTTAATGTTTAATCCAAATATTTTAATATGTTTTATTTTAGGGAATGTGTTTTAATACATGCATTTTATTGAATGTATTTTATGATGGCGTGCTTTAACTGTGTTGTGCCCTGCCTCATGGCATAAGGAGAGGCAGGTAGCAAAGAAAATATTATTATTATCATCATCATCCGACCAGTTCATCTCATCAAAACATACAGGATTAAAAAATATATATTAAACTACATTTCTGTGATATACTGGGCTGCTCCTACGCACCAGACAGAGAATAGGGCTTAATTAGATGGCCTTCGGGGATCCCTTCAAACTCTGTTTGACTCTGGATTCTTTTTTTTGGCAATGATAATAATGGAAGACATATTTAAGGGAAACAAGAAGAAGATGTTTTATCAGGGAGCCTTGGAAAATTCCATGATTGAAGAAAGGTGCGTGTATAAACAAACACAGAGAGGCAAGCCCTGGAAGAGCTTCAAGTGATCATAAAAAAGTGGTGATTTCTGAAGTAGCAGGGAAGGATCCTTTATGTGGAGGATCCCTGTGTTCCAGCATCTGAGACTGTGTCAGTTTCTCTGCTGGGAACCTCCTCCTCCACCGCTGACAAAAGCCAAAGAATGTGGTTTATCTGTGTTTTGATGAGTCACAGAGGTGAAAAGGAGGCCTTCTGGAATGGTTTCTGTTTGGACAGAACCAGCCAAAAAGGCATGAACAAGTTTAATGTGGGGAAGCCTGACGAGAGATAGGGACCAACTGAGTTTTTTTTTTTAATGCTGCAATTAAAGAGGAGGAGGAGGAGGAGGAGGAGGAGGAAGGGGGAAATGGCCTAAGACTCTGTCCAACCAGGCCTGGAATGTCAGCAACTCCCATGGCTTTGCAAGGAATTCAGATTTAAAGAATTCTTATCTGACTTTACAATGAAGAGAGCCCCTCCACAGAGACTTAAAAATGCTAAGCTGCTGTACCAATGCAAATGGCTTCGCTTTCATATAATGCAAGTGTAACTGCCAGAATTTTCCAATCAATAGATAAGTTTTGGATTAAAACAGGATCCAATGTGAAAGCATGGTCGATGTCTTAAAAAGCCTGTTCTGCATTGCTGCAAAGACTGTTCAGATCTGCAGAAGACTTGAGCAAAACGCTTAATGGAAGCAGAACTTCCCAAGCTGGGGGGGGGTGGGGGAATCCTCAATCCTGACTGCATAAGAACAACAACAGAATCATCATTACCATCTTTCCTCATAGTTTGAGGCAGGTTATAACACACTAAAATATTCATAAATAGTTCGAATGTTTTAGTTACAATACCTATTACTCTTAGAATTTATATTATTAATTACCTGCCTCTTCTCATGGTTTGAGGGAAGAACAGACTATTGAATTAATTTACACATATATATCTAGTTTAAATATATACTTCAGTTAAAATTAATTGTTGTTCTTGTTGTTTTTATTATTAGTTATCTGCCTCTTCTCATGGTTCGAAGGAAGTACAGCCTAATTAAAATACATTATATATACACCGTATATGCATACATACATGTATGCATACATACAGAGAAAGTTTAAAGTTTCCGTTTTATTGAGTCTGAATTGATGTTCTTATATGCATATGCATTTTGTTTTATAAGGCACTTTGTGCCATTTGTAAGCTGTCCTGAATCCCTTTGGGGAGATTATGATGGGATATAAGAATACAATTATTATTATTATTAAATATATATTTTAATTAATACATCATCGTTGTTGGGTTTTATTTCCATGTCAGGAGCGACTTAAGAAACTGCAAGTCACTTTTGGTTTGAGAGAATTGTGGCAATGTTGCCCGGGGTACGCCTGGATGTTTTACCATCCTGTGGGAGGCTTCTCTGGAGCTGACAGACGGGCGCTCCCCCTGCTCCCGATTCAAACCGCTGATCTTTTGGTCAGCAGTCCTGCTGGCACGAGGGTTTAACCCATTGCGCCACCAGGGGCTCTTTGTTGTTGTTGCTATTATTAGTTCCTGGCTTGAGGGGAGTACAGCATAGTTAAAATTAGACTATTTCAATCCATCTATTTAAAGGGATCAACCAAAGATTAAAACACATGGAAACCACACAAACCAATAAATGTACATTTTGAAAATCTCAGGTTGAACGGACTGGGTTAAATCATGGAAGGTCTACTCCTGCAATCTCCGATTTCTCTGCTTTTTTGGTTGGTTCTGAGCAGCTGCTGAGCCAGTTGACTGGAAACAGGGGAAAGCGTCTCCCTTCCTCCAAACAAATGAAGGCTGGAAGCTGATCCAAGCCCTTTTGGCCCCAACCACCCTCCTTCCAGACCAAAAGACACCTCTCAGATACAGAAAGCAGACGGGAGCAAAAAGCTCAGTACAATGGAGGAGGTTTCAGATCGCCCTTGACCTTTCCCATTGAATAATGCTGCTCTGTCTTCTTTCCGGGCCTTTCAGGGACTTTAAAGAGAAGCCTGGATTGGCATCAGAACTACAGAATCAGAGCAAGGTGACCAGGGAGTTTGTTGGGTTGGCTGAGAAGGTGATACTGGGAGATGCACTCCAAGAAAGAAGGAAGATTCATTGCCCAGCCTCAAGGCATGCTTCCTTCTTTCTTCCTGAATGTCTTTGGAATGGAAGCCTTATACCTGAGGGCATCTCCAAGGAGAGAAATGCACAAGAACATGCCATTGCGCTTGGAAAGAGAAAGGAAAGCAAGGTGAATGAGTAAGCTCTTCCCATCTGGGGAGAGCAGGGCCAAGGGATATTTATCATTAAGGCCTGGGAAAGCCATGGCTGCAAATAACGAAGGAAACATTCCTGGCTCCTTGCCCTTCGGCCCAGTCTTTCCGCCCCTAAATATTTTACAGGATCGCTCAGGCAACCAAAAGGAATGGCCAGAAATCATGTTCCTGACAAGAAAAAATGGGCTGCTGATATCATTCGTCCCACCCATCTGATTCAGAAAAACCATGAAAATAGAATATAAATAGAGGCATAAGGCATATAAAGCAACAAAAAGCCCCGGTGCCCGAGGTCTGGAAGGCGTAGCGGCACTCATTCAGAACTTCCTGACTTTGTCCTCCTGGAAAGAAAAGTAAAATGTTTCCAAAGGAGCAGCCAAAAGAATGTATAAAGCATTTGGAAGGGGAATGGCACCAAGATTAAAAGTTATTTGCTTGCATTATCCCCAGTTGGGCTTACCCTTTGCCCCACTGCTGTTTGCTACAAATTTAAAAATGGTAGGGCACCAAAGGCTGGAAAGAGAAGAGCAAAAGTCTCTTGGTACATAGAAGGGTGTCTGGAATACGTCTGATGAGAGCATGTTTAGGGGATGGCCATCCTGGATAGTTGTGGCAACAAAAGGCCAAAGACTCATTGGAACAGTTGGTCGCCATGCTGAAGGCAAGTTTATATTCAGAATGTGTTAAGACTCATTGAACATGGCTGGGGATGTTTAGCTTGGAGAAAAGGAGGATGGGAGAAGGGGACATAGTGGCTATGTTGAAATGTTTAGAAGGGTGTTGTATTGAAGAGAAAAGGGAAAATTTGTTTACTGCTGCTCCAGAGACTGGGACACAATGGTGCCATGGGTTCAAACGGCAGCAAATAGAATAGGCAGCAAATCTCCTCTGGAGATTTCTAAGCACAGGCTTGATGGTCATGTGTCGGGAAGGATTGGATGGTGTCTTTCCTGCCTGTCAGGGACGGGACTGGGTGGCCCTTGGGCTCCTTTCCAACTTTAGGAATCTATTGTTATTATGTATGTATGTATGTACCTAGATCTTAAGGGGTTAGATTGGGTGGTCCTTGTGGTTTCTTCCAACTTTATCATCTCTCTCTCTCTCTCTCTCTTTGGGGGTTGGACTGGATGATCCTTGGGAATCCCTTGCAACTCTACAATTCTTATTATTTTATCGTCCATCTTTATTTCTTCTGTCTGTTAAGGGCTGAACTGTGTGTTATTGGGGTCTCTTCCAAGTTGATGACCCTTCAGATCTCCCACAACTCTAGGATTCTATGAAAATTAATGAGCCCTTTGCTGAAAATAACCATCAAGTCAGAGAGCAAAGACTCAACAGAGAAAATGTATTTATATTCAGAAGCATTACGTTGGGGCACCTGCAGCTTCCTTTCCCCTTCCTCTGCTTGGTTAACCAGATGAGTTCCTCAAAATAACAGATGCACACATACTTTGCAGGCCTCTTTCTGGGGAACGGAAAAGTCCTGATCACCACACCGTGAAACACTGGGGTGAAAAAGAGCAATTTCACACTGTTTGTTTCATTTTTGATAGCTCTGCCCCATAAACATTCAATTAGAATGTGACCTGGTTGACTATCTTTGGTGGACTGAAGTTATGCTGCAGCCTTCTTAACCAAAGCAGGATGAGCATTAACCACCAGAAAAGAAAACTGCAAAAGAGCACAAAACAACTCACAAAGGAATTAAGACCCAGCATTCATGAATTCACTTTTAAATACCTGTAGCAGGTCATCGCTTAGGACTTCGGTTTTCTCTGCTCTGGTGAAAGACAGAAACAAAGGAGCATGAGAATAATGTTGTGCACAGAGTAA
The DNA here is from genome assembly GCF_037176765.1 of Anolis sagrei. Lineage (NCBI taxonomy): Eukaryota > Metazoa > Chordata > Lepidosauria > Squamata > Anolidae > Anolis > Anolis sagrei. Next base: position 24,650,296 of record NC_090035.1, on the reverse strand, counting down.
AGCCATAGAGTGCAAATAGACCTTTGTATGCAGAAATAAGAGACCTGGCTGGACGAAGCGGGAGGTGTAAATTTGACCCAGCTTTGCCTGCCAGGTTTCTCTATGCAGCACCAGCCGAGATCCGGAGGACAGGGAGGCGGGGTTACAGTGGTCTATAGAGACTCCATCCCTCTGACCAGGGCCCCCATCCCGCAGTCAACAAATTTTGAATGCGTCCACCTGAGAGTGGGTGACCGGGACAGAATAGGAATTCTGTTAGTGTACCGTCCACCTCGCTGCACTACAGTCTCCCTGCCTGAGCTAGCGGGGGTGGTCTCGGACCTGGCATTGGAGTCCCAACGGCTGCTTGTGCTGGGGGACTTCAATGTCCATGCCAAGGCCGCCCTGTCGGGAACGGCTCAGGACTTCATGTCTGCCATGGCAACCATGGGGCTGTCCCAATGGGTATCTGGCCCCACTCACAGTGCAGGACATACATTGGACTTGGTTTTCTGCCAGGGATGGGAGGAAGGTGGCGGTGTTGAGGAGTTGTCCATCTCTCCGTTGCCATGGACCGACCACCACCTGGTCAGATTTAGACTTACTGCACCCCCCAGCCTCTGCAGAGGTGGTGGACCCATTAAGCTGGTCCGTCCCAGGAGGCTTATGGATCCTGATGGATTCCTGACGGCTCTTGGGGAGTTTCCTGCCTCCTCGGTTGGTGATCCTGTTGATGCCCTGGTCGCTCTCTGGAATGGGGAGATGGCTAGGGCAATAGACACGATCGCTCCAGAACGTCCCCTCTCAAGTAGCCGAGTTAAACCAGCCCCTTGGTTTACTGAGGAGCTAGCAGCGATGAAGCGAAGGAAGAGGGAACTAGAGAGCGTGTGGCGTTCGGATCCGAGCGAGCCAAATCGAACACGGTTTGTGTCCTTTCTAAGGGCATATGCCGCGGCAATAAAAGCCGCAAAGAAGACTTTCTTTGCGGCCACTATTGCGTCTGCAAAGAACCGTCCGGCTGAACTGTTCCGAGTTGTCAGAGGCCTTTAAAACCCACAACGCAGGATGGGAGCCCTGATGACTCGGCAGCTCGCTGTGAAGCCTTTGCTCAGTTCTTTGCAGACAAAGTTGCCTTGATCCGCTCTGGTCTGGATACCATATTAACGGCAGTCTCTGAGGATGTAACACGAGCATCTGCTTGTCCAGTTTTGATGGATTCATTTCAATTGGTGAAACCCGAGGATGTGGACAAGGTATTTGGAGGAATGAGGGCTACCACATGCATCCTAGACCCCTGCCCATCCTGGCTTCTAAAGGAGGCCAGAGGGGGATTGGCCGAGTGGGTGAAGGTGGTGGTTAATGCCTTTGGGAAGGCAAAATTCCAGCCAGCTTAAAACAAGCTGTTATAAAACCGCTGTTGAAAAAACCATCACTGGACCCCACTCAATTCGTCAACTATCGGCCTGTTTCCAATCTCCCCTTCTTGGGCAAAGTCCTGGAACGTGTGGTGGCCTCACAACTCCAGGCATTCTTGGTAGACACGGATTATCTAGATCCGGCACAGTCTGGCTTTAGGCCGGGACATAGTACCGAGACAGCCTTGGTCGCCTTAGTGGATGATCTGCGGCGGGAGCTCGACAGGGGGAGTGTGTCCCTGTTGGTGCTGCTGGACCTCTCAGCGGCCTTCGATACCGTCGACCACGGTATCCTTCTGGGACGCCTCGCAGGGATGGGTCTTGGAGGTACTGTTTTATAGTGGCTCCGCTCATTCCTCGAGGGTCGGTCTCAGAAGGTGTTACTGGGAGCCTCCTGTTCAACCCCACAACCTTTGTCTTGTGGGGTTCCTAAGGGCTCAATACTGTCTCCCATGTTGTTCAACATATACATGAAGCCTCTGGGAGAGATCATCCGGAGTTTCGGAGTGCGATGTCATCTGTACGCGGATGATGTCCAACTCTGTCACTCCTTTCCACCTGCTACTAAGGAGGCTGTCGAGGTCCTGAACCAGTGCTTGGCCGCTGTGACGGTCTGGATGAGGGCGAACAAATTGAAATTGAATCCAGACAAGACAGAGGTACTCCTGGTTAGTCATAAGGCCGAACAGGGTATAGGGTTACAGCCTGTGTTGGATGGGGTCGCACTCCCCCTGAAGACGCAGGTTCGCAGTTTGGGTGTGATCCTGGACTCACCACTGAGCCTGGAACCTCAGGTTTCGGCGGTGACCAGGGGAGCATTCGCACAGTTAAAACTTGTGCGCCAACTGCGCCCGTATCTTGGGAAGTCTGACTTGGCCACGGTAGTCCACGCTCTGGTTACATCCCGTTTAGACTACTGCAACGCTCTCTACGTGGGGTTGCCTTTGAAGACGGCTCGGAAGCTCCAATTAGTCCAACGCTCGGCAGCCATGATACTAACAGGAGTGGAGCACAGGGAGCATACAACTCCTCTGCTGCACCAGCTCCACTGGCTGCCAATTTGCTATTGGGCTCAATTCAAAGTGCCGGCGTTGACCTATAAAGCCCTAAACGGTTCTGGCCCAAGCTACCTATCCGAACGTATCTCTGTCAATCAGCCCGCCAGGACCCTAAGATCTTCTGGGGAGGCCCTGCTCTCCATCCCGCCTGCTTCACAGGTGCGGCTGGCGGGGACGAGAGACAGGGCCTTTTCTGTGGTGGCCCCCCGGCTGTGGAACGCCCTTCCTATGGAGGTTAGATCAGCCCCCTCGCTAATGGTGTTTCGAAGAAGGTTAAAAACTTGGATGTTTGAACGGGCATTCGGATCAACAGTGCAATGAATGTGATGATTACAGGAATGGAAATATGGACGACGAATTGGATCACGACTCTAGTTATGAGATGCATTACGCTGTCTTATTGTTATGTCAATTTTGTATACTATGCTCTTATGGTTTTAAATTGTTTATCACTTATTGTTTTTTATCCTTGTTGTAAACCGCGTTGAGTCGCCTGTTGGGCTGAGAAATGGCGGTATACAAGCAAAATAAATAAATAAATAAATAAATAAATAAAATAAGCCTAGTTTATCCAAACCAAACAGCAAGGTTGAAGAGTGGTTCTTCACTGAATTCAAGAATCACCCCTCACTAGGGAACTAGAATTGCAAAAGGCAACAGGAAAAGCATGCACCAACAACAGCTTTGGGAAGAGGCCTGTTTCCTGACATTTTGGTTCCCAGAAATGGCTGGAGAACCAAGATATGTCACAACTGAGAACCTGAGAAATTTGGGGACACACGTTTTCTATTTCTTGAGCCCATCTGTTGAACATATCCATGGCATCCCAGACAGGATGCCCTGAAATGCCCTTTTGAGGCTCCTAGACACTGGACAGAGGATACACAGGAAACATCAGGGAGAAATGTCATAAGTAAAACCAGATATAAGCTAGGAGATGCAATTGAGAGCTTTGGGAAAGTCAAATGCAGAACCAAGGGGACCAAATCTGATCTGCAACATCCCAGAGATGTGTGCAAGACAAAAGCACCTTTCCATTATTATTATTTACTTTATCTATATCCCACCTTTCTTCCCATTGAAACCCAAGGCATTATGTTGCTGGGAACTATGAATTAAAGAAGCTGCACAATAACCACAATTTACATAAGGACTAAAGCAGAAGATAGGTCCCTCTGTACACAAACCTTCCTCAAAATTGCTGGTCAGTGTGTTTTGCAAAGGCCCAGCTGCTAAAAAAACTGCCCAGTTCCAATATGAGTAGCAGGCATTAGGAAAACCATTGGAGGCCAGATAAATCTGCCTTCTGCTAAGAGACAGGATCAAATCTTGACTAAATTATTTCAATGGACTTCATAATTGCGGTTCTGCAGCTTCTCTACACCAAAGACTCTGTGAAAAACTGCATGCGCATACATATGTATTGTGTAGCTGTCAGGGAATTACATCCCCTTTCTAAGACCTAATCTAATCCAGCATTAAATTAAAACACATTTGAAAACAGTATCCCTATTTCATTTCAAGATAATTCAAAATTGCAAAGAATATTAGTGATCATATAGAGTTCTTATTTCGCTGGCTGCCCAGGGGAAGAGCTCCACAAAGTAGGTAGTTTGTGCAAATGGAAGGAGAGGAAATAATATAGTCCAAACTTGGGATGAGCCAGTGGGATAAATGTCTGCTTATTGGTTGGTTATCTTTTCCATTATGTTTTATCTCCCTGTTTTAATAATGTTGTATCCCCCTTCGAGCCACAAGGAGGGGCGGGTAATACATTTATTATTTTAATTGTTATTGTTATAATTTTCTATTGTGTTGACTGTATTTTATTATATGTATTTTAATATTATTATATTTCACATATGTGCTTTAACCATAGGAGAGATGGGTAACAAACATATCACCATCATCACCATCACCATCACCATCATCATCATCATCCAGTCCGTGCCAAACTAGTGGACTGATCTAACCAATGCCAACATATTTCCAAGAGTTTTCTGCAAGAAACATATTTTACAAAAGAGATTTTGGATTCTGTACTATACTACATAGTCATTCAGAAAAGATTATTGAATGGTTTCACTTTCGGTTAAAAAATTGCAAGTTCCTGCTATCAAGCACTTGAGATTTTCTCAGCTTTGCTTTGACTCTGAATAATGCACTTGGTATGAAGGGTTGCTAGGGAGAGGAGGGTCTGCTATCTACTTTGTAAAGAAAGACAATTTCCCAGCTGGAAGGAACGCCAAGGCCTCCTCCTTGCCTGCGTCCTCCCTTTGCGATTGTAGATAAACCTGAAAAGTAGGCTGAGAAGTTGGAAACAAATAGGTTGTTCATGGCCAACAATGAAGGAGAAAGATAAGCTAAAGCTGGTACATATTAGGAAAGGCTATGGACTGAGTTAGGGCCCCTATGAGAGCACAGTTCCCAAACCTTGACTCAGAGATTAAACACAGAAAAAACTGGGGTGAAGATGTAAAGGTGATAAAAGGAAGGGAAACCCAAGTTCTGAAATGTGCAAATGTTCATTCCAAAGCACTGCTTTCTCTGTTTTGGGACTTCTTCAGTGAGCAAAGCACGACACTTTCTGCCTTGGTTGAGAAGGGCTTTCTAAACCTTGGGAAAGTGAATTTTCCAGGGCAAGAGAGGCTGCGTCACTAATAAATACATCCTGCTCTCTTCCCAGAGCACAATGGTTGGACCGGCTGCCAGGCCCCATGGAAAACATCTGCAGTTCTGCCAAGACAGAAAGGCTCCATGATCCATGAAGTCAAAGGGCCGGCTTCCCCTCTGGCAAATATTACCAATCTCCAACAAAAAAAACCTTGCTCTGAAAAGCAGAAGGGCCTGGAGCTTAACGGGCTGAAATGGCACCACCATTAAATGCTACTTAAACCTGCTCTCACCATTAGGAAGCAGCAGGAATTCTGGCATTTGGATTCTGCCTCCATTAATGACAGATCTCACAGCGCTCTGTGTCTTTCTGAATCACCAAGACAAGAAAATCAGGGCTTTAAATGCTCTCAGAATTGGCCCAGATAGTCAACAGCTCTGCAGGCATCCAATACAACCTTTCTGTTCATTTTACTTCAAAGCACTTCCATATGAAGTAATTGGCACTTTATACTTGCATAATCCCCACACAGGACCAACATCTCAACTCAATATTGTTTCTACCGCTATTAATTTTTTGATCATTTGTGGACACAATATAAAGAATAAATATTCTGAATTGCCAGCCAGAAACTAACTGGGAACCAAATGAACATTTTCCAGAACTGAAGAGACCAGCTCAATTCTGGCAAACCCTGGCCAAGCAGCTCAGAAGGCAAACTGGGTGAGATTTTGCAGTATATTTCAAAGGCATTTGTGGGCAGGATGCACTGCCTAGTTAACCTAGTCCAATAAATCTCTTTCTAGGAGGGGAGGCTTTGGGCACAGCAAGTGGGAGAACGATACCTGGTTTTAAAATGTCTCTCAAAAGGTGAGAGACTTCTTTGGGGCTTTAGGCACCATGGCAGTGAGATTTACAAAGTGCAAGCCAGGCTTTAGGGTTCGATTTCTGCAGAGGGAGGAAGAAAAAAGGAATAAAAGGCCCTTCCTTCCCTATTCTTATACCACAGCTCTCCATTGCATTCATACAGGTACAAACTGTTGCCTTCCAGATCTTACTGAAATGCAAGTCTCATCTTCTCCCAGCATCACTGGTCATGCTGCATAAGGACAACGGAAGCTGCAGAATTCCTCAAGCCGCTTGAATCCACATGCTTGATTACTACATAGTTGGGGCAATTGCAGAGGACTATTCGCCTTGTCTGCAGTCACAGCCTTGAAGAGACAAGCCTTCCTTTCTGATCAGTGCATCACTGCAGACATTTAGAAAAAAGTGAACATGCTCTTTTAGTGGTGAAAAAGTCCAAATGGTATAATTCCAGTGGTTCATGTCTTTGTGAGTGATGTGCCAGTGTCTTTTCATCTATTGTCTACATTTTTATCTGGATCTGTCTTCCCAGCATGCCAGATGTTGGTATTTACCAGGCTTTGGGAAGTGATCATTGCAAGAGCCCCAATGAGCATGACACTATCTCCAGGCGATGAAACAGGAGAGATAAGGAGAGCAAACATCCAGGCACCTGGGACGCAGGGCAGGATTCAATGCCTTGCGTACAATGAGTTTCCACGTCGTCCATCAAGACACACTACAGGAAGGGAGACTTCCTCCTTCTGCCTTGGTCTCTTCTGCATGAAACAGGGCCCCACCAAAGGCCTGAGGATCTTGGCCAGAGAATTCCATTCTGCTTCAGCCGCTGGCTCATCTGGGCCCTGCGTCACTGGGAGCTCCTCTCTGTTTTAAGGCTGCGTAGCAACGGGAGAGGCAAACATACAAGAGCTCTGCGAAAGCAGCAGCAATGTCTGTCTGCCCCAAAGAACTGCGGCAGGAAGGGGGTCCATGCCAGGAACCAGGCCCCAAACAGCAAGGGGTTGAGCTCTGAGAAATAAAGCCACCCAGGCACCTAATGAGGCTATCCGTTGTAATTCCAGCAGCAGCTGTAACACACACTTGCAACGCTTTTGAATCATTAACGCAACATTCCCTGCATGGGAATTTAGTACCAAGAAAACAAGGTTGTTTTAATCCCTACAACGTCATTCAATCCCTTAATGATATATCATTTAGTACTTTGCAAACAGTGTCTCTCATCTGAGGGAAAAGGTGCTCGTTTACAGCAATGTGACAGACAGAAAACCTATGATACCTTCCTCCATGGCTATTGTTATTTATCATCTTTTTAGACAACAATAATAAACCACACTTATGCATGCACAAAACAAACAAGTACATATTAAACTGCAAAACATACATCTCTAATGACATCTAAGTCTGTATGTATATGAATATACATGTAGACACATGTACATTAAAATGGATTTCTTGCTGTCCTTTTTCAGTTTTTCTATAGTTTAATATTTTATATTTTTATGTCTCACAAATTATTTATTTCTGCTTGTATTAACGTTGAGAAGTGTCCCAACAATGTTTATTTCCAAACCTGTACATAAAGCCTTTCCCTCAGCTATATATTGGTAAAAAAATCAATTCTAAGAATGTGTCCAATGACTTATCCCTTGACAGCATTGTTAACTTGACCATTTTTAATTTTTTCTCTCCAGTCAGGTTATAATATAAACTCTGTGGCAACAGCATGTTTGCCCATCCTTCTGCAGCAAAGCAGCTCATACGATGACATCGAAGTGTGACACTCATATAGTGCTGCACTGGAGTGACCTCCCATTCCTTCCTCGCATCTAGTCCTCATCTTCATGGTAAGCATTACACTGGATCATGTCCTGTAATTGGCTAAGAGTCAGCATTCCTAATGATAAGGATCTGCATTACTCCACCGCCTTCAGCAGTTTCATGTAGGAACAAGGGGTGGGACCATAAGCAAGGCACAAGTGTTAATATGCCATTACAAATGGCTACAAGAGACTTGGGTCGTGTCACTTCCTTCTGCAACAGGAAGAAGCAGTTACCTCCAATGTTTATTTCATGGAGCAAAGTCAGGGATTGGAACAGGGATTTGTCACTAATTGCTTTCATAATGTTACACTACACACTACCAAACATGACTCAATTGCTCTTCCTGACCATTGGGTAGAAGACTGCTGGGACTTGTAATCTCAACAGCATCTGCAGTTGCATGTAGGTGACACTTCTATGGCTCTAATAATGCACTTCAGTTTAAGCATGACAACAAGCAGCAATTGATGTCATGGTGGAGCTAAATAGCGCTGTCCCTTGGGACATCTGAATTTGCACAAGTGCTTTCCTGATGCCATCCTTCCCTGAGCAGGAATGTGCCCATTGAAAGCCTGGGTCTCAATGTTTTGACAACTTCCTCCACACTTCTCATTTATCTGGGGCTTTTCCTGGCCCTTGATTTCAATGCCAGAGCTTACTTTACTTAGGCGATCCCTTGTTGGACGAGTAAGATGGTCCTCCATTATGTGTTTCCTTGTGGGTTCGTAGGTGGCTGTGGAGCCCTATTCTTGACCCGCATCTTCTCCCACAGTGAGGGCATTGGTTTCCAGGTGGAAGGTGGTCCCGGTCGGGGTTGGCTTGACGCGCCTTCCTCCTGGCACGTTTCTCTCTTTCGCCCTCCACTCATGCCTCCTCAAATTCTGCAGCACTGCTGGTCACAGCTGACCTCCAGCTGGAGCGCTCAAGGGCCAGGGCTTCCCAGTTCTCAGTGTCTATACCAGAGATTTTAAGGTTAGCTTTGAGGCCATCTTTAAATCTCTTTTCCTTTCCACCAACATTCTGTTTTCTCTTCTTAAGTTCAGAGTAGAGCAACTGCTTTGGGAGGTGGTGGTCAGGCATCCGGACAACGTGGTCGGCCCAGCGGAGCTGATGGCAGAGGACCATTGCTTCAATGCTGGTGGTCTTTGCTTCTTCTAGCACGCTGACGTTTGTCCGCTTGTCTTCCCAGGAGATTTGCAGGATTTTAGGGAGGCAGCGCTGATGGAATCGTTCCAGGAGTTGCATGTGACGTCTGAAGACAGTCCACGTTACGCAGGTGTATAGCAGGGTTGGGAGGATAATAGCTTTGTAGACAAGCACCTTGGTACCCCTACGGATGTCTTGGTCCTCAAACACTCTCTGCTTCATTCGGGAAAATGCTGCACTCGCAGAGCTCAGGCGGTATTGTATTTCGGTGTCGATGTTGACTTTGGTGGAGAGGTGGCTGCCAAGGTAGCGGAAATGGTCAACATTTTCTAATGTTACACCATTAAGCTGTATATCTGGCATTGGGGAGGGCATGGCTGGTGACTGCTGTAACAGCACTTTGGTTTTCTCGATGTTCAGTGACAGGCCAAGCTTCGTGTATGCTTCTGCAAAGGTGTTTAGAGTGGCTTGTAGATCTTCTTCTGAATGCGCACAGACGACATTGCCATCAGCATACTGGAGTTCTATAACAGATGTTGTTGTAACCTTGGTTTTGGCTTTCAGTCCGATAGATGACTTCCACTCCGGTGGGAAGCTTCCCGTCAACAAGGTGAAGTATCATGGCAATGAAGATGGAGAATGGAGTTGGGGCAATAACACATCCCTGTCTGACACCCGATTCCACCTTAAATGGGTCACTTTGGGAGCCACTGCTATCCAAAACTGTTGCCATCATGTCATCATGGAGGAGCCGCAGAATATTCACAAATTTGTTAGGGCACCCAATTTTTTGGAGGATGGTCCAGAGAGCGCTGCAATTCACTGTGTCGAATGCCTTTGAAAGGTCGATGAATGTCATGTACAGAGGTTGATTTTGTTCTCTGCATCTTTCTTGGAGCTGTCGTGCAGTGAAGAACATGTCTACAGTTCCTCTGGAGGGGCGGAAGCTGTTCTGGGATTCTGGAAGGGTGTCTGCTGAGAGGGGCAGAAGGCGGTTTGCAGGATTCTTGCGAGGATTTTCCCAGCGGAGGTTAGAAGGGAGATACCTCGGTAGTTTCCGCAGACTGTTCTTTCCCCTTTTTTGAAGAGGGTGATGATGGTGGCATCCTTGAAATCTGCTGGGATTTTCTTGGTCACCCACACTTTTTCTATGAGCTGGTGGAGTTGGTGTGTCAGCTCATGTCCTCCCTCTTTAAAGATTTCAGCAGGGATCCCATCCGGTCCGCTGGCTTTGTTATTTTTCTGTTGGTTGATGGCATTGCTGACTTCTTCCAAACTAGGCAGTGCTGCAAGCTCATCCCTGGTTTGTTGTTGCAGAATTTGTGAGAGAACCTCTTCGGTCACATTGGAGCTGCGGTTCAGGAGGCTTTGGTAGTGTTCTTTCCAATGTAGTGCAATTGAGTTTTGGTCCTTCAGGAGTTTGGTTCCATCTGATGAACGTAGAGGCTGTATGCCATGGTTTCTTAGTCCATAGATGACCTTTGTGGCTTTGAAAAATCCCTGAGCATCATGGGTATCTGCCAGGTGTTGGATTTCTTCAGCCTTCTTTGTCCACCAGATGTTCTTGAGTTCTCTTGTCCTTCTTTGGACCTCAGCTTTTGCACTGGCGTAGATCTTTTTCTTAGCAGCACAGTTGATGTCTCTCTGCCATGTTTGGAAGGCTTTCCTTTTCTTGTCAATTAGCTGTTGGATCTCGATGTCATTTTCATCAAACCAATCTTGATGTTTCTTGGTTTGATATCCAATAATTTCTTCGCAGGCTGTGATGATGGAGGTCTTCAGAATGTTCCAGTGTTCCTCAACATTTTCGGGGTATTCTGTGGGTAGATTATTCTTGAGTGCTGTTTGGAGATGGGCTCGTCTGGAGAGCTCCTGAAGGGCTTGGGTGTTCATTTTATGCCTTGTCTTTCTTCCTTGGAGTCTGCACTTGGGGGCAATCTTGATAGCCATCGTGGATCGGATTCGCCTGTGGTCGGTCCAGCGCACTGTTTTGCAAAAACAATGCCAGAGCACTGTTTTGCAAAAGCACAAACTGAACTGACTTGGTTAGTCTGCCTCTGCAAACGAAAGGGGAGTTCCCAGCAGGCAATCCTCACTAGGCAGACTAAACAACTCTGTTTGCTGGAAATTTACCAATCAAGTCAGTAACACACCCAGCCTTTGAACTCTTTCACCCCAGAGCGTACACTTCTCCAAGGAACCTAAACTATCCAGAGTGAGAGGCAGTTCCCAGCATTCTTTAACTCAATCAGCATTACAACAGTGCTGTAAGGTGGGCACTTTCTAATAGGCAATATGGGGAGCCACAGAGAGAGAGAGGGGGGGGGGAGAGAGAGAACAAGATCAAGCCACTGTCCACCAAACCTTTTTATAAGGGAGGCTAATACAGCTTCAGGAAGTATGAAATGTCACCTATACAATTTCATTGTGATTGAAAGAGACAGACTTTTTGATTCATGCAGTGCTCTGTCAAAGAAGGGCTTGCCTTTCACTTGCAGGGAGGCATGACTTTGTACACTTTTTTTTGTAAAAGAACCGCTGCTCTGTACCAAAGGCCTAAGGAAGCTTTCTAGAGATTAGGGTTCAAGAAAAAAAAAGGCTGCCCTTTCCTAACTCTCCATTATATACAACCAAATGAGAGAAAGAGGAATGTTAAATATGAAGAAGATGGCAAAGAGTGCCCTCTTTGCTGCAGAGACAGGCATAAATGGCCTTATCTCCCAATAAAAGCTGGGTCAAATATGCAGGGCAGATGGAGTTTCGCTCTTGGTACAGCTGCAGGAGAAGTACAACAGATCAGGAAGTTAGCTCCTGCTATGCAATGGTCAAACCCTTAGGCATTTATTTCCATGACAAAACTGCCAAGGCTTTTTTTACTGAAATTGTTCTGTATTCTCACATCCTGAATTGTCTTCTTTGGGGGTGGGGGGAGGCAGAGGGAGGAACAAGATCCATTCCCAGACTGCATGAAAACCTAGCTCAGCAGTTTCTGCTGGAAGCAAATTCAAAACACTCCTGAGCCGATGGAAGATTAATGCACACATTAACTTCAATTTCCTCCTGCTTGGCAGTAGACTTTAACAAGACACATTCGGTCATTTAGACAACGGCAGCTCATGTTGGAAGGTGGATGAGCACATAGTTCGGGCAACAAAGTATAGCAAATGAGCTGCGAAGACCTAAAGCAATTTCCTTTCCCAAATGAAATGTGTACAGAAAAGAAAGTGAGGCCTTGAATTAAATGAAGCCAACTACAAAGGGAAAAGGGAAAAAGAATAGCAATAAGAACAACTCTGGCAGAGTTGTTTTGGTTGGGAGAATAAACAGGTTAAGAGCCCAAATTATCCAGGACTTCCACACTTGAGTCTACTTTAGGGGACCCTCTTAAAACATTGTAAGACACATTTACACTACTCCCTTATTTTGCAATACTATGGTTAATATACACTCGCTTCCCCTTTTATATAAAGATTAGTTATGAGTTAAGAGTGGCCCACACACAGCCCACCTAAAACTTCAGTCATGAAAGGTCAAGCCAAACATGCTTTAAATCAGAAACACAGAAAGTAAATTACTTGAAGTAATATCTATTATAACTAAAGAAAGTTTCAGGATGAAGTTGGCAATTGCTTCCATTGACAGATCACTGTTCTTAGTGTTATATTGCTCAATAATTTCAATAATAATTTGCAAATTAAAGTAACTAAAAAGCAATGCTTCATTTTCAAAACACTGAGAACCTATTTGTCTCTGAATAGAATCACAAAGTTGGAAGGGATCTCAAAAGGCCATCTAGTTCATTCTTTCCAGCAGGAAGTCACCACTGGGCCCATATTCCCTATCCAATAGCCAAGATATTTAAGTAGGACCTCTTTTCTTTGAAACTGAACCTATTTCCCTGTGTCCTTTCCCCTCTATTAGGGACTGCAAGAGCCCTCTAGTCCAGACATGGGCAAACTTCAGACTAGGGCAGAAGTTTGCCCATGCCTGATCTAGTCCACCCTTTCAGCCAGGAAGACACCACTCAGCCCATATTCTCCTCTCCCATAGTGTTTCTAACCATCATAATGTTTACGTGGAACCTCTGTCCTCCCAATCTGAACCCATTTCTTTTGTTTCTGGATAGAATCACAAAGTTGGAAGGGATCCCAAAAGACTATGTAGTCCAGGCATGGGAAAACCTGGCTACTCCTGGTGTTTTGGACTTCAACTTACACTATTCCTAACAGCCTACCAGCTGTTAGGCCTGGTGGGACTTTAAGTCCAAACCACCTGGAGGGAGGGTCCAAGTTTGCAGGACTACCCCACTCGGTCCACATTCTCCTCTCCTACCGCACTTCTAGCCAAGATGTTAGAGGTGGGATCTCTTACCTTTCAATTTGAACCCGTTTCTTTGTGTCTTTTATCTCTGGAAAGAATCACCAAAGTTGGAAGGTATTCCTAAGGGCCGTTTGGTCCATCTTTTCAGGTAGGAAGTCACCACTCAGCTCAATTTCTCCTATCTAATTGCATTACTAGCCAAGATGAGTACATAGGATTGCTTTGCTTTCATCTTGAGAATATTTCTTTGTGTCTTGATCTCTGGATAGAATCACAAAGTTGGAGGGGATCCAAGGCCATCTAGCCCATCCCTTCAGGCAGGAATTCACCACTTGGCCATGTTCTTATATCCAATTGCACTTCTAGCCAAGATGTTGAGGTAGGGACCTTTTTTTTTTTTTTCAAACTGAATCCATTTTTGTGTCTTTTATCTCTGGATTGAATCAAAAAGTTGGAAGGGACCCCAAAAGACCATCTATTCCAGGCATGGGCAAACTGTTAGGAATGGTGGGAGTTTAAGTCCAAAACACCCGGAGGGAGGGCCCAAGTTTGCCCATGCCTGATCTAGTCCATCCTTTCAAGACTGGAATTCACAACTCTGTCCGTGTTCTCCTATCCAGTCGCACTTCTAGCCAAGATGTTTAGGTTGGACCTCTTTCCTTTCATATTGAAGCTACTTCTCTGTGTCCTATTTTCTCTATTAGGGATCCCAAGGGCCATCTAGTCCATCCTTTCAGGCAGGACGTCACCACTCGGCTCATGTTCTCCTATCCAAAAGCACTTCTAGTTAACTTGTTTAGGAAGGACCTCTTTCCCTTTGATTGGAACCTATTTCTCTGTGTATATGTATCTGGATAGTTGGGACCCCCAAAGGCTATCTAGCCCAACCCCACGGTGCCAGGAAGGGATACACAACGACATTCCTCCCGAAAGAGGCCCACTTGACCTGAAACAAAGGCCTCCTGATCCGGGAAGAAGAAATACACGCGTCGAGGCCTTCACACGGTGTGCCCCCCTTGAAGAACCCTGGTCTCCATGGCAACCATGGCAGCGGTGGCCGGGAGAGCTTTTGCACAATTAAAACTTGTGCACCAGTTGCACCCGTACCTTGGGAAGCCAGATCTGGCCACGGTGGTCCACGCTCTCGTTACATCCCGAATAGATTACTGCAACGCACTCTACATGGGGTTGCCTTTGAAGACTGTTCGGAAATTTCAGTTAGTCCAGTGGGCGGCAGCCAGATTACTCACCAGAGCGTCATACAGGGAGCATACCACCCCTCTGCTATGTCAGCTCCCCTGGCTGCCGATCCAGTTCCAAGCACAATTCAAAGTGCTGATTTTGACCTACAAAATCCTATACGGCTCTGGGCCGACGTACCTGTCCGAACGCATCTCCCTCTACATCCCACCTCGGAATCTGAGATCATCTGGGGAGGCCCTGCTCTCGACCCCACCTCTATCACAAATGAGGCTGGTGGAGACGAGGAGCGGGGCCTTCTCGGTGGCGGCCCCTCACCTGTAGAACGCGCTCCCGGGGGAAATCAGATCAGCAACATCCCTCCTCTCCTTTAGAAGGAAATTAAAAACGTGGTTATGGGACCAGGCTTTCGGCCAACCTGGCAGTTAAGGACAATGGACGACTAGAATTAACAGGACTGACAATGTGGAATATGGACTATGAGACTGCGAACGCTGAATGTTAAACGGGTTTATTGACGTGTTGTAGAACTGAGAACCGACCGTTAAATTGTTTTAACTGTTTAATTGCTGCTATACTGTTTTTACTGTTGTATTGTATTGTACTGTATTGCTGAATTGTTGCCGGCATCGAATTGTGCCTTTGTAAGCCGCTCTGAGTCCCCCCCCCCCCCCCGCGGGGTGAGAAGGGCGGGGTAGAAGTGTCTGAAATAAAACCAGGGCCTGGCTCACCTTCCCACCGTCTGGTTGGCCAGCTGCTTCATACGGTTGAACTGCTTCTTCATGGTGGCGGCGAAAGGGCTGCTTCCTTCCTTGCTTCCTTCCCGCCGCCCTCGGCCTCCGCCGCGGCTCTGCCTCCCTCTCGCTCCTCTCCCGTCCGGCTTCCCACCTCACCCTCCTCCGCCGGAAGCAGCAGCAGCAGCCGCCTACGTCATTTCCGGCTCCAGCCCCCCTCAGTAATGGCTGACTCAGAAGCCAAGGCAGCGGAGGCCACGTGACCAAAAGGGGCGTGACCATAGATTCTTGGGACAGACTCACCGAGTAGCAAACTAGGATTTTGCGAGAGCAAACTAAGCCAGCACGAGCGATGCTCCGCCTCTTTCTTCGCCTCTTTCCCTTTGCTAGGGCAGCGTTGCGAGCATACGCTCGTGCCGCAGCAAACTACAGGAAGCTTGCGCTCGAGCTTGCTCCGAAGCCCCGCCTTTTTTCCCCCGAGGCTGCTCTCTCTCTTGCTAGCGTGCCTGTTTTCCATTGCAGAGAGCAGGGATGCGAGTGTACGCTCACAGTTGAATTCTGCCAACTGCGAGAGTACACTCGCATCGCTTCCCTAGCAAGGGAAAACAGGCACACTAGCAAGAGAGAGAGCAGCCTCGGGGAAAAAAAGGCGGGGCTTCAGAGCGAGCTCGAGCACAAGCTCGCTCTCGCTTCCAGTAGTTTGCTACGGCTACCTTAGCCATACACTCGGTGACTGCACTTCCCTCGTTGCCTATTGGTTGTCCTCACTTGCTTGCGCCCGCCCCCTACAGCTGTCAAAATAAGTCCCCTCCAATGCACCTCCTCTCCTCTTTGATTTCGAGAGTGGCATCCCTTTTGACCAATAGGGACCGTTATCTGGGCGAGAGGTGGTCCTGGTGATATCCAATGGAAAACCCTTCTCTTTGACAGTGACATCCCTCTCAGCCAATAGAGAAAACGATCGGGGCAGGCGGGATCCTGGTGACTTTCAATGGAACTGCCTTTGAGATTGACATCTCTCTCAGCCAATAGAAAGGCGGAGGGAGCGGGCGTAACCTCCAATGGAAAAACCTGCTCCTGTCTTCCTTTGAGAATGACACCCCTTTCAGCCAATAGAGAGGACGGCCGGGGCAGGAAGAGTGTCGGCGACATCCAATGAAAAACCTCGCCTGTCTATTCCTTTGAGTGTTACATCCATCTTAGCCAATAGAAGAGCCGGAGGGGCGTGACGTGAGTCCCGCCGACGAAAACCCCCTCGCTGCTTTTGAGAGTGACATCCCTGTCGGCCAATAGCGGGAGCGATCGGGGCGGGCGGGGTTTCCGACGAGCTCCAATGAGGACGCGATTTTGGCTGCGGCCAATGGGCGTCGCTGTTACTGAGAGGTGGCGCCGTGAGGGAGGAAGGCCGGCAGGTAGGCCGGCCGGCAGGCAGGCGAGCGGGAGCGCTGCGGGGGAGCCCTTCCTTCCTTCCTTCGGAGATGGGCGTCCCGAGGCCCAGGCCGGCCTCCCCGCGCTGAGCCGACCCCGAGGGGGCATGGCCGTGGCCAGCACTTCCAGGGACCCCTTGGGCCCCGAGGTCAGCGACGAGGCCGTCCGGAGCACCTGCGACGACGCCTCCCAGTGCAAGCGGTGAGCCGAGGCCGGGAGGGAGGGAGGGAGAGAAGGAGGGCGGGCCGGCCTCAGATTGACACACGTATGCAGATGACACCCAACTGTACGACTCCTTTCCGCCTGAACCTAAACCAATGCCTGTCATCAGTAATGAACTGGAGGAGGGTCAACACATTGAAACTCAAAACAGAAACGGCAGAGGTGCTCCTGCACAGTCGGAAGGCAGACCAGGGAATATTGCTTCAGTCCTCTTATACTCCGCATCGCCTCCTATCAGCCCTGAGATCATCAGGAGAGGCCCTGCTCTCAGTCCCACCATCCACGCAGGCATATGGTTGGTGGGAACGAGAGAGAAGGCCTTGGTGATTGTATGATAGCTGGGTCCCCCAGCTACGAGCATTACTCAGATGCCGGAAAGGCAGTTGTGAATAAGAGAAGGGATCACGTGGTCAAGAAACGGAGCGGAGTGAGAGCAGGGAGAGCGAGACACTGAGGGCAAGAATCTACTTCGTAGTTATTTTGTATCAAAAGCATTGCATAAATTAGTATAAAACTGATAAAAATAGAAGGCACACAGGCGGCTAAATATCTTTTGACCAAAAACAGCATTGTCTGTAGTCTCCAACAATTCCTCCTTTGTACATGAGGCAGGGCATAGTGGACAAGCATACAGATGCAGAGTTGTCTGTTCTGCTCCACAGTCACACAAGGTATGGGATTCTTTTAGGTAGTGCCATTTTGCCAGATTGTCTTTTGATCTGCCCATTCCACTTCTGAGTCAGTTCAGAGACTTCCAAGTTGCCCATTCTTGATTTGCCACTGGAGGAAGAACTGGCATACTCGGCAGTTGAGTAAAACAAGGCCAGGGATTATTTTCTTATTAAATTTGGGTCTGCACCCTATGTGCTGCCGGTAAGTTTTCGCAGGATATTATTGCATGCAGCTACTTTGTGCTTAGTGTTCAAGCAGTGTTTCCTATATGCTAGTGTTCGATATATAGGATTGAAACAGTGTTCAAGCTCTTGACCTTCCCAGGTGACTTTCGGTTTCTTGTTGGCTTCACAGTTGTGTAGGTGGAAACCAGACACTTGTGTCTTGGCAGGGTAAGGCTTCAGTTGGTTATCTTTGAAGTAGCCGGAGAGATCTTTCAAGGCTGGATTTCAATTGTTTCAAAGTCTTTTGCTTGTGTTGTTAGACCAAGATCATCAGCATATATAAAGCTCTTTGTGAGTGGTAGTTGTGGCTGATCCTTGGTAAAGATATTAAACAAGGTTGGTGCAAGAATGCTGCCTTGAAGTAAGCCATTCTCTTGCCTCCTCCATCTACTTTTCCTGCCTTGAAACTCCACATAGAAGCTACAGTTTTCTAGGAGAGTCTGGAAAACTTTCTAGGGGAGTTTGTAAAATCATAGTCTTGTAGTTGCATTTGAAGGAAGGATTGAAAGGGGGGGGGGGTAAGGTTTAGAGTTAGGGTTTAGGGTAAGGATTAGGGTTGGGGTTAGAGTTCCTAAGGTTTAGGGTTAGGGCTACAGCTAACCCTAGCTGTAACCCTAACCCTAGCATTTACCATTAAAGAACTCTTACATTCCTTGTAAGCGGAAACAACGTACTGCTCATAGCAGGCGGATCCAACTATCATACAATCACCCATCTCAGTGGTGGCCCCATAACAGAAAATGATCAGGCTGTGACGGGTAAAGTATATCATCTCCGACTTGAAAACAGCCTAAACACACAGACCTTTAGGATTTTTAATATAATTTTTCATGGACGACCTCCCTATCTTGAGGCTCAGGGAATTTTAATGGAATATGTTGTATTTATTAACTTTGTTTATGGTTTATTTAATTGTGTTACCCATTTATCAGTTTTATCTTGCATTTATATAATGTAATTTCTGTTGTTTTAATTATTGTTTGCCGCTTGAGTCCCTTACTTACTTACTTACTTAGGCGATCCCTCGTTGGACGAGTAAGATGGTCTTCCATCATGGGTTTCCTTGTGGGTCCGCATGTGGCTGTGGAGCCCTATTCTTGCTCTGCATATTCTTCCGCAGTGAGGGCATTGGTTTCCAGGTGGAAGGCGGTCCCGGTCGGGGTTGGCTTGACGCGCCTTCCTCCTGGCACGTTTCTCTCTTTCACCCTCCACTCGTGCCTCCTCGAATTCTGCAGCACTGCTGGTCACAGCTGACCTCCAGCTGGAGCGCTCAAGGGCCAGGGCCTCCCAGTTCTCAGTGTCTATGCCAGAGTTTTTAAGGTTGGCTTTGAGCCCATCTTTAAATCTCTTTTCCTGTCCACCAACATTCCGTTTTCCGTTCTTGAGTTCGGAGTAGAGCAACTGCTTTGGGAGACGGTGGTCAGGCATCCGGACAACGTGGCCTGTCCAGCGGAGTTGATGTTGGAGGACCATTGCTTCAATGCTGGTGGTCTTTGCTTCCTCCAGCACGCTGACGTTTGTCCGCTTGTCTTCCCAGGAGATTTGCAGGATTTTCCGGAGGCAGCGCTGATGGAATCGTTCCAGGAGCTGCATGTGACGTCTGTAGACAGTCCACGTCTCACAGGCATATAGCAGGGTTGGGAGGACAATAGCTTTATAGACAAGCACCTTAGTATCCCTACGGATGTCCCGGTCCTCAAACACTCTCTGCTTCATACGGGAAAATGCTGCACTTGCAGAGCTCAGGCGGTGTTGTATTTCGACGTCAATGTTGACTTTGGTGGAGAGGTGGCTGCCAAGGTAGCGGAAATGGTCGACATTTTCTAATGTTACACCATTAAGCTGTATCTCTGGCATTGGAGAGGGGGCGGCTGGTGACTGCTGAAACAGCACTTTGGTTTTCTCGATGTTCAGTGACAGGCCAAGCTTTGTGTATGCTTCTGCAAAGGTGTTGAGAGTGGCTTGTAGATCTTCTTCTGTATGCGCACAGACGACATTGTCATCAGCATACTGGAGTTCTATAACAGATGTTGTTGTGACCTTGGTTTTGGCTTTCAGTCTGCTGAGGTTAAATAGCTTGCCGTCTGTCCGATAGATGATTTCCACTCCGGTGGGAAGCTTCCCATCAACAAGGTGTAGTATCATGGCGATGAAGATGGAGAATAAAGTTGGGGCAATAACACATCCCTGTTTGACACCCGATTCCACCTTAAATGGGTCACTTTGGGAGCCATTGCTATCCAAGACTGTTGCCATCATGTCATCGTGGAGGAGCCGCAGGATGTTCACAAATTTGCTTGGGCACCCGATTTTTTGGAGGATGGTCCAGAGAGCGCTGCGATTCACTGTGTCGAATGCCTTTGCAAGGTCGATGAATGCCATGTACAGAGGTTGATTTTGTTCTCTGCATTTTTCTTGGAGCTGTCGTGCGGTGAAGATCATGTCCACAGTTCCTCTGGAGGGACGGAAGCCGTTCTGGGATTCTGGGAGGGTGTCTTCTGAGAGGGGCAGAAGGAGGTTTGCAAGGATTCTTGCGAGGATTTTCCCAGCGGAGGTTAGAAGGGAGATACCTCGATAGTTTCCGCAGTCTGTTCTTTCCCCTTTTTTGAAGAGGGTGATGATGGTGGCATCCTTGAAGTCTGCTGGGATTTTCTCGGTCACCCACACTTTTTCTATGAGCTGGTGGAGTTGGTGTGTCAGCGCAGGTCCTCCCTCTTTAAAGATTTCAGCAGGGATCCCATCCGGTCCGCTGGCTTTGTTGTTCTTTTGTTGGCTGATGGCATTGCTGACTTCTTCCAAACTAGGCAGTGCTGCAAGCTCATCCCTGGTTTGTTGTTGCGGGATTTGTGAGAGGACCTCTTCGGCCACACTGGAGCTGCGGTTTAGGAGGCTTTGGTAGTGTTCTTTCCAACGTAGTGCAATTGACTTTTGGTCCTTCAGGAGTTTGGTTCCGTCTGATGAGCGTAGAGGCTGTATGCCATGGTTTCTTGGCCCATAGATGACCTTTGTGGCTTTGAAAAATCCTTGAGCATTATGGGTATCTGCCAGGTGTTGGATTTCTTCAGCCTTCTTTGTCCACCAGATGTTCTTGAGCTCTCTTGTCCTTCTTTGGACCTCAGCTTTTGCACTGGCGTAGATCTTTTTCTTAGCAGCACAGTTGATGTCTCTCTGCCATGTTTGGAAGGCTTTCCTTTTCTTGTCGATTAGCTGTTGGATCTCGATGTCATTTTCGTCAAACCAGTCTTGATGTTTCTTGGCTTGGTATCCAATAGTTTCTTCGCAGGCTTGGATGATGGAGGTCTTCAGTTTGTTCCAATGTTCCTCAACATTTTCGGGGTGTACTGTGGGTAGATGGTCCTTGAGTGCTGTTTGGAGATGGGCTCGCCTGGAGGGCTCTTGAAGGGCTTGGGTGTTCATTTTGCGCCTGGTCTTTCTTCCTTGGAGTCTGCGCTTGGGGGCGATCTTGATAGCCATCGTGGATCGGATTAGCCTGTGGTCGGTCCAGCAGTCGTCAGCACCTGTTATGGCTCTTGTGAGGAGTACGTCACGGCGGTCTCTGGCACGTGTGATTACATAGTCTGAGGTGCCAATGCTTTGACCGGGGGTGCTTCCATGATGTCTTGAACTTGTTTTTCTGGCAGAAGAGCGTGTTGGTGATGACAAGGTTGTGCTCCGCACATTTGGTGAGAAGCAGGATGCCATTCGAGTTGCTGTTTCCAACCCCGTCTTTTCCAATGGTCCCTGGCCACAGGTCGAAGTCTCGCCCGACTCTTGCATTGAAGTCCCCCAGGAGAATGATTTTGTCCTCCTTAGGTATCCCCGATAGGACAGTGTCCAGCTGATAGTAGAATTTCTCCTTGATGTCTTCATCAGCGTCTAGTGTTGGTGCATAGGCACTTATGATGGTTGCCCGTTGGTTTTTGGCAAGATCAATTCGGAGGGTGGAGAGTCGTTCGTTGATGCCAGTGGGTGCTTCGGACAGATGTTTCATCAGATCATTTCTTATAGCGAAGCCAACTCCGTGCATTCTTTGGTCTTCTTCGGGCAGTCCCTTCCAGAAGAAGGTATAGCCTCCTTTTTCTTCCTTCAGCTGTCCCTCTCCTGCTCTCCGGGTCTCCTGAAGGGCTGCTATGTCGATGTTGAAGCGTCCCAGCTCCCTTGCGATGATGGCAGTTCTGCGTTCGGGGCGTTCACTGTCACTGTTGTCCATCAGTGTCCGTACGTTCCACGTACCGAAGTTCATTTTTCTTTTTTGGCCGCAGGATGGTGACCCCACTGGACGCGGCAGTCCAGTCAGGGATAAGTGAGGCAGACTATGTTTAGGGCACCTTTTCTAGCCCCCTCCCCGTGTGGGGTGAGCAGAGTGGGTCCTAAAAAGGGCTGCTCAGTCGCGGATACAGCTGCCGAACTACTCAACTGCCTCGGACCTTGAGGTAGAACGACTGAGTCCGTACCCACCGCCCATGTGCCAGTCTGTGACTAGGGGCTTCCAGATTTCACAGTCCTGCCCCCGTCGCCACTCGCTGATCGCCATGGGACTTTGGTTGCTTGGTTTTTATTTTCTTTGGAAGACGCCTGTGCGTGGGTTTTTTTAATGTGTGGAGGTCAGTGCACAACTGAACAACACACAGTCTTCACAGATGAGGTTCCACTGGTGATGTAGTTTAACACAATGACCATGGCTTCTCAGTCTGTTGCAGCCTTCTTCCGCCTTCGCAGCCGTTGTAACATGTGCCATGTTATCCTCCGCCTGCTCCGCCGTTGAGGTCTTTGGGTCTTCGGACTGTGCTTGGTCTGGGACCTCCCCCGCGGCCACTCCTGGGAGTGCACGACTCCAGTTGTTGTGCCCACAGGTTCATCGGAACACGCAAGCCCCCTCACCACGACAAGGTGACAGTCCATCGAGGGGGGAGGAAAACAGGATAAAAATCTATATATATAAAAATAAAAAGGGCGTCCAACGGGACAGCAAAACTTAAAAAAACCCCGATGAAAATTTACCAAAATTCCCAGGCACATACCTCAACCCACAAGGTATGCACAAATTGATTCAAAATATTAAACATTAAAACACACTCACAATTAGACAAAACAACTGAGCATGCGCAATGGCGCCCCGCCACAAGTCCCCGGCGCGCACACATGGCCGAACGGCCAACGCACCCTCCGCACTCGCCCTACCCCGCACGATCACTCCACACCATGCCCCCTCCCTCCCCCGCCCCGCCCCGCCCCACATGATCACGCCACACCACGCCCCTCCCCCGCCCCACACGTCCACGTTCGCCAAACTTACCTCCTCCCCCTCCTTCTTCCCCCGCCCACGCCCCCTCCAAAGAAGCCACGCCCCTCCAAACCCCTTCCCGCCCCTTCCCACCCTGTCAAAATCCATCCCTCCTCCCCCTCCTTCTTCTTCCCCCGCCCACGCCCCCTCCAAGGAAGCCACGCCCCCTCCAAACCCCGCCCCTTCCCGCCCTGTCAAAATCCATCCCTCCTCCCCCTCCTTCTTCTTCCCCTGCCCACGCCCCCTCCAAGGAAAGAGGGAAAGAGAACGAGAGAAGGAAGAGAGAAGAAAGGAGGGAGTGAGGCAAGACAGAGACAAGAGAAAGAGGGAACACGAGAAAGAGAGGAGGGAGGGAGAGGGAGGAGAGAAAGGGGGAATGTGAGAGAGAGAGAGATAGAAAGAGGGGAAAGGAGGGAGTGTGTGAGAGAGTGAGAAAGAGGGAGGGAGAGAAAGAGAAGGATGGAGTGAAAGAGAGAAGGGGGAGGAAGGAGGGACATGAGAGAGAAAGAGGAGAAAGGAGGGAGTGTGTGAGAGAAGGAATGAAGAGAGAAGAAAGGAGGGAGTGAGGCCAGGCAGAGACGAGAGAGAAAGAGGGAATGCGAGAAAGAGAGAAGGAGGGAAGGAGAGAGAAAGGGAGAGGGAGGAGAGAAATAAAATAGAAGACAAGAATCACACAAAGCATAATAACAAAAACACAGCATAATAACATCCAAAAATAAGATATAAATAAATATTAAGCATTAAAAACATTTAAAAACAATTACAATTATTGTGGAGACACATCAATTAAATAGTATATTTTGTTAAACTCAGTGCAAATTGACCTTGCTGTCATTAGCAATTGAATTATCTCATCAAAGGTTGCTTGAACAGATAGGTCTTCAACTGGGAAAGGGGCACTTTTAATCTTAATGGGATGGAGTTCCAAAGGGCCGGGACAACTACCAAGAAGCCCCCTTCTCTCTCTTGTCGCTCCCAACCGTATTTGTGATGTCAGCAGTAACGAGGGAAGGCTCTCTCTGGAAGATGTTAATTATCGGGCAAGTTGGTAAGAGGTGATGAAGTCAGATACGTAAATTGTGCCTGAATCATTTAGGCCTTTAAAAGTCAAAACCAGCACATTGAATCATTCTAGGAAATATATTGGCACCCAGGTGCTGTAATGGGGCAGGGGTGGGGTGGTACGCTCTTTATGATTCTATAAGAAAGGAGCACCTGGTTGCGGATTTCTGACCTACTTAGACTTTCCAGGCACTTTTCAGTAGCCCCCTCCCTGCTGTCTTTCCTTCAGGCAGCAGGCTAAAACCTTTTTATTCAGGCCAGCTTATAAAGAAGTGGGTTTTTAAGATCATCAGAGGCTGCTGTGATTTTCTATGCTTTTTATGATGTTTAATACTGTCTTAATACTTGTATATTTGTATATTTGAAGTTATAATGCAATACTTTTAGTT
Organism: Anolis sagrei; assembly: GCF_037176765.1. Lineage (NCBI taxonomy): Eukaryota > Metazoa > Chordata > Lepidosauria > Squamata > Anolidae > Anolis > Anolis sagrei. The sequence goes on along the minus strand of NC_090035.1, from coordinate 24,625,861 downwards.
GTGAGCCTCTTTGGGTCTCCATATGGAGAGAAAAAGTATAATAATAATAATAATAATAATAATAATAATAATAATGTTTGTCGCCTCGAGTCCCCACCCATGGGGAGAAAGGAGGGGTGTAAATAAAGTTAATAATAATAATACATCAGTCTCTTCCAAGTCAACGGTGGTGTTAAACTACTACTTCTCTGATTCCTCTCCCTTCATGGCACCGGGAATTATATCTCTCTTCCAAGCCTGTAGAAAGGGAAGGGGGCCTCAAACTAAGCTCTCATGAAACTATTAAGAAAGCCGTGGAGTCATTTGTCTCTTTTCCAAGTCAGTAGTGTCCATCTACAAGTCCCATGACTGATAAGGATGCTGGGAGTTGTAGCTCTCTCTCTTTTAGGTTGGCTGAAGTCTACCAACTACACCTGCCATGATAACTTTGGAAACACTAGGTGTTGCATCTCCCTTTCCTTCCAAATCAATGGGGGTCTCAGGCTTGATCTACACTGCCATATAATCAGACAATCTGGATGCAGAAACAGGATTATATGACAGTATAGAGGAGGCCTCAAACTACCACTCTGATTATGCCTCACTGTGGGTTTGCTGCTTCATTTAGCATTCTGTTTCTGTGGTTATAACAGGGCCTTTCTTTCTTTCTCTCCATCAGGTACGCTGTCAACATGGGCTACTGGAAGGATCCTTACATACAATATTTTGTAAGGCAACCAAAAGAAAGGAAAGCACCAGAAATCAGTCGAGGTAAAATGCTTTGAGTAAAATGCTTTGGGGGGAGGGGGGGCAGGGGAAACTGCATATGTTGTTTATTTGTTCAGTTGCTTGCGAATCTTCGTGACCTCATGGACTAGCCCATGCCAGAGCTCCCTATCGGCCGTGGCCACCCCCAGCTCCTTCAAAGTCAAGCCAGTCACTTCAAGGATATCATCAGTGCCATAGCCAGAAAAAAAAATTGTGAGGAGGGGGGTTTGGAAAAAAACGAATCACGAAGAGTAGTTCCATAACACAAAATAACTTAAATAGCATGGTTCATTCTATATTTTATATAGACTTAATTAAATCAATTTAATGTTTACCTCTCATAGACTTAGAATGGGGATTTGGTTAACCAGTCAAAATTCCTGAGTAAACCAGATTTTTTTAACCTGAAAAATTTCAGGGGGGGGGGTGAACCCCCCCTCCCCCCACCCCTCCTCCAGCTACAGCCCTGGGCACCATCCACCTTGCCCTTGGTCTGCCCCTCTTCCTTTTTACTTCCATTTTTCCCAGCATCATTGTCTTCTCCAAGCTTTCTTGTCTTCTCATGTGGCCAAAGTACTTCATCTTTCCCTCTAATATCCTTCTCTTCAGTGAGCAGTTGGAGTATGGACTGGTTTGATCTTCTTGTGGTCCAAGGCACTCTCAGAATTTTCCTCCAGCACCACAGTTCAAAAGTGTCTATCTTCCTTCGCTCAGCCTTCCTTATGGTCCAGCTCTTGCATGGATATAAATCAAGCTTATTATTATTAATACTGTATATACTAGAATATAAGCCAAGTTTTCAGCCCTTTTTTAGGTTAAAAAGGCCCCCCTCAGCTTATACTCAAGTCAAAATTATTTATTATTTTACTCTGCAATTATTATTATTTTATTACATGTATTACTTTATTCTATTTATTATTATTACATTTATTATTTTGCTCTATTATTGTTAATATTACATTTATTTTACTCAATTTTAGTATTACATTTATTATTTTATTCTATTACTCTTATTGGATTTACATTATTTTACTCTATTATTTTATTACTTTTATTCTATTCTAATTATTATTACATTTATTGTTTTACTCCATTGTTACTGTTATTACATTTCCATTATTTAGTCTATTATTATTTTATTGCATTTATTATTTTATTCTCTTTATTATAATTGGAAGGATGCATTAAATTACAAGTTTTATGTAAATATTCAAAAACATTTAACCTACTTTTTTGGAAGTTTTTAAACAGAGGCTGGATGGCCATCTGTCAGGGTGATTTGAATGCAATATTCCTGCTTCTTGGCAGGGGGTTGGACTGGATGGCTCATGAGGTCTCTTCCAACTCTTTGATTCTATGATTCTACTGATGCCTCAATTAATGTAATTTTATTGGTATCTATTATTGTTTTGAAATTTACCAGTAGCTGCTGCATTTCCCACCCATGGATTATACTTTAGTCAATACATTTTCCCAGTTTTTTTGTGGTAAAATTAGGTTCCTTAGATTATATTCGGGTCGGCTTATACTCAAGCATATATGGTAATTATTATTTATTACCCTCCTCAGCTCATGACGGGTTACAAAATTGCTAAAACACATAATCATTTGAAAACACTGAAAAATACACATTTAAAACTATATTTCCATAAAATACATATTAAAATACACAACATTCATCATTATAACATTAAAAATTTAAAACTCATTATTATTATTATTATTAATATTATTAATAGCAGCAACCACCTTGTGGGGAAATCTGAGGCAAGATAGTCTGTGTTCATATATGCCTTTAGATGTGAGAATTAATAGAATTGGCAAATCAACAGTGTTGTCAATGGATAAATCCCCGGACACCTTATATGATGGAAACCATTTTATCATTAAAGGGAAAGGGAAATCCTTTATGTACCGGTTTGGAGACATGAAACATTGGGATATTGTTAGAACAAGCAACAACTTGTTGGATATAAAGTGGAAGAAAAAAGAGGTTAAACCGACAAAAGAAAAGCCGGGAATCCACTTTGAAATACTCATTTATTTGTTTTGGTTATTTTAGAGTTCTAGGTTGAGAGGTATGTTTGTAATATTGATGGCTAGCATTCTGACTAAATCACAGTTTTGATGATTCCGTGAAACTATGATTTAGCAAGAATGCTGGCCATCAATATTACAAGCTTGTAATGTTGTGTGTCATATCAGGAGCAACCGCTCCTGTTGTGAGAGAATTGGCCGTCTGCAAGGACGTTGCCCAGGGGACGCCTGGATGATTTTTGATGTTTTATCATCCTTGTGGGAGGCTTCTCTCATGTCTCAGCATGAAGAGCTGGAGCTAATAGAGGGACCTCATCCGCCTCCCCCCGGATTCGAACCTGCGACCTGTCGGTCTTCAGTCCTGCCGGCACAGTGCTTTAACCCACTGCACCACCGAGGGCTCCAGCTTGTAATGATATTATAATTATATATTTATATTACATGTAATATTACTAATAATATTACGATATAGTGGTATGGTGCAATATAGCAATGTTTAATACGAATATTGTACTATGCTAATAATATAATATATTGTATGTAATATATATATTATAAGCCGCTCTGAGTCCCCTTCGGGGTGTGAAGGGCGGCATATAAATGTCGTAAATAAATAAATAAGGCAATCACAATCTATGTACTCAGAAGTATTCTGACTTTTCTTTTCTTGTGTTTTTATGGTCAAAAAATGTTAATTAAAAGTATGGGGGATGGAATATATGTGCCAGTAGGAAAGCCTGGACAAGTTTCTATTTTAGATTCTGACTTCCAGAATCCCAGGTTGATATAACTTTTCCAGGCTCTGGCCCCTTTGAAGGGAAGACAAGGAGGAAGGAAAGAGTCTCCTCCTTTATTTTGAAAGACAAACTAAGGATAAAAGTGTAAGTCAACTACTTGTCATTATCTAAGTCCGGCATTATTGTTTTTCCTCTTAGGATATTATGCCCGTGTCGAAGGAGTTGGCCGTTTGTTAAAGGCTTTCTTACAGAGAACCCTGTGCAACTGCCAAATTATCAACCTTGGGGCTGGCATGGACACCCTTTTCTGGAAATTAAAGGTGGGTCAAGCCATGATGAGAAGAAGCCAAAAGTATATATTCAAGATCTGCAAAACTCTCAAGTGACCCCTAGTGGCCTCTTGTGCTTCTTTTCTATGATTGATATATTGCAAATTCTTCTCTGTTTTGGGGAATATTGTGAGTGAAAGGAAGGTTTGTCTCCTTTGGATGAAGAGAGAGACATGTAATACATTATTATTATTATTACTATTATTATTACTGTGACGATGTGTAAATTTTATTCTTATGGTTATGGGTTGTTTAAACAGTAGTTAATAAATGGTAAGTATGTAGGATTATATTTTGTTAGATATGGTGGCTGGTGGCTTGAGCTGAGTTGCCATAGCAATGGGGGCGGAGCCAACTGTCACTTCACAGTGCAGCTTTTTGAAAGTGGCAGTCTGTAAGCCGGAGAGCTACAGGAAGGGACTGATTTCTCTAGTGGGAGAAACAGAGAATTAATTTGTGACCAAAGGGGTTACAGGAAAGGACCCGGTAGTGATAAAACTACAGGGGGTTATTGATTCTGGGTTAAGAATCAAGGTTTGGCTGGGAGCCAATTCTGTTGAATAGGCCTTTTGGCTTATTTGTTTTGTTGGGACAGTTGTCCAGAAGAGATACATCTGCTTATAGAAACCTCTTGAAGTCTGTGCCTGAGGTTACTCATGAAACCTTACTAATGTAACCAATCAAGATTCGTGCCTCTTGTGAAGAAACAATTAAAAATGTTATACTCCTGTTAAAATAAACTTGTTACTGTTTTCCTCAAGCGTTGCCTGATACAGTTTCTCTTAAGTCAAATAGCCTGCATAAGAAGTAAAGCCAAACCAGGGACAGAAAACGCTACGCTATCAATACTTCTGTAAATAATAGTCCCTTTATAAACCAGCTCATAAGGTGATATTGATCATTGCCCGGCTTTCCTCACAGATTAGGTGGCAGTAGTTTTACCCTCCTTTACAATTACTATTATTATTATTATTATTATTATTATTATTATTATTATTTGATACACAAGATTAGTACACAGCAAATAAGATCACTATGCTGGCTTTTGTATTTGATCAAATGTCGGACACTTCACAAGTATCAAACTTTTTAAACAGAGGGCCAGGTCACAGTCTCTCAAAGTGTTGGAGAGCTGGATTATAATTTGAAAACAACATGAATGAATTTCTATGCACACTGCACATACATTTTTGTAGTGCAAAAAACACTTTAAAACAATACAGTAATTAAAATGAAAAACAATTTCAACAAATATAAAATTACTAGCTGTGCCCTGCCACGCGTTGCTGTGGCCTATAGTAAAACTTATCAAAGTTGAGGTAGATATGTGGACTATTATGAAAGAGAGGTCCCTACCTATTCCTTCCCCCTTTTCCTCCCCCTTTCTCTCCTTTCTTCCTTCTCATGCTCAGTTGTTTTGCCGTTTTGTGAGTGTGTTGTTGTGTTGTTTTTCATTTTGAGTAGATATGTTTGTACCTTGTGGGTTGTGTTATGGGTATGGGAATTTTGGTTAAGTTTCGTTGGGGTTTTTTTGAGTTTTGTTCTTTTGCCGTTTTGTGAGTGTGTTGCTGTGTTGTTTTTCATTTTGAGTAGATATGTTTGTACCTTGTGGGTTGTGTTATGGGCACGGGGATTTTAGTTAAGTTTCGTTAGGGGATTTTTGAGTTTTGTTGTTTTGCCGTTTTGTGAGTGTGTTGTTGTGTTGTTTTTCATTTTGAGTAGGTATGTTTGTACCTTGTGGGTTGTGTTATGGGCACGGGGATTTTGGTTAAGTTTCGTTGGGGGATTTTTGAGTTTTGTTGTTTTGCCGTTTTGTGAGTGTGTTGTTGTGTTGTTTTTCATTTTGAGTAGATATGTTTGTACCTTGTGGGTTGTGTTATGGGCATGGGGATTTTAGTTAAGTTTCGTTGGGGGATTTTTGAGTTTTGTTGTTTTGCCATTTTGTGAGTGTGTTGTTGTGTTGTTTTTCATTTTGAGTAGATATGTTTGTACCTTGTGGGTTGTGTTATGGGCACGGGGATTTTGGTTAAGTTTCGTTGGGGTTTTTTTGAGTTTTGTTGTTTTGCCGTTTTGTGAGTGTGTTGTTGTGTTGTTTTTCATTTTGAGTACATATGTTTGTACCTTGTGGGTTGTGTTATGGGCATGGGAATTTTGGTTAAGTTTCGTTGGGGGTTTTTTGAGTTTTGTTTCCTCGTTGGATGCCCCTAACAAATTTATATATATAGATTAGTATTTCAATGGGAAGTGAACGCCTACTTTTGTCTGATACGATAGGATTGTTGTTGGTGTGTGCTTTCAAGTCGTTTCAGACTTAGGTTGACCCTGAGCGAGGGCCAGATAAATGACCTTGGAGGGCCGCATCTGGCCCCCGGGCCATAGTTTGAGGACCCCAGGTCTAGGACTATGTGATGTATCTATGAATAATGCGTGCAGATCCAAGTAGGGTGGCCTTTTGTAGCTAACAGATGGTAATTTTGTCAGTGCCGATTGTTTTTAAGTGCAGGCCAAGGTCTTTAGGCACTGCACCCAGTGTGATGGTGTTATTATTAGCAATATGGTTGCTTCTGCATGTATTTGCAAAACACGCACATAAACATACAAAGCTTTCTTAGAATGTGCCAACCTTGGAATGGGTTGTTGTGAGTTTTCCAGGCTGTATGGCCATGTTCCACAAGCATTCTCTCCTAATGTTTCGCCCATATCTATGGCAGGCATCCTCAGAGGTTGTGAGGTCTGTTGGAAATTAGGCAAGTGAGATTTATATATGGTAGTATGGAGTGTGAAATCTATGCGACTTTTGGGAGCAGGTTGAGCAATGAGTGTTGCTCTTTATTTACTATCCCAATTTTAGAGGGTTTTTTTTTAAAAAAATACTGTTAGCCAGATTTTGTTCATTTTCATGCTTTTCTCCTTTCTGTTGATAAATAAATAAATAAATAAATAAGAAGCAGCACTAAAAAACCAGAAGAATTCCAGTCAGGAAGCAATCAGGGCCAGCTAACACTTCTCAACAAAGGATTCCTCAGACAGGAGTCATCCAGGTTTTGAAGCTGCAAGGCAATTCAATGCTAATCAAAGTGGCCATTACAATATTCACACTTGCCTCAAGCAGACAAAGAGTTCTTTCTTCCATCCTGGACATTCCATAGGTATATAAACCTCACCTGCGTAATTTCCAACAGACCTCACAACCTCTGAGGGTGCCTGCCATAGCTGTGGGTGAAACATCAGGAAAGAATGCTTCTGGAACATGGCCATATAGCCTGGAAAATCACAGCAACCCAGTGATTCCAGCCATGAAAGCCTTTGACAAAACCTTGGAATGATTTTTAGGGAATAGAAGTCTTGCAAAGCTCTCTCCAAGAGCCAACCTTAGGATCTGAATTATTTCTTTCCACCAGCATCATCTTAAAAGTATGGACTTTATGGATTTTTCTATCTTTTTCAGGATGAGGATCTGCTTCCTGAGAAATACTTTGAAATTGACTTTCCAACCATAGTCACAAGGAAAATCCACACCATCAAGTAAGTCCACACATTTATGTTGCATTTCAGAGGAACATGTTTTGGTTTTTGTATTGAAGTATACTACATTTAGAAGCTTAAAATGTGAAGTGCTCTCCCCTAAATTGTCATTTTGAGATATGTAGTGGGCTAATGTCTGCCTGATTTTGTTAGATTTATCGAGATACAAATCAAAAGGCCTTCTTATTTTGTCACTGTTTGGGGAGCAAATCACACGTTGCAGGCTTGCAGATCTGGACCAACTAAAAGGACCGGGGATATTTGTCAGCATTCTCTCAGGAGCCAAATGCACACTTTTTATCATAATTTCATTGTGAGTGAGTTGAAAAGCTCATGATGGAATTGTAAGAGAAGTAGGAAAGTAGGAGTAAATAAAATGCAGTGTGTTTCTAAGTTTGTGGTTTGAGCAGATCCACTGTGTGAGGATGGTGAAGTGGCCCTGAATTGTTTTGCCTGTGGCTGATCTGTTTTTAACTATGTTGTGCCACAAGAAGAAGTGGGTAAGAAATAAAAGTATTACTGAGAAATACTTTGAAATAGACTTTCCAACCATAGTCACAAGGAAAATTCACACCATCAAGTAAGTTCACACATTTATGTTGCATTTCAGAGGAAGATGTTTTGTTTTTGTATTTAAATATACTACATTTAGAAGCTTAAAATGTGAAGTGTTCTCTGGGTATATGTATATGTATGTATGTGTGTGTGTGTGTGTGTGTATATATATATATATATAGGTATATGTATGGCCATGTTCCAGAAGCATTCTCTCCTGACATTTCGCCCACATCTATGGCAGGCATCCTCAGAGGTTGTGTTAGAAACTAGACAAGTGGAGTTTATATATCTGTGGAATGTCCAGGGTGGGAGAAAGAACTCTTGTCTTTTGGAGGCACGTGTGAATGTTGTAATTGGCCACTTTGATTAGCATTGCCTTGCAGCTTCAAAGCCTGGTTGATTGCTGCTGAGGGAATCCTTTGTTGAGAAGTGTTAGCTGGCCCTGATTGCTTCCTGACTGAAATTCTGTTTTTGAGTGTTGCTTTTTATTTATTTATCAACAGAAGAGAGGAAACCATGAAAATGAACAAAATCTGGCTAATAGTATTAAAAATCCTCTAAAATTGGGACAGTAAATAAAGAGCAACACTCATTGCTCAAACAACCTGCTCCCAAAACTTGCATAGATTTCACATTCCATACCACTATATATAAACCTCACTTTCCTAGTTTCCAACAGACCTCTCAGGATGCCTGCCATATATATAGGCAAAATATTGGGAGAGAATGCTTCTGGAACATGGCCATACAGCCCGGAAAACTCAAGAGCAACCCAGTGATTCCATCCACGAAAGCCTTCGACAACACATTACTATTATTGTTTGTAACTCTCTTGATCTCTTCAAAAGGAGACTCAAAGCAGTGCACAATAAAATCAGAGTTCTGGAGAGACTTATTTTGCATAGAATTATGGAAAATAATAGACCCATGTCTGATTCCACAGCAAGCTGGCTTCAGGAAAGGGAAAAGCTACACACCACAAGTGCTGAACCTGACTCAAGACATAGAAGATGGCTTTGAAAGGCAGCAGATCACAGGAGCTGTCTTCATAGACCTGTCAGCGGTTTATGATACTGTGAACCACCACCTCCTCCTGAGAAAAATGTATAATATCACAAAGGACTACCGTCTCACCCGCCTCATAGGAAACCTGCTACAAAACAGGAGCTTTTTGTTGAGTTCCAGGGCCAGATAAGCAGATGGCGAAAACAAGAACGGCCTGCCTCAGGGGAGTTTGCTTGCTCCATCAATGTTCAACATTTACACAAATGACCAGCCACTCCCAGAAGAGACAGAGAGTTTCATCTATGCAGATGATTGTAGCCATCACCGTTCAAGCAGTGAGCTTTGAAATGGTTGAACAGAAGCTCTCCAAAGCTCTAGATGTTCTGACTGCCTATTACAGGGAAAACCAGCTGATTTCTAATCAATCTAAAACACAGACATGTGCCTTTCATCTTAAGAACAGACAAGCATCCCGAGCTCTCAGGACTACCTGGGAAAGAATCCCACTGGAGCATTGCAGCACACCCAAATACCTGGGTGTTACCCTGGACCGTGCTCTGACCTACTAGAAGCATTGCCTGAATATCGAGCAAAAAGTGGGTGCTAGAAACAATATCATATGAAAGCTGACTGGCACAACCTGGGGATCACAACCAGACACAGTGAAGACATCTGCCCTTACGCTTTGCTACTCTGCTGCTGAGTATGCATGCCCAGTGTGGAACACATCTCACCATGCTAAAACAGTGGATATGGCTCTTAATGAGACATGCCGCATTATCATGGGGTTTCTGCGTCCTACACCACTGGAGAAATTACACTGTTTATTTGGTATTGCACCACCTGACATCTGCCAGGAAGTAGCAACCAATAGTGAAAGGACCAAGGCAGTGGCATTTCCAGCCCATCCCCCGTTTGGGTATCAGCCAGCATGCCAATGACTTAAAACAAGAAATGGTTTTCTAAGATTTACAGAGACACTTACTGGAACACATCAGCAATATCAAGTTCAGGAATATCAAGTCCAAAAGTGGCAGACTAATACCCAGAACCTCAATCAGTGGCTGATGCCAAATGAGAGACTCCCTCCTAGGCACACAGAAAACTGGGCGACTTGGAAGGCGCTGAACATACTGCGCTCTGGCACCATGAGATGCAGAGCCAACCTTAAGAAATTGGGCTACAAAATGGAATCCACGACATGCGAGTGTGGAGAAGAGCAAACCACTGACCACCTACTACAATGCAACCTGAGCCCTGCCACATGCACAATGGAGGACCTTATAGCAGCACCAGGGGCACGCCAAGCGGCCAACTACTGGTCAAAGGATATTTAATAGAATGCCAAATTTGCAACCTTTGTGTGTGTGTGTTTTAATACAACTGTTTGGTTTGCTCTTGACACGATAAATAAATAAAATTGAGTTTCTCATTGCCCAAGAATTGCCCCATTGTTTCAGACCACCAGGCCCATTTGGAAAACAGGATTGGGAGCAGAAACTTTTTGTGTCCTTGGACCTTGAAGCCATCTCTGTCTCCTTCCAGCAGAGGGCAGTCTTGTCCTCAGTGAGCTTGGCAGTTATTTTTTTGAGGGGGGGAGGGGGGGACTGATGTTCTGTATGTGAAATGCCTCACTCACTCTTCTCTCCCTCCCTTCCCCCCCTTTCTTTCTTTTTTGCCCTCCTCTCCACAGATCCAAGCCTGCCCTGTCAATACCAATCATGGAGAGCCATTCAGGGGAGTCTCTCTTTATAGGTGAGTCATTTGAAGGGAGAAAAAAGCCACAGAGTGGCATTTCCCCCCAAGACGTTGACTGTACCTCCTTGCTCCTTTTTTCTGCTGTGTGGGAGTATTGTTCATCTTTCAAATAATGGGAGAGAGGGAGGGAAGAGCCTTGAGCCTTTTCTTTGCCTTTCATCCACCCTTTTGTTCAGTACCCCTTGCTGAATTCTACCGGCACCTTTGTGATCCTTAGCATTTTCTTTCTCACCTCCCACCCCGCTCTGTCTTACAAATATAGCTCTGTGCCTCGCAACATGCAACCCATTGCTTTGGAAAGCAAACCTCTGAGTGCAAAAACAACCTCAAGGCAGCCTCCTTTAAAAATAGCATGCTCCCTTTCACCTGCTGCGATTCCCTGCGGCCTCGTCTGTACAAGGCAAAGGCAGCTTTGCCTGTCATTTTAGCCCCAAAGGATCTGACAGCAACCCCCAACACCCCCTCACCAATAAAGACTCATCAGTGGGGGATAAATGTGGCTTGAACCTCAGAGGGAGGTTACGTTTGTTTATAATGATATTGTGGCTTTAAAGACCTACTTGGAGGCTTTGTTGTGTGCTTTTATAGATGTACTCGACTGTGTCGTGCCCCACCTCAATCCAAAAGGAAACATGGGCAATAGATTGTTGTTGTTGTTGTTATCTGGTTGACCTGCCCACACTCTCATGAGGCTATCCTAGAAGCCTGCTTAGTTTTGATCTTGGGGAGGAATAGATACAAAAGGCAAAAAGTAAAGGTGGCCATTCCACTTGGCACAAGGTTTCATGTTGATTTCATGTTTTTATTTAGACTATTTATAGCCTCACTTTCAGCCCCAAAAGCCTCTCAGAACATTTTACAAGTCATGAATGGGCAGCCCCCTCCTTGCCTGCCTTCAGTCTTATACTCTGAAGGAGACGTGTAACACTGTAACACGAGGGAAAGTGGTTGGCAGTGAAAGATGAGGAGGAGGCCTAACAGATGCTGGCTGTCCCCTTCCTCCCCCTCCTCCCCCTCCCCTGGCTGTCGCTTTTGTCCTTCTCCGCTTTCTTGATGGGTGCCTGCTGTTTCCCCTGACAAAATAGCCCCTGACACGGGCCTTGCCCTCCAGCGCCATGGCAGCTCTACAAGTGCCAAGTGGTTTGCTTTGCTCCGAGGTGGCCTTCCTCTTCCATCAAACACTTCTGCCAGTTCAGCAGTCAGGCAACCAGCTTTCCTCTTGAAGGGATAGTCTGGGCGCTTTGATAGCTGCTGCTTTTTCTAGTGAGTGCATTCCTTCTTAAATGGTGGGTCCCAACCCCGAATGGGATCTCCTTGGCTCAGTGTTAGGGTCCCAGGAAATCTGGTCAAAGAGAAAGTCTTCTGAATGCAACCCATTTACACCAAGTATAGCAAATGTGGGTAGATCAATAGATACCGTTCCGGCAAAAAGGTAACGGCTCTCCATGCAGTCATGTCGGCCACATGACCTAGGAGGCTTCTATGGACAATGCCGGCTCTTTGGCTTGAGCACCACCCCCCAGAGTTAGATACATGAATTAAACATGACCGGTATCAAAAACAAACAGTTAAAACCAAAACCAAATCTGTAAGTAACAAAGTGCAGTGCTTGCAGTGGACTCTGCATAGGATGTTTTCGCAACAAGCAAAATCAGCTTGTTTAGCAAGCCTTGCGAATGCTGATTTATTATCAGTTAATGTTTGGTTTTTTATATCTAATGTATATATTTACATTGTATACCTTGGGTCATATTAAAATTTCTCAGGCAAAAACAGGTAACAAATAGAAACAGAAGCCCTACTCTAGAGGATTTTTTGGATGCTGAATAAGGAAGGAAGAAGTTAGCTTTCCTTTTGCTTCGTTAGCACTTTAATAGGGGAACAAGTTCCCCTTGGAATGCTGTGTTTTTTTACAAAAATTAAGTTGCATGCTTAAAACATGCATAGCTTTGCTAGCCTTTATTAATTTAATTTGATTTATAGTTTGTCCTTTTTCCCAGCAAAGGGGCTAAAGTAACTTATAACAGGGTTCAAATCAGTGAGTCCAAAATCTGGTGATAAAAAGGTTCTTAAAATCTTATCATCTTGATGATAGAAAAGTAAAAGCTTTCCCTGAGTCAGTTCAGTCTGAAAACTGGTAATATTTATTTATTTATTTATTTATTTACTGTCCTTGTATACCGCCGTTTCTCAGCCTAACTGGTGACTCAACGCGGTTTACAACAGAATATACAGTACACAGTATACAATTAAAACCGTAAAAAACATAATACACAATATTTCACATAAATCACAATCCAATACATCTCCTAACTAAAATCGTGGTCCAATTGCATCATCCATATTACCAATCCGTAGTCGACACATTCATTGCACCGAATTAACCAAATGCCTGCTTGAACATCCAAGTTTTTAGTCTTTTTCGGAATACCATCAGCGAGGAGTAATAGTTCCTGTTTTTGAACTGCAACTTCCAGAATCCACCCATTTCCATAGCCACACTGGAGGGGGACTTTGGAGACTGTCATAGGGGAGAAAAACCACAACTTTTCTTTGTTGCATTCCGGTTTCTTGGACAATGGAAATGTTCTATCTAAATGTCGTGTATTGTCAGATGTGTTTTATTATTGTTTAACACTGTGATTTCTCACTCACAGTTAGTTAACCAGTTAGTAAATGGCTTTCACTGGCCCTTTCCTTCCAGAGAGCCATAGCCTGGACTCCACCCACTATGCCATCATTGGCGCAGACCTCCGCGAGCTTCCGAAGCTAGAGGAAACACTGAAGAAATACAACCTGGACCCACAGTAAGAGGGTGGCTCAGGGGCATGTCTCCTTTTCAAGCACTCCTAGGAGTGGGCTGTTCACCTTTTAATTTATTTAATTAGTTTGCTTCTCTCCAACATGGTGTAATGTTTAAGAATAACCAAGACTGCAACAAGTGAGCTCCTAAACACTCATAAGTTTGTTTTATTTTGGGTGTATATGGAATTTTTATTATTATAAGCTTAAAGCACTGAGCTGCTGAGCTTGTTGATCAAAAGGTCGCAGGTTCGATTCCGTGGAGCGGTGTGAGCTTCCGCTGTCAGCCCTAACTTCTGCCAACCTAGCAGTTCGAAAACATGCAAATGTGAGTAGATCAATAGGTACCGCTCTGGCGGGAAGGTAACGGCGCTCCATGCAGTCATGCCAGCCACATGACCTTGGAGGTGTCTACGGACAACGCTGGCTCTTCGGCTTAGAAATGGAGATGAGCACCACACCCCAGAGTCAGACATGACTGGACTTAATGTCAGGGGACTACCTTTACCTTTACCTTTAGGTTCCCAGGGCAGCCTCCCCAGAATTCCTAAATGGTGACCATCATAATTGTTCCTAGAAGGGAATCAGCAGCTTTTAAGTTTATTTCTGGCTTTGAGGATAATCCTCGCAGCTCAAAGAGAATTAAATGACCCCCTAGGCCTCTGTAGAAGCCTAGGATAGTGTAATTTTAAATAATTGGTTTTAAGGTATTATTATATTTTAATGATTGTTTTAATGCTTATGTTTTTATTATGTGTGTTTATGGCATCTAATTGTTGTCTATATATGTAACCCTACGGGGTTCAGAAGGGCAGGGTATAAATACAGCAAATAAATCTATATAAATAAAAATATAATGTTTGTTTGTAGGATTAACATAACTCAAAAACCACTGGGCAAATTGACACCAAATTTGGACACAATACACCATCACTCATAAAAACACTGAAAAACACACGGAAGAGATTTAAAATCCAAAAAATAACAATACATTACATTGCATGTGCAAAACCACATACATACACATATACACACACTGGGTCACAGCAACGCATCACAGGGGACGGCTAGTAAATAATAAATAAATAAACTTCCTAGAACAGATTGGAATCGTAAGACCCGTGATCCACATGAGTGATGCATAAAAAACATTGGAGTGAAAGTGAGGCCAATGTATCTCTCTCAAAGGGACATATTTGCCTGTTTTAATACTGTTTTCCTGCAGAGTGCTTGTTTTCAAACCAGAGTTTTTAAAAAGGGAAGTAGATAGAGAGTACTTAGGCATAAAAAGTCCAGTGGCAATTCACAGAAATCCAGGTAAGAAAGTGGAGAGAGGTACATTTCCTTCCCAAAGGGTTAGTCTTTGGGGCTGGAAGCCATGTCCCATTAGGCCCTCTGAATTCCAGGATTCTAGGACAGTTTCCCCCATGTGTTCCATTTCTCTTTTAGATATTGCCCTTACTAAAAGTGAGAGAAGATGATTCTCTCTTTCCATTCCCCAGCTGTATGTGTGAAAGGTGTGCCTTTGCCTTCTCTGTTTCCTGGGAGAAGCGCAAGGAAGACATCACCCAGAGTGGCAGGGCAGCAAGGTGGGAGCTGCAGGCCGCTAGGGAATGGCTTTATGGGCGGTAATGCTGCGAGCGGCACATGGAGCGTCACCGAGATGCCAAGTCTTTCATCACACCGCTGCTCCTCCGCCACCCACACAGCACACCCCCCCCCCCCCCCCCCCCCAGCGCAGGCCTCCTTGGGCTCCTCAGCATGCCAGGCGGGGCCCTTCGGTATTTAAAAATACCCTGCAGGCAAAAATTACTCAGATGTTTGCATCATGCCGTTTTGGGGTCGGGTGGGGATAGGGTTCCTGGATTGCAGGGCCGGCAAAGGAAGGGCAAATGGTTGGCGAGGCCCTTCCTCTTGGCATCTTTGGAAAATGCAGGGAAACTGTATATCCCTAAGTCCCTTCTTCTTGGCCTTTTGGCCTCTTTGGAATGTGCAGGTAAACTCTACATCAAGCTAGGCTGTTAGAAATTGTGGAAGTTGAAGCCCAGAACACCTGGGTTACTGAAGTTTACCCATGCCTTCTCTATATAATCCCGAGGCCCTTCCTCTTGGCATCTTTGGACTATAAAGGCAGTCTCTATATAACCCTAAAACCCTTCCTATGTGTTCCTGAAACCCTTCCTCTTTCTTTGTCCTTGCACATCTTTGGTGAACTCTGTATGTTCCAGGGTGAAGTTAAATAAAAAAATGCCCGTTAAATAAAAAAATCCTCCTGCTCAGGAATATGTGGGAGTCTTTGTTCAAGATATTTTGCTTCTCTAATGATCAAACAGGTTGAGATCCTTATGCCATTGTAAACGCACTTTCTAAGCTAAGCAGGGTCAAGCTCATGCTTGGGCTGTTTCGATTCTCCTTGTGGAGACAAAGTGGGATATAAAGAAACATAACAAAAATAATAGAAATAATAATAACAATAATCGGAGAGGAGGAGAGAATACTAGAGACTCCTGACTCTACTACGAGTTAATAGTACTAGTAGTAGAATCATAGAATCAAAGAGTTGGAAGAGACCTCATGGGCCATCCAGTCCAACCCCCTGCCAAGAAGCAGGAATATTGCATTCAAATCACCCCTGGCAAATGGCCATCCAGCCTCCGCTTAAAAGCTTCCAAAGAAGGAGCCTCCACCACACTCCGGGGCAGAGAGTTCTACTGCTGAACGGCTCTCACAGTCAGGAAGTTCTTCCTAATGTTCAGATGGAATCTCCTCTCTTGTAGTTTGAAGCCATTGCTCTGCGTCCTAGTCTCCAAGGAAGCAGAAAACAAGCTTGCTCCCTCCTCCCTGTGGCTTCCTCTCACATATTTATACATGGCTATCATATCTCCTCTCAGCCTTCTCTTCTTCAGGCTAAACATGCCCAGTTCCCTAAGCCGCTCCTCATAGGGCTTGTTCTCCAGACCCTTGATCATTTTAGTCGCCCTCCTCTGGACACATTCCAGCTTGTCAATATCTCTCTTGAATTGTGGTGCCCAGAATTGGACACAATATTCCAGATGTGGTCTAACCAAAGCAGAATAGAGGGGTAGATTACTTCCTTAGATCTAGACACTATGCTCCTATTGATGCAGGCCAAAATCCCATTGGCTTTTTTTGCTGCCACATCACATTGTTGGCTCATGTTTAACTTGTTGTCCACGAGGACTCCAAGATCTTTTTCACACATACTGCTCTCGAGTCAGGCGTCACCCATTCTGTATCTTTGCATTTCATTTTTTCTGCCAAAGTGGAGTATCTTGCATTTGTCACTGTTGAACTTCATTTTGTTAGTTTTGGCCCATCTCTCTAATCTGTCAAGATCGTTTTGAATCCTGCTCCTGTCCTCTGGAGTATTGGCTATCCCTCCCAATTTGGTGACGTCTGCAAACTCGATGATCATGCCTTCTAACCCTTCATCTAAGTTATTAATAAAGATGTTGAACAGGACCGGGCCCAGGACGGAACCCTGCGGCACTCCGCTCGTCACTTCTTTCCAGGATGAAGAGGAAGCATTGGTGAGCACCCTCTGGGTTCGTCCGTTTAACCAATTACAGATCCACCTCACCGTAGTTTTGCCTAGCCCACACTGGACTAGTTTCCTTGCCAGAAGGTCATGGGGGACCTTGTCGAAGGCCTTACTGAAATCCAGGTACGCTACATCCACGGCATTCCCCGCATCTACCCAGCTTGTAGCTCTATTGAAGAAAGAGATCAGATTAGTCTGGCATGACTTGTTTTTGATAAATCCATGTTGACTATTAGCGATGACTGCATTTGTTTCTAAGTGTTTGCAGACCGCTTCCTTAACAATCTTTTCCAGAATCTTGCCCGGTATTGACGTGAGGCTGACCGGACGGTAGTTGTTTGGGTCATCCTTTTTTCCATTCTTGAAGATTGGGACCACATTGGCCCTCCTCCAATCTGCTGGAACTTCTCCCGTTCTCCAAGAACTCTCAAAGATGGTTGCCAATGGTTCTGAAATGACTTCCGCTAGTTCCTTCAATACTCTGGGGTGTAGTTGATCTGGCCCTGGGGACTTGAACACGTTAAGAGCATTAAGGTATTCCTGGACGACGTCTTTCCCAATTTGGGGTAGTAGTTAGTAGTTAGTAGTAGTAGTAGTAGTAGTAGTAATAATAATAATAATAATAATAATAATAATGGTGATCAGCACACCAGGTACAGTGCCTAAAGACCTTGGTCCGCACTTAAAAACAATTGGTGCTGACATAATTACCATCTGTCAGCTGCAAAAGGCTACCCTACTTGGATCTGCATGCATTATTCACTGATATATCATACACTTGGGAATTGTCTGATGTGTGATCAAATACAAAAGCCAGTACAGTGATCTTGTTTGCTGTGTACTAATCTTGTTATGTATCAATAATATAATAATAATAATAATAATAATAATAATAATGTATTACCCATCTTTCCTTATCGCTCAAAGCGGGGTACAACAGGGTTAAAACCGTGAGATAAAACACAACACTATTAAAATGCATATAACACAAGATCATACCATGGAACTCGCTCTCTCAGAATTGGGTGGAGGCTTTTAAACAGAAGTTGAATAGCCATCTGTCAGTGGTGCTTTGATTGTGCTTTTCCCGCCTGGCAGAAGGGGGCGTTGTCTGGATGGTCCTTGGGGTCTCTTCCAGCTCCATGAATCTATGATTCTATGCTTGTAATGCATATATTTAAGCATTGCTTTTTGGACAACAACATAGGGTCCTTCTACGGGGTTGCATTTCTGGAGTGAGCTTGTCTGTGCACAAAGCTATGTTTTCTCCCTTGGACTTCTGGGAAGCCTGAGTTTCAAATGAGTTTTTGTCTCTCCTAACCCCACCTTTCTCTCTTACAAGGCTACCTACGCTCCTGATGGCCGAATGTGTGCTGGTTTACATGGCCCCCGAACACTCGGACGCTCTCCTCAAATGGGTAGCCGACATCTTCCCAACCGCAATGTTCATAAACTACGAGCAGGTAGGCAAGTTTCCTGTGCTCTTCCTATGCCAGGTGCAGAGTTCCACCTGTTCCGTCTCCCAAGAAACCTATTTTGTTTCAGGGCTGTTGCAGTTTTGCAAAGCCTGCTGAGTTAGCAGCCAGAGGCAGGAAGGCCAGTTTGCAGACTGTCTGCAATGATTGGCCCAGAGAGTAACTTTTGAGCCTGCCCCTTTTACCAGGTCAGACTTCCATTTTGGAGCGTTCTCTGCCCCATTCAGTTCTAAAGAAGCAATTGGATATGCTAGAGGCCTGTTCAGGAAGCTCTGAGAAATCATTGCAAGTACTAAAATAAAATAAAATAAAACAAATATATTGAGTAATTGAGACCGATAGATAGATAGATAGATAGATAGATAGATAGATAGACAGATGATAGATAGATAGATAGATAGATAGAGTTATTGAACTATAGGGAACAGTTGAATACAGATATAGTTTATTATGCTATAGAGAAATTATAGATAGATCAGTAGAAGAGCTATTGATATTTAGATAGATAGTATTGGGCATTTACCTCCAAAGCTGATTTTGAGCTATAGATAGGAGAAAAACCTGCTTTTTCTTACCATAGAGGCTCAAGATTAGGGTAGAAGAATTCCACAATTCATTATACCTTTTGGAGGAAAGCTGCCTCAATATCTGTACTCATTGACTGTTTGTAACATTAATAAGCAGGAGCCAAGTCTACAAGGACTTTGTTAATAAATACCCAGTTTGCTGTTTTAAACCTGAAGTGGACTCAGTTACTCAGAAGGTTTGAGCCTCAAAGAAAGACCCCAGTGATCCACCCAGGCAAAGAGAGTAGCACATCATGAGACGTTTGGGTGTGACGGCACACCACCTGTGAGCAAAGGTGGAGATAGGATTTCCAGAGCCATTAAGCCTTCTGGCCCGGTTTGGGTTCTGTGAGCACACAGCTTTCCAAAGGAACAAATGGAGATCATCTGATAGCCGTGTATGAATATTTGAAAGGATGCCATAAAGAAGAAGCAGTCAGATCTCATCTGAATGTTAGGTAGGACTTCTTGACAGTCAGAAGAGCCGTTCAGCTGTCGAACTCTCTGCTTCAGAGGCTTTGAAGCAGGGGTTGGATGGCCATCTGCCAGGAGGGTTTGGATTGTGTCATTCTGCCTGAAGGCAGGAAGGGGTTTTACTGGATGGCCCCTGGGGTCTCTTTTAATGCTATTATTGTGGATGTTTGCGTGCCCCTGTCCCTGTGTTTCCTTCCCTTTCCCCCGGTGCGAGCTGCAAAGTGCCCATGTTATAGGTGTTAATAATAATGTTTTTTATTGGGAAGAGCACTGGCTGAGTCAGAGGTGGCTGAACTCCCTCCACAAACGGCACACGGCGAGTGGTGTCTTATGTAACTTTATGAAATGTTAATTACCTGGATTTCAGTAAGGCCTTCGACAAGGTCCCCCATGACCTTCTGGCAAGGAAACTAGTCCAGTGTGGGCTAGGCAAAACTACGGTGAGGTGGATCTGTAATTGGTTAAACGGACGAACCCAGAGGGTGCTCACCAATGCTTCCTCTTCATCCTGGAAAGAAGTGACGAGCGGAGTGCCGCAGGGTTCCGTCCTGGGCCCGGTCCTGTTCAACATCTTTATTAATGACTTAGACGAAGGGTTAGAAGGCAGAATCATCAAGTTTGCAGACGACACCAAATTGGGAGGGATAGCCAATAGTCCAGAGGACAGGAGCAGGATTCAAAACGATCTTGACAGATTAGAGAGATGGGCCAAAACTAACAAAATGAAGTTCAACAGTGACAAATGCAAGATACTCCACTTTGGCAGAAAAAACGAAATGCAAAGATACAGAATGGGGGATGCCTGGCTCGAGAGCAGTACGTTTGAAAAAGATCTTGGAGCCCTCGTGGACAACAAGTTAAACATGAGCCAACAATGTGATGTGGCAGCAAAAAAAGCCAATGGGATTTTGGCCTGCATCAATAGGAGCATTGTGTCTAGATCTAAGGAAGTAATGCGGGTAGCATTACTGTTTTGTTTAGACCACATCTGGAATATTGTGTCCAATTCTGGGCACCACAATTCAAGAGAGATATTGACAAGCTGGAATGTGTCCAGAGGAGAGCGACTAAAATGATAAAAGGTCTGGAGAACAAGCCCTATGAGGAGCGGCTTAAGGAGCTGGGCATGTTTAGCCTGAAGAAGAGAAGGCTGAGAGGGGATATGATAGCCATGTATAAATATGTGAGAGGAAGCCACAGGGAGGAGGGAGCAAGCTTGTTTTCTGCTTCCCTGGAGACTAGGACGCGGAACAATGGCTTCAAACTACAAGAGAGGAGATTCCATCTGAACATGAGGAAGAACTTCCTGACTGTGAGAGCCATTCAGCAGTGGAACTCTCTGCCCCGGAGTGTGGTGGAAGCTCCTTATCTGGAAGCTTTTAAGCAGAGGCTGGATGGGCATCTGTCAGGGGTGATTTGAATGCAATATTCCTGCTTCTTGGCAGGGGGTTGGACTGGATGGCCCATGAGGTCTCTTCCAACTCATTGATTCTATGATTCTGTGATTCTATGGCGCTTCAGCAGCATTGGCGGCCTTGCCAGCCTCACCGTGTGAAAAGCGGGATCGGCTGAATGGGGACGGATTGAGGCCCTGATACCTAGGATTGGTTGCTTCCCGGAAGACCTTTTTTCCTGTCGTAGTCAACTGTGAATCGCACATATGGTATCTCTGCGCCTGCGCAGACCAGTTTCGGAAACTTCTGGAAGATTAAAATAGGCATTTTACCCCCGCCTCGCCCCGCCTACCCCGAGTATATATAGCCCATGAGCAGGGCTAGGCCTCTAATTCTCTTTTTTATGCACTTTTAGCAGCAGCTGAAGAACCTTCCTCTGACTAGTTCTTAATTTTACTTCGTCGGACTGCCCTTTTTCCCGAGCCTCCTCCTTCCCTGACTTGGACTAGATGACTTATCCCAAACTCTTGACTTAGTCCAGGTCAAGATTAGAGAGTCCAGAGTAAGTATTTGCCCTTTTTCCTTTGCTTAGTCTACCGCTGCGTTTAAGTGCTGTGCTAACTGCCTCCTTTGTTTGGGAGAGGGATATTTATGCCAGGCGTGTGCCATCAGCAGGGCCTTCATGCCACAAACGAGAACAAAATGAAGAATTGAGGTTTAAAGTGGCCTTATATGAGCGGGCGCTGCTACCATCTGCACCCCCTCAGTACCTCTCTAGTGTGACGGGCTCGTCGGGGGCCGTAAACTTACCTTCTCTGGTTGCAAAACCGCTTGGGCTGCCTAAAAGGCCTAGACGAAAGGCTGCCAAGTTGGCACCCAGTCTTTGCAGCAGCGATTGAGCCCTGTGAAAAGGGCGTGAAATATGGGTTGCTTACCTGTAACCGTAGTTTCTTGAGTAGTCCACTGTGAATACGCACATATGGTATTCCTGGGCCCGCGCAGGCCGTTTTGGAACCTTCTAGAAATCAAAAAAGAGCAACCTGATCCCTCCTAGCCCCTCCCTCCCCCCCTCGGGTATATAAGGCTCCTGGGCGGAGCCCACCACCAGTTCTCTTCCACCAAAAATTGGCCAGAAGGCATGGCATGACATCCGAGGGGAGGAAGGGTGGGGATGTGTGTATTCACAGTGGACTACTCAAGAAACTACGGTTACAGGTAAGCAACCCATATTTTCTTGTCGTAGTCTACTGTGAATCGCACATATGGTAGACTCACAAGCTTAATATAGCGGCCGGCGGGATCATGCCACCGCCGAAAACAACACCGCTCTACCAAAATCGGCTTGCCTCCTAGAAATCGCATCCAACTTATAATGCGAAACAAAAGTGCTGGGGGAAGCCCAAATAGCTGCCCGACACACCATATCCAAGGGAACACCCTTCATAAACGCTGCCAAGGCAACCATAGCTCTCGTAGAGTGACCCCGAATGTGGAGAAAAAGATCCTTCTTCGCCAACATATAGCACCTACGGATAGTCGAAACTATCCACGAAGAAAATCACTGAGAGGACACTGGGAGACCTCTAGCACCTTTCCGATACTTCACAAAAACTCAGCAGTCCTCTGGACATAAAAAGCTAAAGCTCTCCTCACATCCAATAGGTGGAGGTTCTTTTCCAGAGGAGTCTCAGGGTTTTGAAAAAATGAAGGCAAGTTCAATTCTTGAGACATATGAAATTTAGTTGCCACTTTGGGCAAAAACGCCACATCCGTGCGTAACACCACCCTATCTTTGTGAAATCTTAGATAAGGGGGATCCACCCGGAGGGCACATAACTCACTGGCCCTCCTGGCTGATGTAATAGCTACTAAAAAGGTGACCTTCTAGGTAAGAAAGGCTACTTCCGCCGTTGCTAATGGCTCAAAGGGGGGCTTCATCAAAAAGGATAAGACCAACTCCAAGTCCCATGCAGGGACACAGGCGCTACCGAAGGCCTGATATTCGAAAGCCCCTTAAAGAACGATTTTACCAGAGGATCCATGAAACAAGAAGGCAGGCTCGCTTTCCTCCGGAACTATGAAATAGCTGCCAAGTAGCATTTCAACGATGAATTTGACAACCCCGATTCATACAAGGAAACTAAAAATTCTAGAACCAAGGAGATCGGCGCACGTTCTGGTTCCCATCCCTTAGTCCCTGCATATTCTTTAAAGCGCGACCACTTAAAGATGTAAGAGCGTTTAGTAGACGGTCTGTGAGCCGCCTCGATGATAGTCAGAACTGATTGAGAGAGTGACTGGGAAGGTCGAGCTATCTCGGCTGTACCCGCCATGCTGTGAGCCTCAGAAGGTGCACATCTGGATACAGTACTCTCCCTTGTTGTGAGGACAGCAAGTCTACCCTGTACCTGATCTTCCTGAAGTTGCCCCTGGACAACTGCAGGAGTGGGGCAAACTATGGCTGACGTGGCCACCAAGGGGTTACCAGAATGCAGGACGCCCTGTCCCATTGTAACTGTAAGGGGGAAGGGGGGAGAAGCATAAGTTGTCTCCCTCCCCCAATCCCGTAGGAATGCGTCCCCTAGACAATTCCCTCCTACAGGAGTATGCCGTCTCGAACAAAACTTGACGCACTTCGCGTTTTCCGGAGTGGCAAAGAGGTCTATCTCCGGGGTTCCCCATTCCCAGAAGAGGTGAGTCGTCTGTTCTCGGTGAAGCGACCACTCGTGGTGTCCCAGTGGACTCCTGCTCAGGGCATCTGCGAGGGAGTTCTCCTCCCCTGGAAGATGAGCAGCAGTTAAGAAAATGCCCCTCTGGATGCACCATTCCCACACCCGAAGAGTGAGTCCCAGAATACACTTCGAGTGAGCGCCCCCCTGCTTGTTCAGGTAATACATGACGGTCGTATTGTCCGTCAGTATTTTCACCACTGAGCTGTGGATCAGCTGTTCGAAGGATTTTAAGGCCTTCTTTACTGCCATGAGCTCTAGTGCGTTTATGTGCAGAGCGGACTCTTCTGGAGACCACTTTCTGTGTGCGACGAAACCTCTTGTGTGTGCGCCCCACCCTGTAAGTGAGGAATCCGTTGTGACCGTCGATCTTGGGTTGGGGGGTTGGAAAGGTAAACCCATACATACATGCTGGGGGTGTGTCCACCACCAAAGAGAAAGACGGATCTCTTCTGGTAGTGACAATCTGGCTTGTGGGTTGTCTCTGATTGGGTTGAAACTCGACCCGAACCAGGATTGAAGGGGTCTCAAACGCAGACGCGCAAAAGGGGTAACTGACGTCGTAGACGCCATGTGTCCCAAAAGAACCTGTATTTGTCTGGCCGAGATAGTGGGTGAATGCAGGGCCAGCCTGATATGATCCTGGAGAGCGATGAAACGGTCCCATGGGAGGTGGGCCCTCCTTAAGGTGGAGTCCAGGAGTGCGCCCACAAATTGGATTCGGCGAACTGGGCTCAACAGGGACTCCTCCAGGTTGACCACCAATCCCAGGCGCTGTAGGAGACATAAGACAATATGGACATGCTCTTGTAACTGGGAGTAAGATTTAGAAACCAAAAGCCAGTAATCTAAATACGGAAAAACTACAATTCCCTGTGTACGGAGGTGAGCGATGACCACCGCCATACACTTAATAAAAACCCGGGGGCGATACTTAGGCCAAAAGGGAGCACGTTGTACCAGAATGTCTTATGACCAATCATGAACGATAAAAATCTGCGGTGGTGTGGCGCTATTGACAAATGGAAGTATGCATCCCGTAAATCAATAGTAGCAAACCAGTCATTGTGTGATAAAAGAGGCAGAATAGACGACAGAGTGACCATACGAAATTTTTTGGGCAAAATCGATTTATTTAAAGCCCTCAGGTCCATAATCGCTCTGAAACCACCTCCACGCTTATCAATCACAAAGTATTTAGAGAAGAAACACAATGGAAACTCGGAGGGGTGAATTGGGGAAATGGCCCCTTTTTCCAACAACGTGTCAACCTTCTGCATCAAAACTGGGGAAGGGGGGGTAACGTCAAGTGTACCCACCCATGGGGTCCCCTCAAACTCTATGGCATAACCCCTCCTGATAATTGCAAGAACCCATTTTTCAGACGTGATATCTGCCCAATTGTTGTAGAAGGGCGCCAGCCTGTCCCCAAATAGTGGGGGGTTTTGAGGAGAGACATCCCCGGAAGGAGTAGAACAAACAACGTCCAGGCGTACGTCCCGCAAACTTTCAATAACAGAAACAGTAGCAGGAGGAGGTGAACTGGGGGCAACTGTAGAAAGCACATCAATGGCGCTTCTTTGAGGCACCTTGGTTCTTTGCTTTGTTTTGATATGGCTGATACCGAGATCTGGGGGAATAAGAATTCCTCCTGTTCGACTGGTATCTAGAAGAGGATGCATTCCTCCCTCTGAAGGGGCCCTGGTAGTTATTATTATTATTATTATTATTATTATCGTTCTTACGGTAGGAGTTCGCGGGTCCCTGCCATCTGGGTCTCTGTTGATAGAATAGCTGCCAGGCATAGCCAAATTTATTGACTGCCTGGCGTACTTCCTGTTTTTCCTTGAGAGTGGCATCCGTCTCTGGGTTAAATAAGCCCCCTTCATGTAGAGGGAGTTCTTCTGCTAGGGCCTTGCCCTCTTCCGATAGGTTCGCCGTCCTGAGCCAAGCATGCCTTCTAATGCATGTGGCTGTAGCGAAAAGGTGGCCCGCTGACTCCGCCAAGTGCTTGGCGAAATCCTTTTGGATTTTAGAAAGTAGGATCGCCTCAGCTTGCAAAGCCTTCGGGAATCTTTGTTCCTCCACAGACAACTTATCCAGATATGGCAATATTTTTGACCATAGAAAGGTCTGATAGCCTGACATATATGTGGCGTAATGCGCCATTCTTGTAAAAAGGCCAGCCGCTATGTGGGCCTTTATTTATTTATTTATTTATTTATTTATTTTAAATATTTTTTATTATGAAAGTTTTTCAAAATACAGCAATAGGGAGTTTTATTAGTTATACAAAATAGCTAAAAACAGTGTAAAGGAGATGGAGGAAGTGAGGGGTAGGTAGGGGGAGGAATTCCCTATCAGGTGTTTTCCTAGGGTTTCAGGGGTAGATGGGATCTGGGAAGGGGGGGCAACTAAGGGGGGGGAGTGGGATATTTTAGGGGTGGGGGGTTGACTTCCAACTCTATCTTTTCCACGTTCACGGTTTCTTCTGTTCAGCTTTGATTTGTGGCTTATCCCTTGTAGTTTTACTCTGACTCTTGCTTTATGATCCACTCTTATTTTCCTGGACTTGCATTTCTCTCCATGTATTCCTTTAATGGTTCCAGTCTGTTCTTTTGAGTGGGCGTCCATATGTGTCTTTTAGTGCGTAGGTTAGCATATCCATTTCTTTTATTTCTTTCTCTAACCATTCTTCTTCCGTTGGTGTTTCTTTTGTTTTCCATTTCCTCGCATGTACTACTCTTGCTGCCGTCGTGAGATAGGTGAGCAATATATCGTCGTTTGTGTTTAAATCCCATTCTTCTTCGAATATTCCCAGTAGGTAGTATTCTGCTTTTTCTTGTATCTTACGTTTTAGGATTTTCCCACATACTTCGTTCACTCTTTTCCAATATTTCTGAGCAGCGGGGCAGGACCACCATTGATGGAAAAAAGTTCCGGTCTGGTTGTTACATTTCCAGCATTTAGTTTAGTTGATTTTGTACATTTGTCCCAGTTTCTGCGGCGTCATGTACCATCAGTACAGCATTTTGTACTAATTCTCTTTTAGTGCTGAGGAATATGTGTATTTGATCTTTCTTGACCATACTTGTTCCCACTCTCTGAGCATTATAGTTCTGCCGATGTTCTTTGCCCATTTTGTCATACAGTCTTTAATTAGCTCTGATTCGGTTGCCCATTTTAATATATTATATTGATGTGTGTTATATATTGATGTTATGTTTTTCTTGTCTTTACGTAAGATCTTTTCCCAGAAGTCGTCTTTCTCCATGAAGCCCTTTTTTTGATCTTTAGTAAAATGTTCTCTAAGTTGGAAATAGTGTAACCATGAGAAGGATTTGAATTCTTTGGAGAGTTCTTCTTTTGTCTTTAGTTGGAGAATTCCGTCTTTCTTAATGGTGGCTGTTTTGTATGTAGGCCATTTCCTCCAGCCTAACAGGCGTCTTTGCTCTCCTTCCAGTGGAGAAAGCCACATGGGGGTTTTCCCGAGGTACAGATGGTTTTTGTATTTCTCCCATATCTTCAGTAGTGGCCTTCTTATCGCATGGTTATTAAAGTTTCTTTCTTTCTTTGTCTGGTTCAGCCACAAGTATGAGTGCCAACCGGTTCTTAAATCATATCCCTCTAGGGCTAATGTTCTTTCTTTTTCTAAGAGTATCCAGTCTTTAATCCACGAGATCCCGCATGCATCGTGGTACAGGTTCAGATCTGGTAGCCCCAGGCCTCCTCTTCTGGGGGTATCTATCATGTGGATGTGTTTAATCCTTGGGTTTTTTCCTTTCCACATGAAGCGTCTTATCTCTTTATTCCATTCGTTGAATTTTTTTTTACTTTGTATTATTGGGAGGTTTTGGAAGATAAAGAGTAATCTCGGGAGTATATTCATCTTAATAATGCCGATCCTTCCAAGGAGTGATATATTAAGGTTGGTCCAATTCTTCAGATCTTTTTTAATCTTGGTCCAGGCCGGCTCATAATTGTTTTTGAACAACTGGGAGTTCTTAGCTGAGATGTATATCCCTAGGTATTTGATTTTTTGCACTATTTGCATTCCTATGGATTATGAGAGACTCTCTTGCTTTTCTTTGGTCATGTTTTTGGTCAGTATTTTTGTTTTCTCCTTATTTATTTTAAAGCCCGCTAAACTGCCGTAAATTTCCATCATCAGTATCCACTTCTGGGCTTGATCTCTTGGATTTTCTACTACGCAGATCAGGTCGTCGGCGAATGCTCTAAATTTGTTGGCCTGCTTGCTTACACTCAATGGAAGCAGACTTTTATTTTCTCTCAACTTTTTCAGCAAAATTTCCAAGGACATGATAAATATGAGGGAGGAGAGAGGACAGCCTTGTCTTGTGCCTTTTCTTATTGCTATTGGTCTTGAGGGATATCCGTTAATCCACAGAGTTGCTTTTTGTTCACTGTAGATTTCCTCAATTGCATTAATGAACCCCAGGCCAAAGTTCATCTCTCTTAAAAGTGATTTAAAAAATTCCCATCTCATATTATCGAATGCCTTCTCGGCGTCCACCGCTATGAAGGCTACTTCGATTTGATGATGTTGGTCATAGTACTCCATTAAATCTATAATGTTCCTCGTGTTCTCCCTCATTTGCCTTCCAGGGAGGAAGCCTGTTTGTTCTTCTCCTATCCATTTATTGAGGAACATTTTCAATCTGTCACATAGTATTGCTGTAAAGATCTTATAATCCTGGTTGAGGAGGGAGATAGGTCTGTGATTCTTCGCTTCCGTTGCTTCGGTGTTCTCTTTGTGGATTACGGTGATGTTCGCGGATTTCCAAGATTCTGGTATCTCCCTTTCTCTCATTGCCTCATTCATGATTTTCTTAAGGTAGGGGGCAATTTCGTCGCTCATGATTTTATAGAACGTTGCCGTGAAGCCGTCGGGTCCCGGAGCTTTTGATGGTTTTAATTTTTTAATCGCCTTCTTGATTTCTTCTTCTGTTATTTCCTTGTTCAGCTGCTCTCTGCGTGTCTGAGATTTTCTCTAATTTCAGTTCTTCCAAGTAAGACATTATCTCTTCTGTTTTATTTTGGTCGTCTGCGTATAGAGCTTCATAATTTTTTTGAAATTCCTGGGCAATGTTTTGGTCTGTTGTTACGTCACCCTTTTTAGTTTTTATTCTCACTATGTGGTTTTCTTGTTTCTTTTTTCTGATTTTCCACGCCAACCATCTTCCCGGTTTGTTGGCGTGTTAAAAGTCTTTTTGCTTGACAAATCTCAATTTTTTCTCCATCTCTTCTGTTTCTAATTGGTTTTTTTGTCTTCTTAGGGACTTTAGATCTTTTATTGCTGTTTTGTTTTCTACATTTAGTTTGAGTTTCTGTTTTTTTCTATTGCATTGTTTATCTCATCCAATTTTTGTCTTCTTAATTTGTTTTTCTTTGCCTTCTGTTTGATGAAGTAACCCCTCATCACTGCCTTACAGGCGTCCCACAGGGTTTTCGTTTTAATGTCTGGGGTGTCGTTCAGTTCAAAGTACCTTATATTCCGGGGTATAAGACGACTGGGTGTATAAGATGATCCCCAACTTTTCCAGTTAAAATATAGAGTTTGGGATATGTTTACCGTATAAGACGGCCCGTCTTCTGCCTCCTCCGCCTCCTGCCCCGCAAAGGGAGGAAGACAAGGAGAGAGGCCTGTACTCGACCCTTCTCTGAGACTATTTTAAAGTAGTTCTATGTAATTTTTTTCTCTTCATGAAATTCATGAATACACAGTTTGTGTATTCTGGCATTTACTGTATAATGTTACCTGCTTATTATAGCATGTATAAGTGATATAACAGTTGCTTAAAATTTAATTAAGGAATTGCATTACTTGTTGTTATCAGCAGTTTTACACCAGGAAAGAACTGTTAATACAACTTAATTTGCAAAACAACAATTTCAATGCGAACATTGAACCAAACTTGGCATAGAGAACTCCCATAAGCAACAGAAAATACTGGAGGGATCTGGGGAAAACAGACCTTGGCATATGGGAGCTGGTGGGATTCATAGTTCATCTGTAATCAAGGAGCATTCTGAACTCCAACAACAAAGGAATTTAACCAAACTGGGCACAGAGAACTCCCATGAGCAACTGAAAATACTTGGGGGGTCTGGGGAAAAACAGACCTTAGCATATGGGAGCTGGTGGGATTTATAGTTCACCTGCAATCAATGAGCATTCTGAATTCCAGCAGCAAAGGAATTTAACCATACTTGGCACAGAGAACTCCCATGAGCAACTGAAAATACTTGGGGGGGGGGGGGGGTCTGGGGAAAAACAGACCTTAGCATATGGGAGCTGGTGGGATTTATAGTTCACCTGCAATCAATGAGCATTCTGAACTCCAACAACAAAGGAATTTAACCAAACTGGGCACAGAGAACTCCCATGAGCAACTGAAAATACTTGGGGGGTGTAGGGAAAACAGACCTTAGCATATGGGAGCTGGTGTGATTCATAGTTCATCTGTAATCAAGGAGCATTCTGAACTCCAACAACAAAGGAATTTAACCAAACTGGGCACAGAGAACTCCCATGAGCAACTGAAAATACTTGGGGGGGGGGGGTCTGGGGAAAAACAGACCTTAGCATATGGGAGCTGGTGGGATTTATAGTTCACCTGCAATCTATGAGCATTCTGAATTCCAGTAGCAACGGAATTTAACCAAACTTGGCACAGAGAACTCCCATGAGCAACTGAAAATACTTGGGGGGGGGGGGTCTGGGGAAAAACAGACCTTAGCATATGGGAGCTGGTGGGATTTATAGTTCACCTGCAATCAATGAGCATTCTGAACTCCAACAACAAAGGAATTTAACCAAACTGGGCACAGAAAACTCCCACGAGCAATTGAAAATACTTGGGAAGGGGGTGTGGGGGAAAACAGACCTTAGCATATGGGAGCTGGTGCGATTTATAGTTCACCTGCAATCAATGAGCATTCTGAACTCCAGCAACAAAGGAATTTAACCAAACTTGGCACAGAGAACTCCCATGAGCAACTGAAAATACTTGGGGAGGGGGTGTGGGGAAAACAGACCTTAGCATATGGGAGCTTGTGGGATTTATATTTCACCTGCAATCAATGAGCATTCTGAATTCCAGCAGCAAAGGAATTTAACCAAACTTGGCACAGAGAACTCCCAAGAGCAACTGAGAATACTTGGGGTGTCTGGGGAAAAACAGACCTTAGCATATTGGAGCTGGTGTGATTCATAGTTCATCTGTAATCAAGGAGCATTCTGAACTCCAACAACAAAGGAATTTAACCAAACTGGGCACAGAGAACTCCCATAAGCAACAGAAAATACTGGAGGGATCTGGGGAAAACAGACCTTGGCATATGGGAGCTGGTGGGATTCATAGTTCATCTGTAATCAAGGAGCATTCTGAACTCCAACAACAAAGGAATTTAACCAAACTGGGCACAGAGAACTCCCATGAGCAACTGAAAATACTTGGGGGGTCTGGGGAAAAACAGACCTTAGCATATGGGAGCTGGTGGGATTTATAGTTCACCTGCAATCAATGAGCATTCTGAATTCCAGCAGCAAAGGAATTTAACCATACTTGGCACAGAGAACTCCCATGAGCAACTGAAAATACTTGGGGGGGGGGGGGTCTGGGGAAAAACAGACCTTAGCATATGGGAGCTGGTGGGATTTATAGTTCACCTGCAATCAATGAGCATTCTGAACTCCAACAACAAAGGAATTTAACCAAACTGGGCACAGAGAACTCCCACGAGCAATTGAAAATACTTGGGAAGGGGGTGTAGGGAAAACAGACCTTAGCATATGGGAGCTGGTGTGATTCATAGTTCATCTGTAATCAAGGAGCATTCTGAACTCCAACAACAAAGGAATTTAACCAAACTGGGCACAGAGAACTCCCATGAGCAACTGAAAATACTTGGGGGGGGGGGGGGTCTGGGGAAAAACAGACCTTAGCATATGGGAGCTGGTGGGATTTATAGTTCACCTGCAATCAATGAGCATTCTGAATTCCAGCAGCAACGGAATTTAACCAAACTTGGCACAGAGAACTCCCATGAGCAACTGAAAATACTTGGGGGGGGGGGGTCTGGGAAAAAACAGACCTTAGCATATGGGTGCTGGTGGGATTTATAGTTCACCTGCAATCAATGAGCATTCTGAACTCCAGCAACAAAGGAATTTAACCAAACTTGGCACAGAGAACTCCCATGAGCAACTGAAAATACTTGGGGAGGGGGTGTGGGGAAAACAGACCTTAGCATATGGGAGCTTGTGGGATTTATATTTCACCTGCAATCAATGAGCATTCTGAATTCCAGCAGCAACGGAATTTAACCAAACTTGGCACAGAGAACTCCCATGAGCAACTGAAAATACTTGGGGGGGGGGGTCTGGGGAAAAACAGACCTTAGCATATGGGTGCTGGTGGGATTTATAGTTCACCTGCAATCAATGAGCATTCTGAACTCCAGCAACAAAGGAATTTAACCAAACTTGGCACAGAGAACTCCCATGAGCAACTGAAAATACTTGGGAAGGGGGTGTGGGGAAAACAGACCTTAGCATATGGGAGCTTGTGGGATTTATAGTTCACCTGCAATCAACGAGCATTCTGAATTCCAGCAGCAACGGAATTTAACCAAACTTGGCACAGAGAACTCCCATGAGCAACTGAAAATACTTAGGAAGGGGGTGTGGAGAAAACAGACCTTAGCATATGGGAGCTTGTGGGATTTATAGTTCACCTGCAATCAATGAGCATTCTGAATTCCAGCAGCAAAGGAATTTAACCAAACTTGGCACAGAGAACTCCCATGAGCAACTGAAAATACTTGGGAAGGGGGTGTGGGGGAAACAGACCTTAGCATATGGGAGCTGGTGGGATTTATAGTTCACCTGCAATCAATGAGCATTCTGAATTCAGCAGCAACTCCCTCCTCTTCCCTTCCCTCTCAGCTCGCCTTCCCAGTCCTTTCCACGTGCTTGCAAAGGCAACACACGCCCTGAATTCCCCCTTTCTTCCTGTGGAATCGTAGCCAAAGCAGCTGAGGGGGAAATGGGAAGGGCCTGAAGCTGTTAGGAATGGTGGGAGTTGAAATCCAAATCACGTGGAAGGAGGGCCCAATTTTCCCAACCCTGATCCAGACTCTCAGTTACAAACCTCTCTTTTTCCTCTCTTTTTCTCTCTCCATGGGTGGCTGCTTCCATAGGAAACGGAGTTTGCTCCATGAGGGAAAGCGGCAACCGGCTTCCAAAGGAATGCAGCTTCATTTCCCCTTTCTCTCGCCCTTTTGGCCAAGCGGGGAGCCTCTGCCCCAATCTACACAGCCCCCCCCCCTCTCCTTTTCCTGATTTTATGATCATCCCAACACAGCAAAAGCAAGCAGGGCTGAACCTTTCTCTCTCTCTGCACCTTGCTTGGCTTTAGAGTGTTTTCCAACTATTCCGGAGCCAAGCTGGACAAATGAAAGGAGAAATCGGGTGCAGAGAGAGAAAAGGGTAGGAAGGAAGGAAGGGAGGCGACGGAGAGCCCCCCCCCCCCGGCCCACTGGCTAAGCTGCCCAACAGAGGAAATGGAAGACCCTACCGGACCTGCAAACGCAGCAGCGGCTTAGGAGCCATTTGCAGGTGCGGGATGGCCTTTGATCATCCTCCCTTGGGCTGCTGCTGGGCTGCAATTGTTCCTGCAGGCCCGGAGGGGCCTTTCCTCCACCCCAGGGAAGGAGGGCGATAGAAGGCCCTCCTGAGTCGGCTTACACACTGGCAGGTTGGCGGGACGAAGGAGAGGCGCCCCAGGACACACAGGAACAGCAGTGGCCAAACAGGAGCCCAGCAACAGCCTGGAGGAAGTTTGCTGAGGTAGGCTGGCATTCTATTTTCTGTTGAGGTAGTGCAGGGCTGCCGCTAGGCTGCTGCTGTCCCTGCGGACTTAGGGGGTGCTCTCCTCCACCCCCCGCCAAACTGTACCCGGCGTATAAGACCACCCCCGACTTTTGAAATGATTTTCTAGTGCTAAAAAGTCGTGTGATACCCAGGAATATACGGTATTCTTTTAGGAGAAGTTTGTTGCTCTTTATATCCTCTTCATCTTTAAGAAGGTTTCCATCCAGTTTTCATCTGGGAGATTCAGTTCTTTGGTTGATGGTCATATCTAAGGGACAGTGGTCCGACAGATGTCTTGGTAGTATGTTGAATTTCGACACTTGTGAATTGATGGTTTTGGAGGACCAAATCATGTCGATTCTTGACCATCTGTTATGTCTCCCTGAGAAGTAGGTGTAGTCCCTACTTTCACCGTTTCGGGTTCGCCAGGTGTCTTCCAAGTCCCAGTCTTCTTTTAGTTTTAAGAATTTCATTGGTAGGGTGTTTAGTTTATCTCCTTTGGTTTTCTTTTTTGCCTTGCTTTTATCATAGTTACTATTTATTACTCCATTGAAATCGCCCAATAAAATGATGTTGTCTTGTTGTGTTTCATGGATTTTTTTCATTTAAATAAGTAATAAATTGTGTTTTTGGGCCATTTAGCACATATATATTACAAACGAGGATTTCTTGGTTTCCTTGTTTGATTATTATGCCTATTGTTCTTCCTTCTATGTCTTTGAATGCTAGTTGTGGAGCTAGTCTCTCCTTTGCATATATTATCACCCCCCGTTTTTTCTCATTCACTAGTGAATAAAATTCTTTCCCTAATTCTTTGTTTATTAGGTGGGCAGCGTGTCTCTGCGCGGTGTGGGTTTCTTGGAGGGCTATTATATCGTACTTACCCTTCTTAATTTTATCTAATAGCTTCCTTCTTTTAAATGACGAATTTAGACCATTAATGTTATTGCAAAATAGTTTTATTTCTTTTGTACAGTCAATCATTTTTTCCATTTTATGCCTTCTTTCCATTTTGTTTGTCCTGGTCATTTTCAAGTCTTTCCGGACCATTTTCGCTGTCTGTAGGTTTGGGGATCAGGTCTTTAGTCTTAAATTGTTGTTGTTTCCCCGTAATCCGGTGAACTAAAGCGGTGTTTTTTCTGTCTTCCTCCTACTAATCTGGAGTTCGTAGGGGATTTTATTGGTCTTTCATTAGGTCTTCGTAGAAGTCTGCTGCTTTTTCTTCGTTTGTCAACCAATATTTCTGGTCTCTATAGGTCACCATCAGCCCCTCGGGTTTCTCCCACCTAAATCTTATGTTGGCTTTTTTAAGTTCATCTGTCAAGAAAAAATATTTTCTTCTCCTGGCTATCATCGATTGGGGATACTCTTTCATGATTGTTACTTTGCTGTTCTTATAGAGAGGTGGATTTTCCCTGTTGCGTTTTAGAACTTCATCCCGTGTTCTTTTTTTGGTGAAGTGCACAATTGTATCTCTTGATGTTTTGTTCTTTTTGGAGAAGTTAGTCGAAATTCTGTAAGATCTGTCTATCTCCTGATCCAGTTCTCTTGGGTCTCTATTAAAGAGATTAGCCGTTATTTCAATAATTATTTGTCTTGGGTCTTCATTTGGTTCTTCCGGGATATTTCTATATCTCAGTTGGGATTCCATCTCCTTCGTTTCCACACTTTCCTGAATCTCTTTGGTTCTTGTGATTTCTGTTTCTAGTTTTTTGATCTTCTAGTCCATTTGTTTTTCAGCCTTCTCAAATTTTTCCTTATCTTCTTTGATTGTCTTAATGTTTGTCGCCATGTTGTTGACTTTCTTCCCTTCTCTGTCCGGGGGCGCCGAAAGGGTCCCCTTGATCTCTTAGATTTCACCACCTCTGCCACCACTGTGTTTGGTTTAGGCGGATTAGTTACCCACTTAGCATCAGCCAAGTCAATTTTGTACAGAGTGTCCACCTTTTTAGGGGTGGCTGGCACATTTGCCGGAGATACCTCTAAAATGTTTACTAATTTTAACAGATATGGTAACATGGGGAGGGTAGTCGGGGCTGGAGTAATTTGTTCCTCTGAAGGGAACATGGGATCCTCGACATGCTCCGGGGCCCTGGGAGCGGGAAGATCCAACGCCTTTACCATTCTGTCTACAAGCGAGGCGAATTTATTAAAGTCCGGCAGAATCGCGCCTGGCTCCACTGCCGATTGAGGCCTATTAGAGTCCTGAGAGTCCTCCGAGGAGTCAGAGTCCTCTGGGTCGGCAGTCACTTGCTCCATAACAGGAGCAGAAGTGTCCTGAGAAGTAACAGGTATGGCCGAGGGGCCCAGACGAACAGACACCGTCATATTGGTAGTAAGAGTCTCGGAACGATCAACACAATTTGACAGGTCAACACAAGAGGATTCAACAATACATGAACGGTCAACACAATCAGAAAGTCCAGCACAAAGTGCTGGATCAGGCGGTGCCAGGGCTGCATCAGTCCCTGATGGTGGCGCCGGGTTGGGGTGGGGAAATACACTTATTGAAGTGCCGCAACCCCTTTGCTGAATGCCTGGTATAGCCTCCATATGATGACCAGGAGCCTGGGGATTGTTGTGATGTTGTGCATACATGAATGGCCCCAGAGGGCCCAACTGCCACATCCCTGGGTAGGGGTATGGCGGAGGTCCATACGGCCCCCAGGCCGAGGCCACAGAGCGAGACCTGTGGGAGCGATGGCCTCTCCTGGACCTCCTGGAGCAGGAAGATGAAGAGGAGGATGACAAGGATGATGAGGAAGAGGATGTCCTGGATCGGGACTAACGTCTTAGGAGAGAGGAGGGACGATTTATTATTTATTACTCTTAATGGTGCCACCAGTGTGTGATGTGAGGTATTATTGGGAGATATGGCACACTGGACACAGAATTAATGGAGGTGAGGCAGTCTTCAAACAAAAGTTAACAAGTTTATTGAGCACAAAGCGTGTGGTTGCAAGTGGTAACTTTTCTTATGGAACTCAGAATAATGCTTGGTTAGATGAATGTTACACTCTTTCAGGTTATACAGTATCTTCTTGACATAGAGCACTTGCTTCGGACAAAGTATCAATACAGGGATATTTCCCTTATTTGATCCTTCCTAGATCAAATTCTAAATAAGCTATTCTTTAGCCTCTCCTTGGACTAAAGAATTCCGGCTATGTTTCCCCCTTTCGGCTACCCTAGCCAGAGAAACCTTCAATAGCCAGACCCAGCTTTCCAAAGCCTCGAAACTTTGCTTCAGAAGTCACTCAGCCACCTTTTCCTCTCCTTCTCTCTCAACTCCTCACTCTAACTCCTCGGAACCTAAAACCTAACTCTGACTGAACTTAAACTGTCGTTTTTCAAACTCTCCCCTCTAAGCTCCTCCCACTTCTCTACAGCATCGTCTCCATGGCAACGCACTTCTCTCAGTTAGGCCGCTCCAGCGTTAGTGCAGCCAATCTAAACACAAATACAGTTAAAGTCATACAATTTATAATCAACTTCTTTACAGGGACCTACCCCTCGTTGATGCCCTATGGCGGCGGCTCTCCCCCCTCCTGCTCCATCTCAAAGGGGAGCGGGAACAGCGGTGCCTTGAGCGGCGGTTCTCTGGTGAGGCCCTCTGTATCGGAGCGCCTCGAGGCAAGGGGGCGGCTCCCGATCCCTGCGGAGGCAGGGGAATTGGATCTCTCTCTCCTCCTGATGGCCGCCCGCTGACGGAGCCCCGCTCTGGCGTTGGGCAAAGGCCCCACCCTCTGGGAGGCGCTCCTCTTTGACATCGGCCGGTGCCGAGCTCGCTGGGGGCACAGCAGGGAGTGCACCGGGGGACGCTGCTCCAGGCCCTGCCTCCCTCTGAAGCGGTCCTGAAACAGGATGCGTGAAGGGAGGGGCGGCGGCGGCGGGCCTGCCTCCTGCGCCAATCCCGAGGGGCGCGCATGTGCACCAGCGGGGGAAGCTTCCTCGCGACGCTGCTGGCCTCCCGACGGGGGTGAAGCTGCAGTCTCAGCCAGGGTGAAAGGAGGTAAGGCTACAGAAGAGATGGCACTCACTCATCTTCCCGCCTTTTTGGAGGCAGTTTTTGCTAGGCTCCCAACAGAGCGGCCATCTTGGTCCTTCTTCTTGGCCTTCTTTTTGGGTGGGCCACCCGCTGCAACCGTCTTGGGAGCCGCCAAGGCGGTGGGGGGTCTAGGCACCCCACAGGGCGTAGCTGGCATCAGGGCCCTCTCGTAAAGCGCCACTTCTAGGCGCGCCTCTCTGTTCTTGCGCGTTTGCGGTGTGAAGGCCACGCAAATACTGCAGGCCTGGGAGAGGTGGCCCTCGCCCAGGCAGGCCAAGCAGAGATCATGCCCGTCATTGTCTAGCAAGACATTTGGGCATACTGAACATTTCTTGAAAGAAGAAGTAGCCATGAGTACCTCGTTCAGTCTGGGAGGCAAGAGAATTGTAAGTGTCCAGTCCGTTGTCAGGGGTACAGATTATAGAAGTCCAAAGTCCAATCCAAAGTCGTTAACGAGTCAGAAAATTAGCAAGGTTCTCTAACTGTGCCTACTGTCTGGCGGAAAAAAGAGAACTGGTGGTGGGCTCCGCCCAGGAGCCTTATATACCCGAGAGGGGGGAGGGAGGGGCTAGGAGAGGTCAGATTGCTCTTTTTTGATTTCTAGAAGGTTCCGAAACCGGGCCTGCGCGGGCGCAGGAATACCATATGTGCGATTCACAGTAGACTACAACAAGAAAAAACTTCTTCTTTGGCTCCACCAGCCATTTTGCAACCCTCTCCTGCCCTGCAGGGAGAGTTTGAGGCCCCTCTGCTGGTCATTGAGGTGCAGCTCACAGAGCTGACGGAGGCGCTTAAAGCACAAAGTGTGCATGCGCAAGATTTGGCCTTGGTGATCTCTATTCTGCCTCGTGAGGAGAAGGGAACCTCTTCCATACCGGCATCCTGCATATCAGCACCTCCCAAGGCCGGCAGGGGCAGGTCCGTGCTGGATGCACCTCTATCAGGCCCGCCTCTGCCTTCAGGCCATATCTGTCGCCAGCCACTTGTGTAGAACCCCTCCGAGCTCAGTGCAGGAGCTCTCGGCGGTGGTCAATGGCTGCTTCCTGAGTCAGGGAGCACCCTGATGCCTCCCATCAAGCCCGAGCCTGCCTCTCAGGGCAGGGAGTGCCCCAGCACGCAAAAGTGCAATTTCTGCCAAGTCAAGCGAGGCAGAGAACTGGGAGCTCTCTAGCACCAGCCCTTGGGCGTGCGCGCAGAGCGACGCCGATTCTGCGGGGCCAGAGCCTGTCTCTCGAAGTATGGAGCCTCACGCTCCCCGGCTGGAGCTCTCAACGGGAGATGTAATTTACGGCACAGACCGTTTCTTGGCTCCTTTGCCTCCCTTTCGGGGGAGCATGAGGTCTCGTGTGTGAGGGAGGAACGCAGGCCCAGCCCCGTCCTCCCTCGGCTCTTTTGCCTCCATCTGGGGAAGGCATCAGCCTTCGTGCTTCAGAGAGAAACGCAGGTCCCACCTCCCTCGGCTCTTCTGCCTCTCTCTGAGGGGAGGGCTTGAGCTCCTGCAATTTACTAGCGCTCCGTCCATCGCGCCACCTGGAGAGGGGGTGTGCCAATCTTGGCCTTTCTAGTTACCAACTGAGCTCTCGGTACCGGCTTCTGAGCCCTCTTTTGCCAGATACTGGTGCTGAAGCTGTTGAAGGGAGGAGCATCCTGCCGCCAAGGCTCGGTATCTGCCCGTGCTCCATTTCGACAACTCTCCCTCCAACAGTGAGGCATTTCTAGGGGGAGTCCTTCGATACCGTGCGCCTATGAGGCCATCTAGTGGACACTCACAGTATTGCCCCAGCCCATTTTTCCCCACCAGATGAGGAATCTAATAAGGATTCAGGGCCAGGGATAAGCAGCAGCACCGCATATCTACAACTTTTGGATACTGGCAGGGCTTATAGATGTGGAAGGCCAACTCTGCATGGTGTCACAGCCCATACACATGGATGGCCACTTGAAAAATTGTTGGAGTGTTTCTTTGAGCCGCTCCGAGCCCCTTCGAGGAGATGGTGGCAGGGTACAAATAAAGTTGTTATTGATTGTCATTGTGCTAATACACATCATATCATAAAATGGGCTGCCTCTGGTTAAGGCTAGCAGCTAGACTTAGCCCAGTTGTCTTTCCCTTCGACTTAGAGAAGGTTTGCAGACAGTATGGTCCTTGAAGTATGACCACCCTTCTCCACTCCTATTTTTAGGATGGTAAGACTACCTGCAAATGTGTGCATGTGACTATATCTTATTTTCTTTTACCTAATCTTAAGAGGCATGTTATGTTCAAATGCAATTACTGCTGAGTATATTCTGCTTAATGCTTTTAACAATACCCTCCGTGTGATGTCACATGACATTGTTTCCAGGCCATTGATCTTACCCATGATATCTCAGTCTTTATTTGATAATTCTGTCACATAAAATTATATGCAACTGCTCCTGCTTCCATTACCCAGATATTTTAGATTGATGATAGGTTTACTCATCTCCAACCATTACTACTACATGATTTGCTTATCTTCAA
Source organism: Anolis sagrei (assembly GCF_037176765.1). Lineage (NCBI taxonomy): Eukaryota > Metazoa > Chordata > Lepidosauria > Squamata > Anolidae > Anolis > Anolis sagrei. The sequence continues at coordinate 24,585,714 of NC_090035.1, read as the reverse complement.
ACTACAAGGAAGGTGATTCCATCTGAACATGAGGAAGAACTTCCTAATCATGAGAGCTGTTCAGTGCAATTCTCTGCCCTGACTGTGGTGGAGTCCCCTTCTTGGGAAGCTTTTAAACAGAGGCTGGATGGCCATCTGTCAGGGGTGCTTTGAATGCAATATTCCTGCTTCTTGGCAGGGGGTTGGATTGGATGGCCCATGAGGTCTCTTCCAACTCTATGATTCTGTGATTCTATCTTCAGCTCTCAATCATTGGCTTCTTTTATTTACGATTTTACTGTCTCACGTGATGTATTCTGTAAATAGATGGCGCATTAGCCTCATTGTTTGCCAAAGTAGTGCCATACAGCATTCTTTCGCACTTCCAATTTTTATAGCATTGCCTACCATGCCCTGCCTTGTGCACAGAAAAATTGTTCAAACCCATTTTTGCTCTTGTTTAGCTGCTTGTGCTTTACTTAGGTTAGTGTATTCTTTCTCATGTTGCGCCCTTAAGCACTCAATTTGACAACCTCCTGTATAGACCATGTTGTTGGGTTTAGGCTGCCAACCTTTGCCTCAGTCTGGCAGAGGTTAGCCCCAGAGACCTGGTCCTAAGGTCTATCAGCTCATACCACATGTCTTCACTACCAATTGAAGAGAGGCCCAGGCCTTGTTACTGAAAGGCTGGTTTAACACAGTTATCCATTAGTGCTCTTCTCTTGCATTTTCTTCGGTTACTTCTGACTGCCTGATAGGGATGGTGGCTAATGCGCTATCCTGAACCTAAGAAACATTAGCTGATACATCCGTTCTCCCAAGCCTTGGATGATATCACTTTCTACTATTCTTCCTGTTGTTATTGATGCTTCGTTTGCCAAACTGATTTGAGAGATGTTCATTTGTCAGTAGGTCACTTCCTTCGTCAGTGGGGACCAGTCCTTTGTTTGATGCATGGCAATTTGGTCTCATGACTGTTTTTCGTGCTTTCCCAAGTGTAAGGGAAATGGGTTGCCATGGTAGCCCGTTTTCACCTCAGTGACATTACAGCTATCTTTGCATCTATAACTGACTACTGGCAACCATCGAAGCTTCTACTTGCTTTTCATACCTGGTTTACGTGGGTTTTCCTCATATGACTTTAACTACAACTGCGATACTTCACGCTTGGCCCTATTCTGGTCCATGCATGCATGTTTCTCTTTGTTATTACCTCAGTTATGATCCTCACATTCATCAAGCAGCATCTGTCCTTCGGACCAAGAAATATCCATAGATTTCTAATTGTGGGTTCCTTCCTTCAGAGTGAGGATACACATTTGAAGGACCTTGATGAAGGCCGCCATACAATTCAGTTTCTTTGAAAAGCTACTAGTTGAACAGGACATAAACTTACTCGAACCATTGCTGTTGGGGCACATAGTCCAAGCCCTCACAGGTAACATCACCACCACATTCTGAAAAGCAAGTGACATGAGAGACAGTCTCCGCTTCTGGAACCTCCTGCCTGTTTTTCTCTCTGCTGTTTTTGCTGTTGCAATTTTAGAATTTTTTAATACTGGTAGCCAGATTTTGTTCATTTTCATGGTTTCTTCCTTTCTGTTGAAATTGTCCACATGTTTGTGGATTTCAATGGCTTCTTTGTGTAGTCTGACATGGTGGTTGTGAGAGTGGTCCAGCATTTTTGTGTTCTCAAATAAAATGCTGTGTCCAGGTTGGTTCATCAGGTGCTCTTCTATGGCTGATTTCTCTGGTTGGAGTAGTCTGCGAACACGAATCATGTTCCTTGATTCGTGTTTGGGCGCTGCGTTTGGTGGTCCCTATGTATAATAATAATAATAATAATAATAATAATAATAATAATAGTGTGGGCGAGTTCCCCTTTGACGTGGGTGAGATATATAAACGTTGCCCTTTCCAAGGGAGTTTTTGCTTTAGGAAGGTAAGCAAAGTCTCCCTTTGATTGGTCGATGGCTCTTTTAACTCGGATTGCAGCTCTTTTGCTCTATTTATGTCACTGGTGGAAAAACTGTGGTTTCGGGCAGTATAGTCATGCTCTAGCAACTTTTTCTCCTGATGTTTTGCCTGTATCTGTGGCTAGCATCTTCAGAGCGTGTGTAATGCACCATGTACAGTGATGGCACTATATAAATGGTAATAACAGTCCTCCTCTCCAGGTGAACATGAGCGACCGCTTTGGACAGATTATGATTGATAACCTTCAGAGCCGGAGGTGCAGCCTGATCGGGGTGGAAGCCTGCCTGTCACTAGACACTCAGGTCAGTCCTTTCTTTGGGAGGTTTCCAGGTGGGAGGTTAGGAGAACGCCATTTCCCCCTATTTGTAATGGTTCCATAGTCAGCTTTGCTATGGAAAGTCTGTAATGGGGGCTTGCCATGGCTTGAAGCATTGTCTGCTCTGTTTTCAAGCAGCACTTGCAGTGCTTTGAAGTTTTTGTTGAGTCTTTTTCAACTCTGGGATTCTCTAGCCCTATTTCTCCATGAGCTTTCCACATGGCTGGATGGCCATCTGTTGGGAGGGGTTGGATTGTGCTTTTGCTGTATGAAGGCACAAGGGAGTTGAGCTTAGATGGTCCCTGGTGCCTCTTGTAACTCTAGTTATACATAGATTGCCTATAAAGGTGATGGAATTTCCTTCTTTGAAGGATTTTAAACAGAAGCTGGGTGGCCATCTGTCAAGAGGGCTTGGATTGTGTTTCCCTGTCTGGCAAAAAGGAGTTGGACTGGATGGCCTTTAGGAGTTTCTCCCAATTTTAGGATTCTAGGATTCAGAGCCCAAATGGCTATTTGTCAGGAGGAATCTATTGTGTTTCCCTGCCTGGTAGAAAGGGGTTGGACTGAATGACCTTTGGGGTCCTTTCCAACTCTAGGGTTTTATGATTCAGGCTTGATGGCCATCTGTCAAAAGGGATCAGATTGTGTTTCTCTGCCTGGCAGAAGGGGGTTGGACTGGATGACCTTTGGGGTCCTTTCCAACTCTAGGATTCTATGATTCAAAGATTGGGTGGCCATCTGTCAGGAGAGATCAGATTGTCTTTCCCTGCCTGGCAGAAAAGGGTTGGGCTGGGTGGCCTTTGGGGTCTCTTCCAACTCAAGAATTTTATGAAATCCCTCATAATTTGGGACATTTTCTAAGCAGGTTTTTTCCCTTCGGCTTTGCCTAACTTAGACCCGATTGTCTCTAACCGCTCCCTCTTTAATTTGGAGAACCTACTCACACTTTGTATGTATGTTGAAACCTTTTTCCTTTGCAGAAGGAGCGCTTCCTGCAGAACGGCTGGGAGATGGCACACGCCATGGACATGGTGGAAGTCTACAATGCCCTGCCATCTGATGACGTCAAACGGTGAGTCCAGTGCCAAAGGGAACAGCAAGTCCCGTGCGGCCATGCCTCTTGGTCCAGTTCTCCCCTACTGGTCAAGGCAAGTTGGGACAAGTCTTGCCCAGTTCAGCATTAAGCGATGACAAGGCGGTCAATACAGAGAGGTCCTTTTTCCTGCAGCATATAAACAAGCCTAGACCAGCAATGTAGTTTTCCTGGGACCCTGAACTGAAGCCTAGAAAAAAGGATCTACGTTCAGTTTCTGATCCCAGGTAAAGCCAAGCCATGAAATAAGAACTAATACTTTGTGCAAATCCTCATTGGATTTGCTCTAGTTGGGAGGCCAATACATTTAAGACTAGATTTCAAACGAACAAACTTTATTATTATTGCAGCCACTCTATGCTGTGTTAATATTTTATTTTGATGATGATGATGATGATGATTTCTCAATGGATTGGAAGTTGCGGGAATAGATGCCCATAGTGATATAAGTCATTGTTTTATCCTTTCTGAAGAAAGCGCCTGCATTCCGCGCTGCCTTCTTTGTCTTCTTTGCTGCAGAATTGAGGCCATTGAATTCCTGGACGAGAAGGAACTTCTGGAGCAGCTCATGCATCACTACTGTCTCTCCTGGGCCGCCAAAGACACCCAGGATTTGGGTAAGGCCCCCTTCTGTTCTATCGTTTTGCGAGGGTCGGCATAATGGAGGGACATCTCGTGAGGTCTCCCAAGGTGAGGGGCCTGAGGACCAGATTCCCATTTTGGAGACATCCAAGTAGTGGACAAGGCCAAAAATACCAGCTGTGGTTGGCTTTTCAGCCGGTCACTTATGCCTCAGGAGGGGCAATTCAAGCTATTCAGACAGGCAGCATAAAGGCCCCCATAGAAGCTGGGAAGTCACCATATGGAGGTCTAGTTGGGTCCCTTCTTGGAAGGAGCAGAGGGATGGATTGAGAACCCTGCCCTGGAGTCGCTTTATGTTGATGTTAGTAATAGAGCATCCAGAGTGATGGGAAAATGCCTACCTCTTTAAATGGCCATTCATCCCAAAGGAGTCTGACAGGATAGTGGTCTGTGCCAATTCATCTCTCTGTTTGAACCCTGTTGAACCTCAAGTTGCAAGGAAAGGTGGGATTATTATTGTTATTATTATTATTTCCTGGATTATAATTTAAGGGAGTTCTTTTCCAAGGCTGCAACTGTCACAATTTCTAGCTCGTTATTGTTGTTGTTGTTGTTGTTATCTTTGTTTATACCTTGCCTTTTACCCTCATGAGGATGCAAGGCGGCTAAGCATCCCACACTTAATCACGTTTAAAAAGTGCAATACCAAAGTTTAAAAAACAATTAAATAGTAACAGTGTGATTTTATTAACCAGAAATGGTACCATTGCAATCCTGGAAAGTAACTCCCTTAAGATTTAGATATAGATGAGTGTTCGGGCTGCCGTTGTCCACAAACACATCTGATCAGCATTTTGGATGCCTCCATTTTGAATCCAAAATGACCTAAGTCACATGGGTCAAAATCAAGGCCTTTGAGGTGAATCCATCCCACATGTCCTTTTATGTGGCCCACCAGATGCTTGTCTGTTGTGTTTCTCATCCTTAGACATCAAGACTAGAGCAGGTGGAAGTTGGGATGCAGGAAAATCAAGGAGGCTGCCATTTGTTCTCTTGAGTGGGATCTAGATTGAGATCCAAGGCTTGTGGGTATATGATGCCTGGCATTAACATGTCCCCCACCTCCTAGCCACATATGCTGTTGGGCTGCAATTCCTATCATCCCCAATAATAAAAAGGGATGGGAGTTGTTGCTCAGTAACATCTGGAGCAAAAAAGTAAAGGGCAAAAACTGCTATGTAAAAAAAAATAGTTGCCCCTCTGTCTCCATTGATTTAATGGCCCTTTGAAGGCAACCCTAATAAGATTGAGGTAGCCTTTAATGGAAATATGTTAGACAGCTTTGACCTTGATCCTTCTCTTCCTCTTTCCATTCCAATCCTTCAGGTCTCTTGGACATCACCCTATAATGCCTTTTGTGCCACTTGAAGCCGATGCTCCTCCTTCACTGACAGCACTTTTGGGGGGGGGGGGGAACATACAGTGGGGCCTTTTCAGGTGCGGCTCTCTAACTCACTTCCGCACTGAAACATCCGGCAGCCCCATTTTTGTGTCTGAATAAAGGACCAGTTTTTGGTCGGCAGCCGAGGTCCTGAAGAGGCTCTCTTGCAAGGATCTGTAGGACGTTTTTTCTAGTTTCTCTCTTGTTTCCTTAAGTTATTATTGTGAAGCGAAGTGTGAGCAAAAGGAGGAACTGGTGTCCATGTCTCACGGAAGAGTGGACTGGGAGGAGTGAAAGGGTCCGTTGAGTGGCATGGCTGCCCCAGAGCGGCCATGTTGGGTCCATCCCCCCTCTGTGTGCCTCTGGCCAGCCATCGCAAGGAAGGACAAGCCCATTCTCCTGCTTTTTACCATTTGGCGTTGGACCAGGACTCTCCCTCTATCCTCAACCGCCCTCTCCTCCGGCCTCTCCACCAGGGGTTAATAAACAGTGGGTTTTTTGTAATTCAATGTCAAAGTGCCTTCTTTCAGCTTCTCCCTCGATCCTTTGGGTCTGAAACCACAAGAACAGTCCTCTGGAGGTGGTTGGCCTATTCACTACCAGGATTCCTTATTCGCAAAGGAATAAATATTCTAAAACATTTTGGATATTAGTCAAGAAAATGACAAGAAAACCCTGGCATTGGTAAAATCATGGAAGTGTGCAAAACTACATTTTTTTACACAGAAAATGGTGGGGAAATATCATTTTTGTCTGCTTAGGAAGTGTTTTTTGGACAAAAAAAAAACCCCCACTCTCTCCCGTACAATATTTCTTCCATTTTGAAATGCACTGTTTACTCACATAAACATATCTAAAATGAGGTGCTTCCTAGATTTGAAAGTGTATGTGTTTTTTGTTGTTGGTACTGAAATTAGGATTCTTCTTGCAATGGATCGTGTTGTACAATTTGAGAAATACAAAGAACCACAATGATCCTTTGCAACTGCACATTTCCCCATGGTTTTCTAGCATTAATAAGGATAAACCTCTGGGAAATGGCCCACAAAAGCCAGGGGGTGTTGGGCGATGCAGCCCATCAATGTCCAAAGGGCTTTGAATTCCCACAGCATCCAGGCCCATATAGGATTGATTTTCAGAATCCATGCGCTTTGCATAAGCAATTAGGCTCATTTTGTGTAATCGAAACTGGATTTGGGCTTTAATTAACAAGGCTCAATTAAGAGTGCATGTTGTCCCAGCCCAGGCCTTGATTCTCGATCGCCGCTTTGGCTTGTCAGCTTTGGTGCATCGACCAGATTTTTATTCCCAATCCTTGCAAAGCCAGGTCCTTTTGCTAATGATTGAAAAACACTTTGTCAAATCGACTTGACTTTTGATTGTTTCTTTTTTGTAAAAATACCATTTACCTCCCCTTTTCGCTTCCCATCTGCAACCGGTTTCCATTGTCTCTTTCTCTTTTTTTAGCAATATGTTTTGCAGGAAGTTGACCTTCTCCCCTCCATTGTTTCCCGAGAGGCATTTTTGCCAAAGGTTGGCATGCCAATAAAACCCTTTCTTATTTGAACAGCAGGCAGCTGAGGCCACATTCCCCCAGATTTTATCGACGACGTTCCTTAGTTTGGATGGAGGAGGTGGCACATTTGTCAGCTGACAGTTTGGTCTTATTAATCTCCTCAACCTCAATTTATATAACTTCGGAGAGGCCCTCACCTCTTGAAGGAAGTACAACATGAAATGCGGACACCTTCGCTTCTGGTTATATAGTATTCTCTCTCTATATAGAGACTGCAGCAGACAGAAGTGTGCTTAGCATGAGGCAATAAGAGGCCATCCAGATATAACCCATCGATGTCTTATGAGTACGTTATGTTCCTCTATGAACATTTGCGTTCATTTTTAATTACATTTTATTTAGAAGTAGGTAGAAAATCATACAAAGAAAACCTATGTGTTGTTGAAGGCTTTCATGGTCGGAATCACTGAATTGCTGTAAGTTTTTTGGGCTGTATGGCCATGTTCCAGAAGCATTCTCTCCTGACGTTTCGCCTGCATCTATGGCATGCATCCTCAGAGGTTGTGGGGTGAAAGAAAGTATATTTCTTCTTTGTACTGTCTGTGAAATGCGCACATATGGGTTTATCCCTGCGCATGCGCAGCAAATTCGGAGACTTTAAGCTCATTACAGAATTTTAGCGAAGCTCCGCCCATCCTCCCAGTCATATAAAAGGCTCCATGGGCGGAGCTACCTTAGTTCCTCTTTCCGTGCCAGCAGCAAAGACACAGACATCACTCTCTCTCCAATTCATTGACTCTATTTAATTTAAGCGCCGCGAAAAAAAACAAAATCTTCAAAACACCCTTCTCAGCGCCCAAAGCAAAAATCTAAAGACAAACAAGATAAAACTCAGGGACAGCAACTCACTGGCAATCAGCCCTTGAGCCCTCCCACATTAGAGCTCCCGGCTCAGCTGCTTCAGCTGCTCCAAACGGGGTGAGATCAACCCTCTCCCTTTCTGGAGATCGAAAATCCCCCTCCTCCCCTTTGAACTTCTCTCCTCCCAGCTCGGTACTGACCACGAGGCTGTAGCTGCTCTCCCTGATTCTCCTCCCTCCCTCCCTCCAGCACAACTTCTTCCTCTTCAACCCCCTCCCTCCCCGGTACCAGCAAACAACTCCGAGCCTCCCACTCCGCCATGTGGCAGGTGCTCGCGGCGCAGGAGGCGATCTCCTTCCTCCTGGTCCCGATCCAGAGCCAGGAGCCCCTTGCGCTCCTCCTCGAGACATCCAGGTCACTATTCTGACCCTCGATTCCCTTACCCTTACTCAGAGACTCCATCATCGACCTCCAGTTACAGGGCCACTGCTCCGCCTGGTCTATCCAGTCCCTCCTTGGCCATATGCCTTCCACCACCAACGTCACCCTATTTGCACGCCTCCGCCTTCGTCCCCCTCCAATCATGGTTCCTCTCGGTGTTCAACCCCACTCACGACAAACAATCCATGACCCTCCATTCCCCCCTACGATACTCCACTCCCTGCCATGGTGGACAAAGAAGTCCAATGTATGCTCGGGGCTACCTTTCATAAGTCCTCACCCATCATTCTCCCTGACAACAGACGTCTCCTCCATGGGATGGGGTGCTCACCTTCAGGGTCTCACAATCAGTGGACACTGGTCCCCTCATGAACAACAACACCACATCAATGCCCTAGAACTCCTAGCAGTCGAGAAAGCTCTTCGAGCCTTCTCGAACCTAGTCTCCAATCAAACATTACAAATACTAACAGACACAACTGTCAAATATTACATGAACAAACAAGGGGGAACTCACTCCTACACTCTCCTCTCCATCACCACCCAAATTTGGGAATGGTGTATCCTCCACAACACATATCTCATAGCAATTCATCTCCCCGGAGAGAACACTCTAGCAGATTACCTGAGCAGAACGCCATCCAACAACCATGAATGGCGCCTGAACCCCAAACACTTCCACTAACACTCCAGTGGGACACTCCACAGATAGACATCTTCGCATCCCCAACAAACACCCACTGCACTCTATTGCGCAAGGCTCCACCCTCGCACATTCCCAGGTTGCTTAGGAGACGCCTATATCTCATAGCAATTCATCTCCCTGGAGAGGAGAACACTCTAGCGGATTACCTGAGCAGAACGCCATCCAACGCCTTCTATACGCCTTCCCTCCCCTCCCCCTCCTCACCAGGGTTGTAACAAAACTCATTTCGGACAACTCGAACTGCATTCTCATCGCCCTGTGGTGGCCACGCCAGCCGTGGTTCACCCCTCTCCTTCAGGTGTCACAGGGCACCTTCCTTCGCCTTCTGCCAGAACCTGATCTCCTCACACTCCAAGACAGTCTGATCCACCAGCCAGACCTCCTAAAGTTGCCTTCAATTGACGGCATGATCACACCATGTCCCACCTCTCTGAATCAGTCCGACTCATAATTCAGGCAGCCCAAAAGTCATCTACCAAAAAATCCTATACATACAAATGGAACATGTTCCAAAAATTCCTACAACCTTTGGGACATCAACCTACTTCAGCCCATGTGTCCCTTGTTTTGGATTTCTGAGTTCATCTATCCAATAAGGGCTATATCCTTTCTTCTTTCAAATGCTACCTTGTAGCACTCTCCTGGTACTGAAGAAAATCAGGCCAACTATCCCTTTTACAAGACCCTCTAATTCGGCTTTTTCTCAAAGGATATAAAAATATCCATCCACCTGTATTTATTTATTTATTTATTTCAGTTACTTTTACCCCGCCCTTCTCACCCCCGAGGGGGGACTCAGGGCGGCTTACAAAGGAAGGCACAATTCAATGCCTATATCAAATATACATACATACATAACAGCACTTAAACAATTAACAAATTAAAATAATCAGTACATAACAATACACTAACAAAATAGTAAACTAATCCTATGCTCAGCGTTCAGAGTTCTGTAAATCCATTCCGTTTCGTCAATTCCTGCTCATCGTCAAGGTCTTTCTTTAGCTGCCAGAATGTCCAAATGCCCGGTCCCACATCCAGGTCTTCAATTTTTTTCTAAAAGAAAGAAGGGAATTCGCCGATCTAATCTCCCTGGGGAGTTCCACAGGTGAGGGGCCACCACCGAGAAGGCCCTGCTCCTCGTCCCCGCCAACCTCACTTGTGATAGAGGCGGGGTCAAGAGCAGGGCCTCAAGATCTTAGACTCCGAGGTGGGACGTAGAGGGGGATCCGTTCGGACAAATACACTGGGCCGGAACCGTATAGGGTTTTGTAGGTCAAAACCAGCACTTTGAATTGTGCTCGGAATTGGATCGGCAGCCAGTGGAGCTGATACAATAGGGGGGTGGTATGCTCCCTGTATGCCGCTCCAGTGAGCAATCTGGCTGCCTCTCGCTGGACTAGTTGGAGTTTCCGAGCAGTCTTCAAAGGCAACCCCATGTAGAGTGCATTGCAGTAATCCAGTCGGGATGTAGCCCTGCCTCTCCCGGCCTGGAGCCTATAGCTCGTCCTCTCCCCCCTTTGAACCCATGTCGACTATCAACATCTCTCACCTTTCATGGAAAACTGCCTTCCTCGTTGCAGTTACTTCGGCATGACGGGCAGTGAGTTGACGTCTCTCCATTCTGACCCCCCTTTCATCCGCTTTCATGAGGACAAAGTTGTCCTACTCACAGATGTCACCTTCCTTCCTAAGGTCATGTCCCATTTTCATATGTGCCAAGATATTGTGCTACCAGCCTTCTTCCCAAAACTAACATCCCCCCTCGAAGTTGCCCTTCATTTCCTAGATGTTAAAAGGGCCCTCTCCTTCTACTTACATAGAAGGGCCCCTCACAGAAAATTTCCTAAGTTGTTTTTCAAATATAGAAATGATGTCAGGGGTGATTTGAATGCAATATTCCTGCTTCTTGGCAGGGGGTTGGACTGGATGGCCCATGAGGTCTCTTCCAACTCTTTGATTCTATGATTCTATGATGTCCTGGGTGTTCCAGTGACTTCCCAACGGCTTGCTTCATGGATATTATCTACAATCCAGTTAGTCTATCAGTTGGCAGGTAAACCTCCCCCTCCAGGAATTAAGGCCCACTCTACAAGAGCAGTTTCTGCTTCTCAAGCCTTTTTAAGGGGAGTTTCTGTCGAAGACATTTGCAAAGCAGCAACATGGTTGACGCCATCTACGTTCGCTGCCCACTACAAGCTGAACATCCTCGCCAAAAAAGATGCATCATTTGGCAGAGCCGTCCTCTTCTCCTGCAAGGTATGACCCACTTCCAGGTATATAGCTTGTTAAGTCACCCATATGTGCGCATTTCACAGACAGTACAAAGAAGAAACATGGGTTGCTTACCTGTAAATGTGTTTCTTCAAGTATACTGTCTGTGAAATTCGCACGAACCCGCCCGTCCTCCCCTCTGAAGTCATGCCTAGTGATTCGCTGCTGCCGGCGGCGGGGAACTAAGGTAGCTCCGCCCATGGACTGGGAGGATGGGCGGAGTTTCGCTAAAATTCTTTAATGAGCTTAAAGTGTCAAAACTTGCTGCGCATGCACGGGTATAAACCCATATGTGCGAATTTCACAGACAGTACACTTGAAGAAACACATTTACAGGTAAGCAACCCATGTTTTCATAATATATCACACTACGACATGGTATGAAAGTAAACACTAACCTAACATATCTATGCAAATATTATATTTTTTCAGTTGTAATATGCTACGAATTGTAAGGCGCATCCTCATTTCAGGACCAATGAGAACAAATATACATAAGACGCACCCCATTTTCTGCAATGTTTACATGGGAAAAACATGCACCTTAAAATTAAACAAATACAGTAACTTCAAAACAATTCTATGGACCTCATATTCTAGATAATACTGTATAACTGCACTGTGCCGTCGCGCCTGGGGGCTATTACTCTCAATAAAGGAGGGATGGACGTGGCATCTTTTCCCCAGGGGATTGCTTCTTGCCCTCCTATAGGAAACTGGAACTCCCAAAAACCCAAAACGCTGTAAATAGCTCAAAATAAGTTTTATTTATCACAAAGTCATTTCTTCAAAGCAATGAGCTGGAAAACTTTAGAGGAGTGAAGGAAAACATACATTAGAGTCTCAATTAGTCCTGGGTCCGAGGGGTTTGAAGCTGAGAAGCCTCACCAAGTTTCCTCTTTCCTCAATGGCTGTGAATGACGGAGCAAACCACAACCCCAGTTCAGATGGCCTATGTTTGAAGATTCAGGATCTTCCTTTGGTGCCAAAAGAACCTGCTTGAAGGCGCCTGGGTCTCCTCAATAATTGTCCAGGACGATCTGGACATAAAGCATGAGTCCCAGGGGTAAAAAAAACCTCAGAACTGGTGCTAAGAGGTAACTTAAATCAGGGTCCTTTAGAGTTGGGTCTCTTACGTCCATCTGGTACGAACTCTGATGGCAGAATGAAGAAGAAAAAGGAAGTTCTCCCCTCTTGCAGGAAGAGGTGGAGCCAAACAATACTGATTGACAGCTACAAGCAACCAATCCATACAACTATACATAAACAGTGTAAAAAGGGGCAGGATTAAGCATGATACAACAGTTTAAGTCTTACAACTAACAATTCTATACATAGGCACTTCTGTATTTGACAACATTCCTCTCATCCTCCTAAAGCCAAGTTCAGGCAGATACAGCCAAAGTTGGATGAGGTCGAACCTGATGCAGAGGAAGAGCAAAACTACAACATCTCACCCCAAAAGAGTCAGTGTGGTGGAATGTTTTGACCATTGAGCCTATGACTTTGGGAAGTAGGATTCGAATCCTCAGTTACGGCAACGCACTGGGTGCCCTGGGAATGTCATACTCTCTCAGCCTCAGAGGAAGGGAATGAGCCAATCCTGTCAAGAAAACCCCATGAGAGGATGGTCTCTTAGGGTCACCATTAATTTATTTATTTACTTTATAAATTAAGGGTCACCATTAATTTATTTATTTACTATTATTTAGAAATGACTTGGAAACCCACAAAGGTGCCACTGATAATGCCCTGATGAATTGCCACTTTCAATAAAACAATGCTCTAGATTCTGTTGCATGAATCTGAGCATCCAAAACACAAAATGCTATGGGTTCTGTTGTGTGAAGAGCATCTTATATTTTGGAAGGGAAGGTGCTGTTTGCCTTTGCGTTTGGGGGATTGTGTGGTGCCAGCTGCAGGTAGACTGGGATTTGGGTTGCCATGGCAAAGCAAGTGCAGAGGTGCCCCCCCCCCTTCCAAAAGCATGCGCCAGCTTTGGCTTCTATCCCCGCAAATCCATTCTGACAGCTTTGCCCTCTTTCACACTTTTTATGTGCTTTTCCTGCTTTGTTTTTTTTGCTTTGAAGCAACAGCATCTGAGCTCCCTCCAAGGGCTTTTCAAGGAGACGGGCTTTGCTTCATCCTTTTTCCTGTCGTAGTCAACTGCGTATTGCACATATGATATTTCCTGCTCCTGCGCAGTACAGCCTCGGAACCTTCTAGAAGTAAAAACAGACATTTCATGTCAAGGCCTGGCCCCGCCCCCCCTCCCCCCTCCCCTCTCGAGTATAAAAGGCCCAACACGGGGCCAGGCCCCTCAGTTCTCTTGATCCACCTTGCGATTCAGCTTGAGAACCTTCCTCGTGAGTTACTCGTTACGTCTAACTGCTCTTCTTGACTTTAGACTGGCCTACGTTTACTGTCTGTACTCCTGACTTTGGACTGTTTTACGACTACTCGTTTGCCTATTCCTTGGCCCGTTCCGCTTACTGTGTCTCAGGGAGCTGAACAAGTCCTTGTGACTACGAAGACATACTGGCCATGACGACTACCTCTTTTAAAAAGTGCATTCAATGCCCTAATACTCTTCCAGATACTGACAGGCATTCGCTTTGTCTGACTTGCCTGGGAGAGGCCCACCTCTCCCAGCCTTGGAAGGTCTGCCAGGCCTTCACTCCCCAGATCCGAAAAAATAGGGTCTCAAGGTTGAAGGCAGCCCTCTACGAAAGGGCCCTCCTCCCTCTGGCACCAGCTAACCAACCCTCCAAATCAGTGGACTTACTTGGCCTTAAATCGGCCCAACATGGCGGCTTGGCCAAGAAGAAGGCTAAAAAAACCAAGGAGGGAGCTCGCCAAGATGGCCGCCCTGCTTCTTCTCGGCCTGTTAGCCCGGTGAAAAGGGTGGGAAGCTCGTCAATCCTCCTCTCCCCTCCAACTCGTCTGCCTGCTGCTCCACAGCAAGATGAGGAGGCGCTCCCTCTGGTGGCCCCGATGCTTCATTTGCAGCCACCTTCGGCACCAGCACAACCTCTCGCGCCCGCAAATCTGCCAGCAGCCACGCTGTGCGAGGAGGCGGCTCCTGCGACCTCGGCGCATGCGCACCTCGCATCCACCGCGCTGAGGGACTTCTCCGCGATGCCGTCTCTCACTCCGCCGATGTCTGGGGAACTTAGAGGTCCGGCGGAGGAGTCGGCTCTTCTAGACATCGAGGCTCCCAATCAGCTGGGACTGCCGATGTCGGGCCTCCCGATCAGGGCAGTGCTTCGGCCTCTCCACCAGAAACCGTGCCCGCCCCCTCCCTGCTGGGAGAAGCTTCTCAGCAGGCTGATTCGCCTGCCTTATTGGGATCGAGACACCAAGCTTTGTTACAGACTGAGGCTACCCAGGGCTCAGAGCCGCAACCATGTGCCCCCAGGAGGTCTAGGCACGCACGATCTCCCTCTCGCTCCTCTACGAGCTCTAGACGCCAGCGATACTGGTTGACATCGAGGGACAGGGGCCACTCATCCTCTTCCTCATCATCTTCCTCCTCCTCGGGGAACTCGAGGAGGAGGAAGAGTCGATCCAGATGGTCCAGGGCTTCCTCCCGTCGTGGATCCTACAGGCAGGGTCCAGCTCAGGGCCCGACTCAGGGAGCGTTGCCCCTCCAGGGATTCTGGCAACTGTCTCCAGCGGGCCAATACATCTTTGTGCCCACACCTGTGCCTCAGCAACCCCCCCTTTCAGGGGTCAGCTACTCCACTTCTCCACCTACCAACCCAAGGCATTGCTCCTCCGATGTCCCCCTACCCCCCCCCCCCCGGGGGCCCATGGGTGTCTATCTGGTGAACCCTCCTCCTCAGCAGCTCGTCCCAACTTCTTCTGCAGCAGGTATGGGAGGGACCTCTTTGCATCTTCCTCCCACTCAAAGCACCCCAGTAGCTTCCCTTGGGGCTAATGGGACCCTGCAACTCACCGAAATTCAACCCATTGAGGATGAACAGGATGTGATTGAGCATAGAGCTCCTGAAACGGAGGACCCTGACTCAGCCTCTGACTCCCCTGACTCTGCTCAACCTGTGGGAGCTACTGATGATGTCATGGACAGGTCTCCTGATTTTAACATATTTGCCTCCCTTGTCAGTAGGATGGTTAAAGCTCTGGATTTACCGGCTCCTAAGCCGCCTGAGCATGTGGAGGACCCAATGTTCCCCTCGGATGAGCAGAACGTTGCGTCCTCCACTGCTTTGCCTGCATTACCTTATTTACTGAAATTGGCCAGGATATCTGACACTGCCCCCCCCCATGGTACCGCAATCCCCAGAAGGGTTGATGCACTGTATAAGATCGATGTGTTTGACGCACATGTGGGTTTGTCGAGCTTTCGGCCGAATGGGGATGACCCTTCGGAATCCCCTCGCTTCTTGCCGGCCTCATCGCTCAGTTGTGTTTCTACGATTCCATTTCTGTTTTATGAAAGGTTATCCTTGTTCTATGATGCCTGCGCTGACATCACCAGTGATTGTTGGGTCTTATCTATAATTTGTAATGGTTACAGAATTGAGTTTGATAATGTTCCCCCCACTGGTGGGATTACATCCACACCTGTCTCGTTGCCGTTATCACAGGAAATTCAAACCCTGCTAAACAAAGGGGCCATCTCACCTACTAGCCCATCCATGTTTCACTGTTGTTTTTTCTCTCGTTGTTTTCTCGTGAACAAGAGGGGGGGTGGCTTTCGAGCCATCATGGATTTAAGATCTCTCAATAATCACATTTCACCGAAGAGATTTCGAATGATTATTTTGACTACCATTATGCCTTTGTTGTTTCATGGGGTGTGGTTCGCCACGGTGGATTTGAAAGATGCCTATTTCCACATATCTATAGTTCCTTATCACCGTAGATTTTTAACATTTATGGTGGGACATATGGCTTATTCCTACAATGTCTTACCTTTTGGCCTCTCAACGGCTCCAAGGGTGTTCACTAAGTGTATGTCGGTGGTCGCAGCGCACCTTCGCACCAGGGGAATAATGGTTTACCCCTATATAGACGACTGGTTAATTGTTGCCAGGTCGCCGGAACAATTAAAACTGCATATCTCTGTTATTTTGTCTTTATTCCAATCCCTGGGTCTAGTCATCAATCCGGAGAAGTCGTCTCTCACACCCACGTGCCAGATTCAGTTCATCGGGGCGCTGTTGGACTCTGTTTCCCAGAAGGCTTACCTCCCTCGGGACAGATTCACCAACCTATTGAAGCTGCTCAAGCAGGCTATGGTGGCACGCGAGGTCACAGCAAAGCACATACAAATATTATTGGGACATATGGCATCCACCACGGCAGTCACCCCTTACTCCAGGTTGAGAATGCGACCCCTCCAATTTTGGTTCCTGTCAGTGTTTGACCCTCTCCGTGACAGCCCCTCCACCAGACTGGCTATTCTATCGTGCATCCGCCACTCCCTCTTGGGTTGGATGGACGAACAATGGGTGTGTGCGGGTCTATCTTTTCACCCACCATGTCCGGTTATGTCTATAACTACAGATTCATCCCTGTTGGGGTGGGGGGCGCATTCCCAGGGCCTCATCGCCCAAGGAGTGTGGTCAGTAGACGAAGCCGCCATGCACATAAACGTCCTCGAGCTGCTAGCAGTGGACAGGGCGCTAAAGTCCTTCGAGAGGGTGGTGTCAGGAAAAGTTGTCCAAGTACTCACCGACAACACCACGGTGATGTACTATCTCAACAAACAGGGAGGCACCTATTCCGGACCCCTGTTGGACCTGTGCGTCAAGATATGGGACTGGTGCATTTGCAGGGGGATCCATCTCATAGTCACTCACCTTCCGGGGGTGAACAATGGTCTTGCAGATGCTCTCAACAGAAATCCCATGGCCCACCACGAGTGGTCTCTGAACCAGGAGGTGGCCAGAGACCTCTTCAGGGTGTGGGACGTACCAGAAGTGGACCTATTCACGACTCGTCTGAATGCCAAATGCAGACTGTTTTGCTCCCGCTGCCGTCCGAACCCATCATTAGGGTTTTTGGGGGATGTGTTCCTCCACAATTGGGGGGGGGGGGCAACCTAGTATACACTTTTCCTCCATTTCTCCTGCTCTTGCGGGTGATCGCAAAAATCAGGAGGGACAGGGCCCATTGCATTCTAACCCCTTGGTGGCCCCGGCAACCTTGGTTTGCTCCCCTTCTGCAAATGGTGGGGGACAGATTCCTTCATCTACAATGCAGTCTGGACCTACTGACTTTCCATCAGGACCAGGTCCTGTACCCCGAGGTCCAGCAATTGGGGCTCACAGCGTGGCTCATTCGGCCAGAACAGTAACTAACTATGCAGAGTTATCTGGTCCTGTTCTCTCTATTATTGAAGCGGCTCATAGGACCTCCACTAAGAGATCTTATTTATATAAATGGTCTAGGTTTAGCAAATTTGCAGCGCACAGGAATGTGACACCTGAGACAGCTTCTATTCCACTGGTTCTTGATTTTTTGGTTTTATTATCAGAAGAGGGACTTTCAGCCTCATCGTTGAAATGTTATTTAGCTGCCATTTCCTGGTTTAGGAGAAAGGCTGGCCTTCCTTCCTGTTTTTCGGACCCTTTGGTCAAGACTTTTCTTAGGGGTATTGCTAACACGAAGCCTTGTGTAACTCCTATTTCCCCTTCTTGGAGCTTAGAGGTGGTGCTAGCCGCACTAATGAAACCTCCTTTTGAGCCCTTAGCTTCAGTAGATTGGTCTTACCTCTCATGGAAGGTTGCCTTTTTGGTAGCAATAACATCAGCACGGCGGGCTAGCGAGTTGTGTGCCCCTCTTGTTGATTTTCCTTATCTCAGGTTTCATAAAGATAAAGTTGTTTTGCGTACCGACATCGCTTTTTTGCCCAAGATAGCAACAAAGTCCCATATGTCGCAGGAGATTGTTTTTCTTGCTTTTTTCCAGAATCCCGCTACCACTTTGGAGCGTGGGTTGCATCTTTTGGACGTGCGTAGGGCCCTGGCGTTCTATGTTAAAAGAACAGCTGAGATTAGGAAAACCCCAAGACTTTTCATCAAATATCACAAAGACATGAGGGGTCTACCGTTGTCACCACAGCGTTTCTCCTCTTGGATAGTGTCTGTTATTCGCCTATGCTATCAGTTGTCGGGTAAAGAACTGCCTCAGCAGGTCAGAGAACATTCGACCAGATCGGTGTTGACGTCTGCTGCTTTTTTGAAGGGTGTCCCTTTGGAAGTCATCTGCAGAGCTGCCATTTGGTCAACGCCACTTACCTTTGTCTCACATTATAAGATGGATGTTGTTTCCAAGAGGGCAGCAGAATTTGGAAGAGCAGTCCTGTTCTCTGCGGTGGCATGACGCCCGCCGTCCAGGGTCAGTAGCTTGCTAGTCTATCATATGTGCAATTCGCAGTTGACTACGACAGGAAATTATAAGTTGCTTACCTGTAACTGTAGTTTCCTGAGTAGTCACCTGTGAATTTGCACATCCCCGCCCTTCCTCCCCTCGAGTGTCATGCCCCGCCTTCTGTCGATTTACGACGGAAGAGAACTGAGGGGCCTGGCCCCGTGTTGGGCCTTTTATACTCGAGAGGGGAGGGGGGAGGGGGGCGGGGCCAGGCCTTGACATGAAATGTCTGTTTTTACTTCTAGAAGGTTCCGAGGCTGTACTGCGCAGGCGCAGGAAATATCATATGTGCAAATTCGCAGGTGACTACTCAAGAAACTACAGTTACAGGTAAGCAACTTATAAGTTCCTTGCATCTTAGGGACTCTTCGCTTTTACTGGTGTCTTTGGAGCAGATCCGATGCTCGAAGGATTTTGTTGGCAGGAGAAGCAGTAGCGCTTTCACCAAACCCTGCTGCTCTTGTTGCTGCTAAATCTCAAGTTTGCAGAATTTTCTGCTGCTTTCCCTAATCCATCTCTCTCTCTGTCTGTCTCTTCTTTTTGCCTCTCTCCTTTTGCTGGGAGCCCCTGTACTTAACCAGCTACAAAAATAGCAACACTGCAGAGCACGACGTCCCAAGCAAAACTCTGCCTTCTGCAAAGCCTGCATTACATAATTCCTGGGAAAAACATCAGAGGCTCTTTTTCGGGCCTCTCAGAGGCTCAGGTATTGAGGAAGGCAGTGGAGGCTTGTGCATTGTCCTTCTGAATGTGTCTGCATGGAATGCACACAGGCACGCTGCTGCAGATGAGAGGGAATTCTATGCAATGAAATGCAAACCAGGATAGGAGTCGGAATGAAGCCGTTGCTCCTCATGTTGGCTCCTGGCACCAAACCCCAAACAATCCATGGCTTATGATTACAACATATCCAAATTGTGTATGATAATTGAGTATCACATATAGTATCACTGAATATTATTATTTATTTATTTGGGGTTCTTGTACCCCGCCCTTCTCACCCCGTAGGGGACCCAGGGCGGCTTACAACACACTTAGATGCCTGCCACACAAAACAAGTACAACAATTCATAGTTACCACAATTCAAACCATCATCCCAATAAAAACAATAAAAAATCGATAAAATCAATACAAACCTAATTCTTCCTTCTACCCTATCAGTGTACTCTAATTCATAGATCTGTTTTTGATTCCACTTCGACAATCCTGCTGATCTTGCACATCTGATTGTCTTATTTAATTACCTGGTTGCCCAAAGGCCTGGTTCCACAACCATGTCTTCACCCTCCTGAAGGAGAGGAGGGATGGTGATGCTCTGATTTCCCCCGGGAGTGAGTTCCACAGGTGAGGGGCCACCACTGAGAAGGCCCTGCTTCTCGTCCCCACCAGCCTCACTTGTGACAGTGGTGGGGTCGAGAGCAGGGCCTCCCCAGATGATCTCAAACTCCGAGGTGGGACGTAAAGGGAGATACGTTCGGACAGATACACTGGACCGGAACCGTACAGGGTTTTGTAGGTTAAAACCAGCACCTTGAATTGTGCTCGGAATTGAACCGGCAGCCAGTGGAGCTGGCATAGCAGGGGGGTGGTGTGCTCCCTGTATGTCGCTCCAGTGAGCAATCTGGCTGCTGCTCGCTGGACTAGTTGAAGTTTCCGAACAGTCTTCAAGGGTAGAGCGTGTTGCAGTAGTCTATTTGGGATGTGACAAGAGCATGGACCATTGTGGCCAGATCAGACTTCCCAAGGTACGGGCGCAACTGGTGCACAAGTTTTAATTGCGCAAAAGCTCTCTCGGCCACCGCCGAGACCTGGGGTTCCAGGCTCAGCGATGAGTCCAGGATCACTCCCAAGCTGCAAACCTGCGTCTTCAGGGGGAGTGTAACCCCATCCAGCACAGGCTGTAACCCTATATCCTGTTCGGCCTTACGACTGACCAGTAGGACCTCTGTCTTGTCTGGATTCAATTTCAATTTGTTAGCTCTCATCCAGTCCGACACAGCAGCTAGACACCGATTCAAGGCCTGGACAGCCTCCTTGGTGACAGGTGAGAAGGAGTGACAGATCTGGACATCGTCCGCATAGAGATAACACCGCAGTCCGAAACTCCGAATGATCTCCCCCAGCGGCTTCATGTAGATGTTAAACAACATTGGGGACAGAATTGATCCCTGAGGGACTCCACATGACAATGGCTGTGGAGCCGAACAGGTGTCACCCAGTAACACCTTCTGGGACCGTCCCTCAAGAAAGGACTGGACCCACTGCAAAGTAGTACCCCCGAGTCCCATTTCTATGAGTCGTCCCAGAAGGATACCGTGATCGACGGTATCGAAGGCCGCTGAGAGGTCCAGCAGAACTAACAGGGACACACTCCCTCTGTCCAGTTCCCTGCGAAGATCATCTACCAAGACGACCAAGGCTGTTTCCGTTCCATGTCCCGGTCTAAAGCCAGACTGTGCCGGATCAAGATAATCAGTGTCTACCAGAAATCCCTGGTGTTGAGCCGCCACCACACGTTCCAGGACTTTGCCCAAATAGGGGAGATTGGAAACTGGCCGAAAGTTGTCTAATTGAGTGGGGTCAATTAGACAATGATGGATAATGTTAAAACATATCCAAATGATACAAAATAACAGAGTAATATTTCATCCCTGGTGTAAAATGGCAATCCATAGAGGGACCTGGCAGGCATGTAGCCGGGGGGGGGGGTTGTTGAGGTGCTTCAGCCCCCCCCCCCCCGAAATTCTCATGGTGGTTCGCGAAAAGGCCTTACTGGTGCATTATTTAAACTATGTTTATTCATATCATGATCTGATCACCATACTCAATATATCTCATATGCATGGGGGTATTGGGGTAATGATACAAAAGGTTTGCTAGGGTAGACCCTCTTTCACTCAGACTCACACCCCCCCCGAAACTCAGCCCCCCCCCAACCCCTCCCGAAAAAAACTCAGCCCTTCCCGAATCGAAATCCTGGCTACGCGCCTGGGACCTGGCACCAAAGCCCAACAAATACAAAAGGCCCACTAGATATGCATATAATGTTATGCCCAAATTATGTATGATGTAAAGTCATCCCTGGTATACAAGGGCAACCCATGGAGGGACCTGGCACCAGATACCAGACACCTCGATATAGGATTAATAATTTTAAGGCATACCCAAATTATATGCAAGAATGGAGCAATATGGCCTCCCTAGAAGAAAGTGTCAATCCATGGAGGGATTTCATCATCAAATACCGAGGGCCCACTATATAGAATTATAATGTAAGACATATCAAAGGATCCAAGGTTGAATAATATGGCATCCCTGGTATAAAATGGCAGCTCAAGGAGACAAGAACATGAAGCAACAGATCCAAATGACAGGGATTCCACTCAGAACATTTTCTGACTGTAGGAGTGGATCAAAAGTGGAATGAATGGCATCTTGGGGGTGGTGGGCTCTCCATCTTTGAATGTCTGTAAAGGGAGGTTGGATGGGCATCTCTGGAGTGCTTTCGCTGTGTCTCCACAGTCCAACACGGAGCAATACTTGCTTGGAAAATTCCACTTGTATTTATGGCCCGCTGTAAAAAAAAATTGATACGTTTCATAATAACACCTGTAAATGTTCATAAGGATCCCATAAATAGGCCTATCTGTCACAAGGTTTGTTCTTGAGATCTCTCTTGCGCTCAACGCGGGTTGTGTAACCTTCGAAACCCAATAACCAGGGCCAAGATAAGGCTGGGTCAGGGGAGTTTGGCCTTCTTTATCACCCTTTAAAGCAGGGACTGTGTCAATTATTATCCTGGGAGGAAAAGCCTGGAATTTTACTAGCCAGAAGGCAGGGAGAAGGGACATGGGCCTCCCAACACTAATGAATGAGGAACAGGGGCCTCTCAATGCCAGTGAATGAAGAATACGGCTCTCTGAACCCCAAGAAATTAGGAACATGGGTCTCTGAACATGAATGAATGAGAAACATGAGACCAATGAATGAGGAATATGGGCCTCTAAATACTAATAAATGCTCTGGCCAAACACCAATGAATCAAGAACACGGGTTTCTGAACCCCAATGAATGAGGAACATGGGTCTCCAAACACCAACAAAGGAGGAACAGGGGTCTCTGAACACTAATAAATGAAGAACATGGATCTTTGAACCCAAATGAATGAGGAACATGTCTGAACCCCAAAAAATGAGGAACATGGGTCTCCAAACACCAATGAAGGAGGAACACAGGTCTCAGAACACCAATGAATGAAGATCACGGGTCTCTGAACACCAATGAATGAGAAACATGGGTCACCAAACACCAATGAAGGAGGAACAGGGGTCTTTGAATACCAATTAATGAAGTATGTGCGTCTCTGAACCTCAATTAATGAGGAATATGGGTCTCTAAACACCAATGAATAATACGGGTTTCTGGACACCAATGAATGAGGAATATGGATCTCAAAATACCAATGAATGAGGAACAGTGGTCTTCAAAAGACAATGAACAAGGAACATGGATCTTCAAATACCAATGAATGAAGAACATTGGTCTCTGAACACCAAATGATGGAAGAACATGGGTTTCTGAACCCCAATTAGCAAGGAACATGGGCCTTCAAACAGCAGTGACCAGGAACATGGAATTGAAGCACCAATGATGAATGGACCTGGGCCTCTGAACACCAAAAAAGAGGAACATGAATCTCTGAATGCCACTGATTGAGGAAGATGGGTCTCCAAATGCCAATGAACAAAGAACATGGGTCTTCAAACCTCAATGAAAAAAAATATGGGTCTCTGAACAACAGTGAACCAGGAACATGGGTCTTTGAACACCATTAGTTGAGGAACATGTGTCTATAAACACCAATGAACAAGGAGCATGAGTCTTCAAACAGAAATTAACAAGGAGCATGGTCTCTAATACCAACAATGGATTGACATGGGACTCTGAACACTAATAAATGAGGGGCATGGGTCTCCAAACACCCATGAACAAGGAACATGGGTCTCCATACACCAATGAATGAAGAACATAAATATTTGAACATCACCAGCTGAGGGATATGAGTCTCCAAACATCACTTGTCCCATGAGAAACATGGGACCCTGATACTCTCATTGAGGGTCTTTGCTCTCTGAACATCACTAAACAAGGAACATAGGCTTCTAAACACCATGTATAAAGAACCATGGGTCTCTGAATACCTTTGATTGAGGGGACATGGCCCC
This sequence comes from Anolis sagrei, assembly GCF_037176765.1. Classification (NCBI taxonomy): domain Eukaryota; kingdom Metazoa; phylum Chordata; class Lepidosauria; order Squamata; family Anolidae; genus Anolis; species Anolis sagrei. Next base: position 24,561,901 of record NC_090035.1, on the reverse strand, counting down.
TGAATGTTTTTCTGAATTACATAGTTAATTGATTTTAACAAGCAAATTGTGGTCCCAAATAAGAATTTTTCCTAGCTCTAGTTCTGGGCACACATTCCCCAGAGGTCTACGGAATACAAATCCCATGACCAATTCCCTATATTGGCTAGTGGATGGTGGGATCTGATACACACTCAGGTGGGCTTTGACGAGTGTAAAGGAAGGTCCTCCCTGGACCACAGAAGAAAACTATGACAGTTAGAGTGCAATAATAGCACTATAACTCCATTGTGTGGATGGGTCCATGTAGTAGATATTCCAACATGGTGGAGACAGAAAGATTTGCAGGCCATATTCCTCCTGAGTCCCAGTCATAAAGCAGGAGTGTAGCGGAAACTCACACACACAGCCCATGAAGCCCGAATCAGAGCAGCTGGCCACCTGATGCCCAGGGGATGGCAAGCTGTCAAGCTCAGAAAAGAGGCTCCTAATTAAACCATTGTTGGCATTAACATAGGTGGACGGCATTCCCTTTGCATCCCTTATCTATGCTGCAGAGGACGAGGAAGGTGCCATTTCTGCAGAGGGTTTGCTGCCCAGGTAAAAGGTTTTGGGTGGCCCTTTGGAGCCTTCAGTTCCCTTTGGAGTCTTGGAGTTACCCTTAGAGTCATGAGAGCAGGGGCGGTTCTTCCATTACGCGAAGTAAGCGACCGCGAAATACTTTGTTTTTCCCAGGGGCGGAATACTTTGTTTTTCCCAGCTTCAAAGCCTGGCTCCTTCTTGCCCGGGGGAATCCATTGTTGAGACGTATTAGCTGGCCTTGATTGACTCTTGTCTGCAAGGCCATTGAATGCTAATCAAGCTGATGGGATTTGGAGTACCTTCAACTGATTCAGCTCAGACTTCCACAGACCATTAAAACTCCCATTAATGACAGATCTGAACCAAACTTGGCACACAGAAACTCCATGACCAGCAGAAAACACTGGAGGGGTTTGGGAGGAATTCACAGTAATAGGATCCTAGTGTTGCAAGAGACCTCCAAGGGCCATCCAGTCCAACCTCCTTCTGCCATAAGGGAAAAACACAATCCAAGCACTCCTAAAAGATGGCTATAGAGACTCTGCTTAATAATAATACTATTATTAATAATAGTAATAGAATCATAAAGTAGGGAGACCTCCAAGGTCCATCCAATCCAACTTCCTTCTGGCATAAGCGAAAAGCACAATTAAAACACTCCTGATAGATGGCCATTTAGACTCTCAATAATAATAATAATAATAATAATAATAATAATAATAATAATAATAGCATCCTGGGGTAGTGTGGTGGTATGCAAAATAAAGTAATGAGAAGCAGCCAGAGATTTTTTTGTGTTTTGCTGCCAAATTTGGTGCCAGTTTGTCCAGCGGGTTTTGAGTTATGTTAATCCCACAAATGAACATTATATTTTTATTTATATAGATAAGATTATTTATCTTTAGTCGTCTCAGTGGACTTACTTGTCGTGGTCCAAAATATTTTATTTTCTTTGGAATTGCTATGCATTCCAGAAGAAGTCCTTGCAGAATGGAAGCCGTTCGTTCCATAAACACACAATATTTATTTAAGTGTGTGTGTGTGATGGAATGCATTGCAATTTGCAATTCCAAATAAATTAATATATGTGTGTGTGTGTGTGTCTGTGCATGTATGTATGTATGTATATGTATGTATGTATTAAGGGCTGTTCTGTCTTCAATTGTCTCAGCGGAATTGTCATAATGCAAAGATCTTGTATTTTCTGTGAAACCTTTGTGTCGTACTTGTAGATCAAAAATAACAAAAAAAAACTTAAAATTGTTGCCAAGTTTAATAAAATATTTGCATTTAAAAAACATTAATTTGTGTTAATTCTATGTAATGTAACTATATGAACATAATGTAAGTAACCTTCTGGTTTTAAGGTAACTCTTTACTCACCTCTACCTTTTATTTTTCAGTGATTGGGTTTTTTTGGAGGGGGGGGCGCCAAAATAATGTTTGCTTACCATTGAAAATTACCTAGGGCCAGCCCTGCATGAGAGACATGGGGTCACCCTTCAGAGTTATGGCTTCACCATTTGGAATAATTGGGCCACCCTTTGGAATCATAGAGCTGCCCTTTGAAGTCATGGTGGGGTTCCCTTTGGTGTTTTAGGGTCACAATTTCAAGTCTTAGGACTACCGTTTAGAATTGTGGTCTCATGGCATTATACAGTATAGACGTATCCTTAATATGAATCATCACTGCACTAATTAGAGCCCTATCCAGGTAATTCAATTAGGGGTGATGGGAGGTACATTCCCACAATATTTGCAGTGTTGTACCTTTCTTGGGGCCTTTTCACACAGACCTATATCCCAGAATATCGAGGCAGAAAATCCCACATTATCTGAGTGTGGACTCAGATAACCCAGTTCAAAGCAGATATTGTGGGATTTTCTGCCTTGATATTCTGAGATATAAGGCTGTTCCTATTAGCAATAAGGTATCTAATCTATCTCCAGCAGACAGAATGCCGATGGAACGACTACGTAGTTTCCTACGTCACTTACTTGTTTTCTGGTGAGAACATATAGGAGTTCTGATATATTGTTCTTTGTGTGCCTTAAAATTAATTTGCGATCTATTTGTAAATACAGTATCGGCTGATACAGGACCGGACCCACCGGTTTCCTAGATCCTACAGCAGTTATTTGTTTAGGAGATAAAGCAACAAACCCACATTGTCTATCGGACTTTGTCTATTGGACTTCCTAAGGCAGGCCTACGCACCATTCTTTTGCAATTGTTCCTTAAGTCCACACCCAAGAGATTGGGTTTTGACTCTGATTGGGAAGATATTGAACCAGAGTGTGTCTGCACTAAGCATGGGCAATCTTAGGCCCTCCAGGTGTTTTGGACTTCAACTCCCAAAATTCCTAGCAGCCTCAGGCCCCTTCCTTTCGCCCCTCAGCCGCTTAACGGCTATGGGGGGAAAAGGAAAGGGTCTGAGGCTGCTAGGAATTCTGGGAGTTGAAGTCCAAAACACCTGGAGGGCCCAAGTTTGCCCATGCCTGGTCTACACTATCAAATGAATGGGGATTGGGACTACTTTAACTGTTATGGCTCAATGCGATGGAATATTGGGAGTTGTCATTTCCTAAGGTGTTTAGCCTTCTCTACTAAACTACACATCCCATGATCCTAGATGGGAAATTCTCATATTTTATTTTAAAAGTCAGGAGTGTTGACCTCCTTTCCTCCTCCCTTTTCTAGATCCTTATTTCCATCTTGATCCATCCAAAGAAAATCCCTTCTTGCAAAGGGGTCTCCAAATTGTATGCCATTTGGATCCATAGAATCATTGGAAGGGGCTCCAAAGGCTATCTAGTCTGACCTGCTGCAGGATTGACCCTTTTCTTGATGCGTAGTGCAAAATCAATGCCTTTTAGGGTTATAATGTTAAGGGATATCTTTATTTCAGTCTTCATCCCCTCCACCTGAATGGATATACCATTCCTGCAAAAGGATCTTGGGATTGCAATCCATTTAGATTCATAGAATCATTGGAAGGGACCCCAAAGGCCATCTAGTCTAACCCTCTGCAATTCTCCGCCACTTTCTTCTTGGTTGTGCATATCCATTTATTAAACAGACTTGGCATTCTCTCTGTGTCTGTTGGCAAAGCCTCTCCACTTTTTGCATAAGATAAAGGATCATAGCAGATCATTTCCCCCCATTTTTCCTCTCCAAATGGAACGGAGGCCTCTTCCTCTCATATTATAAAAGAAGCATAAAAGTCTCCTGTCTTTTGCAGGGCTTTCCATCATCAGGATGAGAAAAGGCCAAAGCGACAGCCTCAGGAGCTGGCGGATGAAGGATGAGAGGTTGGCGGATGAAGGATGAGAAGCACAAAGGGAGCAATTTGCCTTGTCTCTCGGTTTTATGACCAGATGAAGGATGATGCAATGTGTTGGTCGCATTTGGGGAAGAAAGGCCATATAGGGCATGCCAGGAAGAAGTGGGGGTCTAGAAATCCCTGAAATGCATCTCTCTTCATTGCCACTCGGCATCTTTTCAGGCTGCATTTGCACAAACACCTCAGTACTCCTTGCCTAAGAAAACCCTATGAAATGTATGGGGCTGCAGGTGACTCGAAAGCCCACAAAATCTGGCTCCGGTCTTTTTCTCCCAGGTGCTACAATCATTAATTTTCAAAACATAGGTCCCTTTGGGATTGTCACTCCCAGAATCCCTCTCTAGTGGATGCTGAGACTGGCAGTCCAAGAAGAAGAAGCGTCTCCAAACTCAGAAAGACTTGCACAAAATCCAAGGTACTTTAGGCTATATTGTATTTTAGAGGAAGAAATTGACAATGTCAACAAGTGAGTTGATGGCATGCATGTATATGTATATGTATATGCATATATCTGTATATCTATCTATGTATGTGCATGAATATATACCACACACACATACCAATTATAGAGTTTCTTCTTATATATCTATATTTATAGCTATCATAAATACTCTAAATATATTGGATCCCATCTGATATTGACAAATTCAGCAAGTGCGTTGATGGCATGCATATGTATATGTGTATATCAATGTATATATGTATACATGCACATATACATTCCAACAATAGAACTTCTTCCTCTGGCGCGCATATATATATATATATATATATATATATATATATATATATAATATCCTACTTCTACTTAGGCTATCCCTTGTTGTCCAAGTAGGATAATCTTCCAGGGTGGGTCCGTAGGTGACTATGGAGCCCTTATTCTTGATCTGCATGTTCTTCCGCAGTGAGGGCATTGGTTTCCAGGTGGAAGGTGGTCCCGGTCGGGTTAGCTTGATGCGCCTTCCTCTTGGCACGTTTCTCTCTTTCACCCTCCATTTGTGCCTCTTCAAATTCTGCAGTCACAGCTGATCTCCAGCTGGAGCGCTCACAGGCCAGGGATTCCCAGTTCTCAGTGTCTATGCCAGAGTTTTTAAGGTTGGCTTTGAACCCATCTTTAAATGTCTTTTCCTGCCCGCCAACATTCCGTTATATATATGTAATGTTTGTTTGTAGGATTAACATAACTCAGAAACCACTGGACAAATTTACACCCAATTTGGACACAATATACCTATCAGGCCAACGAGTGACCATCACTCATAAAAACACTGAAAAACACAGCAGAAGAGTATTGTCGAAGGCTTTCATGGCCAGAATCACTGGGTTGTTGTAGGTTTTTCCAGGCTATATGGCCATGTTCTATAGGAACATGATTAAGAAAAATAAATTTCCAATTATTACAAGTCCCAGAATCCCTGTCTATTGAGAGAGCTTTGCTTGCCAAGAGCTGCAGCTGATAGGGAAAGAATAATTGTCTGAGTTCCTTGTTCAGTCAGACACAAGCAGATGTACTCCCACGAATTCTTTCTGCCTTGGATAATCAACTTTGCCTTGGATTGCAGCTCAGGGTCAGACATTTAACAGGATCATAAATATGCTGTGATGTTAGAATCAGAACAACCAATCAGAAGTTGCTTAAGTGTTGTTTTTACTAGTTTGATTATAAAAACACTGTTAAGTGCGCCACAAAGGGTGAATAGTTTTTTGTTCTTGACCAGGAATGGTCAAAAGTTATTCATCTCATGTTGATCAACTTGAAATAAAGCCTTGTTGAAAAACCTCATCGGATCTCATCTCTTTGCTGCCTTCCAGGCCTGTCACCCTAAATTCCCAGTCTCTAACAGTTCTAGAGGCATTTTTTCCTGACGTTTCGCCTGCATCTATGGCAAGCATTCTCAGAGGTAGTGAGGTCTGTTGGAAGTAGGAAAATGGGTTTATATATCTGTGGAATGACCAGGGTGGGACAAAGGACTTTTGTCTGCTGGAGCTAGGCGTGAATGTTTCAACTGACCACCTTGATTAGCATTTAATGGCTTGGAAGTGCCTGGGGAGAATCTTTTGTTGAGAGTGATTTGATGTGCCTGATTGTTTACCCTCTGTTGTTTTGCTGTTGTCATTTTTGAGTTTTTTAATACTGGTAGCCAGATTTTGTTCATTTTCATGGTTCCTTTCTGTTGAAATTGCCCACATGCTTGTGGATTTCAATGGCTTCTCTGTGTAGTCTGACATGGTGGTTGTGAGAGTGGTCCAGCATTTCTGTGTTCTCACATAATATGCTGTGTCCAGGTTGGTTCATCAGGTGCTCTGCTATGGCTGATTTCTCTGGTTGACTTAGTCTGCAGTGCCTTTCATGTTCCTTGATTCGTATTTGGGTGCTGCGTTCGGTGGTCCCTATGGAGACTTGTGCACAGCTGCATGGTATATGGTAGACTCCTGCAGAGATGAGAGGATCCCTCTTGTCCTTTGCTGAACATAGCATTTGCTGGATTTTCTTGGTGGGTCTGTAGGTGGTTTGTATGTTGTGTTTCCTCATCAGCTTCCCTATGCGGTCAGTGATTCTCTTGATGTATGGCAAGAACATTTTTCCTCGGGTTGGATCTTCGTCTTGACTCTCGTGGCTTGTTCTTAGTCTTGCAGCTCTTCTGATGTCTGAGGTGGAGTATCCATTGGCCTGTAGAGGTGGTTCAGTTGAGGTGGTTCAGTTCATCTTGGAGGAGGTGGGCTTTGCAGATTCTTTTTGCACAGTCTGCCAAGGCTTTAATTGTGATCAACAATTGGGTCACACCATTTACAGAAAACCCACACACACAGATAGATATCTACAATAAGGCGGAACTACAAAATGGAACTTGGGGAAGTTACCAGTACTCATGGGATAGGGGGCAGTATGGGGTTAGGGAGGGGTTTGGCAAGGGTGGCGGATGGTGATTGGATGTTTGGGTGGCAGGGGATGATTGGATGTTTATTAAACTGCACCACAACTTTGAACCAATGATTTTTGTTCCGGGGCGGTCCTAAACCGAACCCCTTTGACTGTATAAAAAGGCCACATGGCTTGAGGCCTGGGTCGTTTCCACGAGGCGCCATGTTGCGTAGGAGGCGACCCAAGCAGCTGCTTGACTTCTAAGTAAACTGCTTTCTTGAAAGAAACTGACTGCCTGTCTTGTTGTTCCTGCGCCCGCCGATTTTGCAGCCTAGGAAAGGAGGTCAGCCACTTCATTTTTGGTGACCCCGACGTGATTACTTTGAAGGGCCGATAACAACAAGACAGGCCCTGTTGGCAGGCCGATTGCTGGTCCGGGACCGGGACTGGAGGCAACCACCGTGAGCCGAGAAGAAGGGGGCCCCCGACCGCCGCATAACCAGTTGCGGTGCTTCCCTCTTTGGGCCGGGCCCGAACCAGGACAATCGCAGTCGAAAAGTTCGCAAGAAACCAGTCCGGGGAGGATCCAGGTGGAAAGTCCAGGGGCAGAGGTTGTTCCGATGTCTTCAGAAATCTGGCAAGTATAGTGGTCAAGTTAGACACTAGGGAACACACACATAGGGCTGGTACCAGGGGAAAGGAAGGGTGATCACTAAGTTTCCCTGAGGGAGGGAAAAGGGAGGAAGGACTGAAAACCTTGCGGTTCCTGAAGCACACCGTTGAGTGTCCGGGTGCCCAGGCCAGGGTGGAAGGTCCGCGTAGAGACCATGGGTGGGGGAGGTTCAAAAAAGGACACCCCATTAGGATGCATGTTGAGGAATTTTGACAAATATGTGGCGGCTTCAAGTCAAGCCGATCCAGAGGATTTTAAGGACTATAGGTTGAGGAATTTATGCACTAATGAGTGGCCGACTTTTCCATTTGGGTGGCCAGAAGAAGGAACTTGGGACATAAAGAAGATTAGGCAGGTTGAGGCCTATTGTGCTGAACATCATCCGGATCAGCTCATCTACATAGATGCGTGGGATACTGTAGTGACTCAGAATCCAGACTGGGTGCAGCAGTGTAAGAAGCTTAGGTGTATGGCTATACGCAAAAAGGGAGGCCGAAAACCAGCCAAGATCTTGGAGGCAGATACAGAAGAAGAATGGCCCCAGGCGGTTCGAAGGAGGATCCCGGCGGGACTTCCAGGTCCTCCACCTCCTCCTACGGCCCCTCCGGCGGCCCACAACTTGTCCCCAGGACAGTCAGTAGTTGCAGAATTTGACCCTCTTGCTCCGCCAAATATGGGTCCGCCGCCTTTGCCACCTTATGATAGTACTCCCTTGAGGCCTACTCCATCTGGGCCTCATGGGGACCTCTCTAAAGAATTGCAGAAGTATGTGAATCGGAGACTGCCCAGTGATGCAAGCCCGGCTCTTACACGAGCAAGGGAGGCTTTGAAAAAAGGAATAGGCGCAGATATGCCTACTGGGGACTTATTGGGAGAATTCCCGATAAGGGAAGTCTACGCCTTAGGACAAAATGACGCAGTCCAATCCCTCTTTCAGGTGGTCCCATTTACTAGCAGTGATCTCCTGAATTGGAAGAATTCCACACCTCCTTACTCAGAACAGCCGATGGCAATGGCAAATCTCCTAGAGACAATAATGTCCACCCATAATCCCACTTGGAAGGACTGCAAACAACTTTTGCAGGTCCTCTTCACTAATGAAGAAAGGAGGCAGATTTTAAATCAGGCAAGCGTAATTGCCCAAGAGGTAGAGGGGAGGCCGGCCGCTACTGACGTGGCCGAATGGGGACGTCAGCAGTTTCCCCAAGAGGTAGACCCACAGTGGAACTACCAGGAGGTAGCCCATCGCCAGAGGTTGAGTGTTTTCCAGGGGATTTTGGTGAAGGCCGTAAGGCGAGGGCCCCCGAGACCAGCCAACATTTTAAAAATCCAGGGGATACGCCAGGAGAAGTCTGAATCGCCCACAGCATTTCTTGAAAGGTTAGAAGAAGCATATAGAAAGTACAGTCCATACAATCTGGACGACGATAATGGGAAACGTGCGATACAACAGTCATTCATTACTCAGGCAGCGGATGACATTAGAAGGAAGATACAGAAACAGCCAGGGTTCATAGGTAAATCTATGACAGAACTCCTGGCCATAGCGGACCAAGTCTATATGGCCAGAGATCAAGTCGAGGAGGAGAAAAGAAAGAAGGACAGGAAAGAAGGGTACAAGGTTTTGGTTAATATGATGGAGAAGCCTGAGGTGCCCAGGGGGCGGGGGCGTGGGAGAGGCAGAGTACGGTTGGACTGGAACCAGTGTGCCAAATGTAAGAAATATGGGCACTGGAAGGGAGAATGCAGGGGACAGGAGGTAGAGGGACCAGTCCAGAAGGATATGGGGGGTCGAGGAAGAGGTAGAGGGAATGGTCGAGGAAGGGGACGTGGAAGCTACGTCCCATTCCCCAGGAAGGAGATAGCAGCTGCCATAGTCTCAGAAGAGAATCAGTGGGTGGACATGGAGGAAGAGGAGGAGGAATGAAGCGGCCAGGCTCTTGTACTGCTGGATCCCGGGGAGCCGATGGTTAAGGTTAAAATCGGGAACCAGCAATTGGACTTTCTTGTAGATACTGGGGCAGAACGGACAGTGGTAAACCAAATGGTGAGCCCCCCCCACAGATTACACCACTCGAGTGGTGGGTCTTTCTGGAAAGATGCAAAGGTGTCCGTTTCTGCAGGAAAGGACCTGTAACCTAGCAGGTCATGAAGTAAAACATAGACTATTGTACCACCCAGATTGCCCAGTGTCCCTATTGGGAAGGGACATTTTGAGTAAGCTCCAAGCGCAGATTCAGTTTTTAGAAGGGGGCCAGATGGAATTGACTTTGCCAATGGAAGAGGAATGGAGACTGATGATTGCAAAGGAGGGGAACCCCGAAGGCGGCTCCAGTATACAAGAGTGGCCATGGGATAGGACCCCAGCGGTCTGGGCTGAGGACAATCCACCTGGGCTGGCAAAGAACGTACCCCCCGTGGTGGTGGAAGTTAGGAGAGGAATGGGACCCGTTAGAAAACCTCAATACCCTGTGAGTAGGGAGGCATCGTTAGGAATACAAAAGCACTTAGATCGCTTGATTCAACATAAGATTATAGTACCTTGCAGTTCTCCGTGGAACACTTCTCTTCTTCCAATTAAAAAATCCGGGGTGCCGGGGGAATACCACCCAGTTCAAGATCTAAGGGCAGTTAATCAAGCTACAGTCCTATTGACACCAGTAGTACCAAACCCATATATTATGATGAGTTTGATCCCACCATGGACTGTCTGCTTTTCAGTATTGGATTTGAAGGACGCTTTTTTCTGCATCCAGTTGGCTCCGGTGTCACAACCAATTTTCGCCTTTCAATGGGACTCGCAGCAGGCAGGTCAGAGGGCCCAGTTTACCTGGACTCGTTTGCCGCAGGGCTTTCAGAACAGTCCGACGATTTTTGGACAGGCATTGGCCAAGGATTTGGAGGACTTTGAAATTCCGGCCGCAGAGGGGGTGTGGCTCCAATACGTAGATGACCTTCTGATCGCCTGTCGCAGTAAGGAGGGTTGTCGGCACTATACTTTGAGGATGTTGGAAGCCTTAGAGGAGAAGGGCTATAAGGTTTCAAAGAGGAAAGCTCAACTCTGCCAGACAAGAGTAAAATATTTGGGGTTCGAGATAGCAGATGGACATCGTACGTTAGGAACAGAAAGGAAGGAAGTGATATGTGCCATTAGGCGACAGGTGCGAGAGTTTTTGGGATCTACAGGGTACTGTCATCAGTGGATGCTGCAATTGCCAAACCTCTATATCAGGCTACGAGAGGGGGAAGAGAAGACGCATTCAAATGGACCCCGGGGTGCCAGGAGGCATTCGAGAGACTGAAGGAGGCTTTGATGACTTCGCCGGCCCTCGGACTGCCAGATGTGGAAAAACCCTTTGTCCTATTCGTCTCTGAAAAGGATGGAGTGGCTATGGGTGTCCTTACACAGAAATTAGGATCTTGGCAGCGGCCGGTAGCATATTTGTCTAAGCAGTTAGATACAGTGGCCCAAGGGTTGCCCCCTTGCCTAAGGGCAGTGGCGGCAACCGTCGACTTGATCAAGGAAGCTAGTAAACTGACCGTAGGACAGCCGCTGACCGTAAGGGTACCACACCATGTTAAGGCATTACTAGATACAAAGGGACCTCGATGGCTCACGAACGAGAGATTGACTAAGTATGAGGGGGTCCTGTGTAATAATCCAATGGTGACCCTTGAGACCTGTGCCTCCCTAAACCCGGCCACCCTGTTACCTGTCCCAGGGGATGAAACAACTCACCAATGCACTCAAGTGATGGAACAGGTATATTCCAGCCGGCCAGACTTAAAGGATGTGCTGATGTCCAAAGTAGACTTGACCCTATATACTGATGGTAGCAGCTTCATTGAGAGTGGTGAGAGGCGAGCAGGATATGCTGTTGTCCAGGAGGGAGGGGAGGTCCTGGAAGCAGAGCCTCTACCTCCGGGGACCTCAGCTCAAAGGGCGGAGCTTGTGGCCTTGACCCAAGCTCTACAGTTGGCGAAATGAAAGCGGGTCAATGTCTACACCGATTCCAAGTATGCATTCACCACGCTGCATGCCCACGGGGCATTGTACAAGGAGCGGGGACTCCTAACGTCGGCTGGAAAGGGCATAAAGTATGCGGGTGAGATTGTAGCTCTCCTGGAGGCGGTCTGGGATCCGGATCGGGTAGCGGTGATGCATTGTAAGGGCCACCAAAGAGGGGAAGATGCGGTCACAAGAGGAAATCGCCAGGCGGATTTGGCCGCAAAGGAGGCCGCTCGGCAGGGTGTTGTACAAGGAAGGGTGGCAGTATGTAGAACCGATACTTCCCCTTTAGAAAGACTCCAATACACAAAGGAGGAGGAGGAGTGGGCTCTCACAGAAGGAGGACAATGGGAAGATTCAGTGATCGTGATGCCAGACCACCGTGTCTATGTTCCTAAAAACATGGCATGGCACATAGTTCAACAGGCACATCATACCACACACTTAGGAAAAGGTGCCCTGGCGAAACTCCTTGCGAGACAGCTATACATCAACGGGCTACACAGTCTGTCCAGGGCAGCCGCCATGAGATGTTGGACATGTGCAAAAAACAATCCGAGAAGGACCCCTGCAACCTCCTGGGATCCAGCATACTGGGGGAACCCCTTTCGAGGCACTGGTTGTTGACTTTACGGAGATGTCCTCTCATCGGGGGCTCCGATACCTGCTGGTGTTTGTAGATACTTATACCGGGTGGGTAGAGGCCTACCCCACCTGAACTGAAAAGGCGGTCGAGGTGTCCAGGGCCCTCCTAAGAGACATTATTCCTCGATTTGGAATACCCCTGCAGATTGGCTCAGATAATGGCCCAGCTTTTGTCCATAAAACCATACAGGGATTGGCCGTCCTATTAGGAACAAAGTGGAAATTGCATTGCGCGTATAGACCTCAATCATCAGCTAAGGTTGAAAGGATGAATAGGACTTTAAAGTCAGCAATTTCCAAAATTTGCCAAGAGACTGGGCTACAGTGGCCAGTCGCCCTGCCAATGGCATTGCTAACAGTCAGGTGTACTCCGCACCGGACAGGACTGTCTCCTTATGAAAGGCTGTATGGGAGACCTCCACTCAATTTGAGAAACATTTTAATGCAAGGGGCAGAGGCCCATGTAGTAGGAGAAGAGCAAACGGAGGGACAGTTACGAGCTTTGGGAAAGCAATTGGAAAAGTTAGCTCAATATGTTGCAGATCTTCATCCTCCTTATCCTACCACACCTCTGCATTGTTTTTCACCAGGTGACGAGATTTTAGTAAAGGAATGGAAGATTGACCCTTTGGGGCCAAAGTGGAGAGGGCCATATATGGTGATATTGTCAACCCCAACCGCAGTAAAGGTTAGGGAGATTAAACCCTGGATTCATTATACCCGCATAAAGCAAGCCCCACCTACGTGGAGGGTAGGAGGAACCGATCCGAGTGGATTAAGACTCAGGATTGTCCGGCAACACCCTAAGGGGACAACAAGGCCATGAAGCTGACCCCTTCGAGAACAACAGAACGCCGTTGGTCAAGTATGTCCCAGTGTGGCCCACCGAAAGCATTCTCCTGGAGTTGGTGGAAAAATGTCCTCATGGGAAAGAGGGAGACTAGAGGGCCGGTGGGACGGAGAACGGTGTTTGGGTTTATAGTGTTGTTTAGTATGTTTGCACTGACCCTTGGGAATTGGTTTACTCTCCATGCCAGCGAAATGTTTAAGGTACATGGGAAAAATGTGACACTGATTTATGAGCACCCCCGGAGGGTGGGGGATTTTGCCTTTCTCCCTGATGTGTTTAATGAACCCCAACCAGTCTTGGACGACTTATACCGAATAAACAATAATCGGCCCCCAGGGCTATTTACTAATATTTCCAATAGGGCGGGAAACGATAGGAGTACATTGATTAGATTCCGAAAAGCCACCAGGGGTTTGTGTTTCTGTTTTGGCACAAAAGAAAAACAACCGAATTTTGCCAGGGGGATACAAAGGATTTTTGATGAGATGGGAAACTATAGTGCCTGTAGAGATCGTTTCTTTCTCCATGGTGCATACAATTACTCATACCTTAACGATACCAATAATCTCTCGGATTTTCTAAATGAGTCCGAATGGAATGAGATATATCCAAATTTTCAATATACATCCCAAGTAAGAATCTTCCCAGACCCCGTAAATGTATGGTGGATAAGAGATCCCAACTTATGGTTTTTCTTTGATAAATGGGCTACTAAATACCATCCTGGGAAATATCAGTGTGCCGGCATAGGATACCTGACTTTCCCAGTCCGGGTTCTACACCTCACAGGAAAGATATCCACCGGACCCCGAGCACGGAAAAAGAGGACAACTTACCAAACAGGGCCCCTAGGGGCAGGGTGCTCGGACGAGGTTATAATAGGACAAGGTTTGTCCTACTCAGAGGGGGCAAGGGTGATTGGAGGATTGCTCACTGGGACTCTGACGCTCGGGTCCTATCCAGGGATCATCTCTCAGGAAAATAGGAGAAGTATTTTAGGCCTCACCTGTAGATTGGAGAAGAGTGTAAACGCCACTGGGGAGATTGTAAGGGCCTTACAGACTGAAGTTGAAGAGTTAAGTCAGATGATTATGCAGCAAAAGGTAGCTCTAGACTATTTGCTGGCTGCAAAAGGAGGTTTCTGTAAGATGGTGGGGCCCCAGTGCATAGTTAGGTTCCATAACTTGAATTCTACCATTAAAGATGATCTTGAAACGTTACACAACTTAATAAATGACAATGTAAAAGAAGATCTGAGATGGTCCCCCTTCTCATGGTTAACCGATTGGTTGCCCTCAGGAACATGGATAAAAGAAATTTTGATGATTTTTATGCTAGGCTTGTTTGTATTCTTCATCATACTATGTTGTTCTCCCATAGTTATGCAAATGTGTACTAAGTATATGATTCGGACCCCAACGGTAGAAAAGGTTGCTGTGTTTCAACCCAGTAAGACTTGGAGGGATCCATAAAATGTTTATATTGTTTTACTCAAATGTTAATGTCATTTTCACATTTGTAGAATTGTTAAGATGGTTATTTGATATTTCGTTTGGAGGATAATGACCACTGGTCTAATAGGATGGTCTATTGGGAGCTTTTCCAATTTCCCTAGACAATTGGACTTTTGAGGTCGGACGGGTTATAAAAAAAAAATGGGGGAATAAGGCGGAACTACAAAATGGAACTTGGGGAAGTTACCAGTACTCATGGGATAGGGGGCAGTATGGGGTTAGGGAGGGGTTTGGCAAGGGTGGCGGATGGTGATTGGATGTTTGGGTGGCAGGGGATGATTGGATGTTTATTAAACTGCACCACAACTTTGAACCAATGATTTTTGTTCCGGGGCGGTCCTAAACCGAACCCCTTTGACTGTATAAAAAGGCCACATGGCTTGAGGCCTGGGTCGTTTCCACGAGGCGCCATGTTGCGTAGGAGGCGACCCAAGCAGCTGCTTGACTTCTAAGTAAACTGCTTTCTTGAAAGAAACTGACTGCCTGTCTTGTTGTTCCTGCGCCCGCCGATTTTGCAGCCTAGGAAAGGGGGTCAGCCACTTCAACATAAAAACTCCAACCATCACCCAAGTCAAAAAAGAAGCACAATTACACACACAAAACACATATACACAGGTTGGGCCACAGTAACGCGTGGCAGGGGTGGCACACACACACATATATCCTGGTTATCAGATTCCATCTGATACTGAAAGTCAACAAGTCAGTTGATGACATGCATATGTATACATGTGTGCATGTGTGTATGTGTGTGTGTGTGTATACACATGCACACACAAACACACACATTACGTACCAATGATAGAGTTTCTTCATTCATATGCACACACTCTATATGTACACACATACACATATACATATCATAAATACCCTAAAGTTATAGGGTATTTATACCCGCACACACACATATATATAACCCTAAAGGTATCAGATCCATCTGATCTTGGAAGCTAAGTAGGCTTAGCCATTGTTAAGATTTGAATGGGAGACCACAAAGGAATACAAATGGCCATAGGAAAGAACTGGAAACCCGCACCTCCAAGTGCCCATTGCCTATGAAAACCCTAAGAAATGCATGGAGTGTCCACAAGTTCTTGAAGGCACACAAACTCTCATTCCTCAATCCCTTTTCCTGAAATGCTGCAGGCTTGAACTTCCAGAATCATGGGGAAATACGCCTTTTTGGACTATTTTGAGTGTTGCAGGAGTCCAAAAGGAGGAACCTCCCCCAAATCCAAATAAGAGAACTCTATAAAGTTCTATGGGGCCCCCATAAGTTGATAGGGCAATGGGTCCCTCCAAATGGCCTTCGCCTTATAGTCTAATAACCAAGCCTTCTCCACAAGTGACAGGGCAATTAAAGGTCTTCCAGAATTTAAACTTTAAGAACAACAAAGTTCCTGGATTTCCTATATTTATGACAGGTATCAAGGGTTCCTGCTGTTGTTGCCAAAGCAGATACGAAATTGCTCCTGAAGGTCACGCTAAATCACAAATGGCACGTTTCCAAGCCTGGGTCCCCATCATTGCATGTAACAAAATCATATCGTGCAGGCATGGGCAAACTTTGGCCCTCCAGGTGTTTGGACTTCAAGAATTCCTAGCAGCCTCAGGCCCTTTCCGCTAGTGGCTGAGGGGGGAAAGGAAAGGGCCAGAGGCTGCTAGGAATTCTGGGAGTTGAAGTCCAAACACCTGGAGGGCCAAAGTTTGCCCATGCCTGATATAGCACCATCATAGAATCACAAAGTGGAAAGGAGCATCCAAGGGCCATCCAGTCCAACCTCATTCTGCCAAGCAGGAGGACACAACTCAATCCATCCCGGCAGATGGCCAAGCAACCACAGAGACATTTGCAGGTTCATGGAGAAAGAGGGATACAGAACTATAGATTTAGAAGAGACCCCAAGAGGTATCTAGTCCAGTCTCCTTTCTGCCTTGTCGGAAGACACAATCCAAGCCCTCCTGACAGATGGCCAGCCAGTCTCTGTTTATAAACCTCCAAAGAAGGAAACTTCACCAGACTTCCATTCAGCAATTGAATGTAATTGAATGGCTCTTATGAACAGGAAGTTCATCCTATTGTTTAGGCAGATTCTCTTTTCTTGCAGTTTGAATCCACTGCTCCATTGAGTTCTAATCTCAATGGGGATTAGGATTCAATTGCCCCTTTCTGAATTGGACATCCAAATATTGTGGCTCTCATGCACATCTATATAAATAAAAATGTAATGTTTGTTTGTGGGATTAACGTAACTCAAAAACCACTGGATGAATTGACACCAAATTTGGACACAATACACCTATCAGGCCAATGAGTGACCACTACTCATAAAACACTGAAAAACACAGAAGAAGAGGCTTAAAAAGCCCAAAACAAAAAATGCATTACAACTCATGTGCAAAATCACATATATACACAAACACACATATATACACATATACACAAATATGTACACACACATATATGCATATATGCACACACAAAACACATATACACAGACCGGGCCACATGGAAGGGGACGGCTAGTATTTAAATAAATTGGGGGACTCAAAGCTTTTCCTCATAAGCCCTGCTTTGGAATGGCCCCATATAAGACCTCCTTTAGAGCCCTGCAAGGAAGACCACAAGCATAAGGCCCAAGGTTTGCTGTGAGTTTTTTGGGCTGTATGGCCATGTCCCAGTAGCATTCTCTCCTGATGCTTTGTCTGCATCTGTGGCTAATGGCATCTTCAGAGGTCTGCTGGAAATTAAGCAAGTATATATATCTGTGGAATGGCCACCGTGGGAGAAAGAACCCTTATCTGTTTAAAACAAGTGTGAATGTTGCTATTAGTAAGCTTGACTAGCATTGAGTAGCCATGGAATTTGCGAAGTCAATCAGTGAGTGTGCCGTTACACCCAGACGCTTTATAAAACAAACTAAGATGTGCTGTTCCTATGTCTGAGCGAACCACTGGGGCTTTCTGTAGAAAATTGAGATAATAAAAAATGGAGTCCACTGTGAGGTCTAAACATCAAAAAGGGGGATATTTATTTCAACAGTTGTTCTCAATATTTAATACAATTGTTCTCTCAATAGTCAATTAAACTTATCTCACTATACTTAACTAAATACTCCTCCATTCAATAGTTCTCAATTGTACTTATCTTAATTCTCAATAGCTCAATAGTTGTTAGTTTAGCTTACCTAACTATGCTATCTCAATTCTCAGTAGTAGGTAGTTGGTAGTTTTTGCGGTGGTTTTTTCTGGGCTGCCCTATTTGGCCCTCAGCACATCCAAAAGGCTTTTATGGAACTGAACAGGGTAGGGAGACTCCAAGAAGGAAAATTCTCCCAGGAAAAAGGACGGGCTCTAAGAGCTGCCCCCTAAGCCAATCACTGCAAAGAGTTTGCAGGCTGGTTCCCCTTTTTCCCGCCTTTGGCTGCAACTCCAGGACTTGCAAAGCTGCAGAAGCTTCTAAAAGAAAGGGCAAAGGCAGCCGAATCAAACAACTAAAAAAGGCAATAAACCCAGTCTCCTGGGAGACAGAACACTCCCCGCTTAAATTCTCCAGGATATGGGAATTTACCGCTAAACATATATAAACACCTTTGTATACATAACACTAAAACAGTAAAAACATTAAACACTATCCACGAGCAATACAAGATCGCCGATTGGCCTGTCCAGGACAGACATTTTGTCCTTGTTGTAAGTCTTTAACTGAACTTTCCTGACCTTACCATCAGGGTAAGGTAACAATGCCCATGGGCCAAGCATGGCGGGGCAAGTCTCTGTCCTTTAACAACACAACGTTGCCCACCTCAATATTGTCCTGTGGGTTTTGCCAGATTCTCCTGGTTTGAAGCTGGCTTAAGTACTCAGCCTTCCACCTCTTCCAGAAGTGATAGACTAAAGTCTGCACCTGTTTCCACAGGGCACGGTGAGTTCCATCCGGAACTGGATTCATAATGTCTTTCCATCCTGGCACTTTTTGTGTCAGAATAAGTGCAGGAGTCAATGGTTGTATGTTCTCAGGATCACTGGTAAGGGGAACCAGTGGCCGGTTGTTGATGATCGTGGTAACTTCCGCCATAAGTGTCACTAAAACGTCATGAGTCAAAGACCTATGGTTCAGAAGCATGGCATTAAGGATCTTGCGACTAATGCCAATCATCCTCTCCCAAACACCATGTGGGAAGCATGGGGAACATTGAATGACCAAATAATTTGTTCACTGTTAGTGAAGTCCTGAACCTTACTGTCTCTCTCAAACTTAGCCACACAGTTCAGTTCTTTGGTTGCACCTACAAAATTGGTGCCACAGTCTGAACGAAGGGATTTTATTGGCCCTCTGAGGGCTATGAACCTTTTCAATGCATTTAAAAAAGATGAAGTATCCATACCCTCTACAACCTCTATATGGACAGCTCGTATTGACAAACAAGTAAACAAAACCGCCCATCTTTTACTATTTTCAACACCACCCCTGGTTTTCCTGGTAACAATTTCCCAAGGACCAACTCCTATTTCTTGCTGTATGATGCGCCAGAGCTGGACTGCAAGAACTGCTGCACACAATTCCAGCCGGGGTATGGAAGTCCCCATAGGAGCTATTTTGGCTTTTGCCATGATGAAACCAACGTGGCAAACATCCTTGTCCCTTTGCCGCATGTATCCTACAGCTGCTATGGCTCGCTCAGATGCATCACAGAGGATGTGAAGTTCTGTGGTGGGCTCTATCATCGCCTTGCAGGGAACAAATTGTCTGGGAACTGTGATGGTTTCTAGTCCTTCAGCTTGGGAAGTCCAGTCTGCCCAAGCTGCTTTCACTGATGGGGTCAGTTCCTGCTCCCATCCTGTCTTTTCTTGAATCACCTGCCTGAACAAGAGCTTAGCAGTGATCAGAACAGGGGCAGCTATGCCTAAGGGATCAAATACCCCGTTGATGGCAGAAAGCATCTGTCTCTTAGTGCTCACAAACTGAAATTTGGATGCTCTCAAAGAAAGATGGTCCGTTTTCACATCTCAGAGAAGCCTTAAACTAGACTGGGAACTTAGCTCTTTAAATAACTCACAAACATTGCTTTCCGCCAGGTCTTCTGAGGGAAAGGCTTGCAAAATTTGTCTGTTGTTGGACAGCAGTTTGTGCAGGCGAATGTTGGCACCCTTTAACAAAGTCTGCACCTCGTGTACTATTTGGATGGCTTGATTGACAGACCCAAAAGAAACCAAAAGGTCATCTACATAGAAATTGTGGTTGACTATGCTGGGGACCTCTGGACTAAACAGGTGACCAAACTCGTCTGCAGTTCTTTTGAGGCAGTAGTTTGCAACGGCTGGAGACAGGGTGTTTCCGAAGACGTGTACGCGCATCTGGAAGATCCGAACCTCACTCAAATTCTGGGTGTCAGCGTACCACAAAAACTTGAGGTACCTGCGATGATCAGGGCAGACTAAGAAGGCATAGAACATCTTGTGGATGTCCGCAATGACAGCAAACTCCTTTTCTCTAAATCTCAAGATGACGCCGAGCAAACTGTTAAGAGATCTGGTCCCTTTAACAAAACATTGTTAAGTGAAACGTCCCGACATGTGGCACTGGCATTGAAAACAATTCGGACCTTATCAGGCTTTTGAGGATGCGTGACTTTATGGAATGGTAAAAACCAATGTTCTTCACCACCCTCATAGAATCATAGAATCAAAGAGTTGGAAGAGACCTCATGGGCCATCCAGTCCAACCCCCTGCCAAGAAGCAGGAATATTGCATTCAAATCACCACTGAAAAATGGCCATCCAGCCTCCGCTTAAAAGCTGCCAAAGAAGGAGCCTCCACCACACTCCGGGGCAGAGAGTTCCACTGCTGAACGGCTCTCACAGTCAGGAAGTTCTTCCTAATGTTCAGATGGAATCTCCTCTCTTGTAGTTTGAAGCCATTGTTCTGCGTCCTAGTCTCCAAGGAAGCAGAAAACAAGCTTGCTCCCTCCTCCCTGTGGCTTCCTCTCACATATTTATACATGGCTATCATATCTCCTCTCAGCCTTCTCTTCTTCAGGCTAAACATGCCCAGTTCCCTAAGCCACTCCTCATAGGGCTTGTTCTCCAGACCCTTGATCATTTTAGGCGCCCTCCTCTGGACACATTCCAGCTTGTCAATATCTCTCTTGAATTGTGGTGCACAGAATTGGACACAATATTCCAGATGTGGTCTAACCAAAGCAGAATAGAAGGGTAGCATTACTTCCTTAGATCTAGACACAATGCTCCTATTGATGCAGGCCAAAATCCCATTGGCTTTTTTTGCCGCCACATCACATTGTTGGCTCATGTTTAACTTGTTGTCCACGAGGACTCCAAGATCTTTTTCACACGTACTGCTCTCGAGCCAGGCGTCACCCATTCTGTATCTTTGCCTTTCATTTTTTCTGCCAAAGTGGAGTATCTTGCATTTGTCACTGTTGAACTTCATTTTGTTAGTTTTGGCCCATCTCTCTAATCTGTCAAGATCGTTTTGAATTCTGCTCCTGTCCTCTGGACTATTGGCTATCCCTCCCAATTTGGTGTCGTTTGCAAACTTGATGATCATGCCTTCTAGCCCTTCATCTAAGTCGTTAATAAAGATGGACCGGGCCCAGGACGGAACCCTGCGGCACTCCACTTGTCACTTCTTTCCAAGATGAAGAGGAAGCATTAGTGAGCACTCTCTGTGTTCGTCCACTTAACCAATTACAGATCCACCTCACAGTAGTTTTGCCTAGCCCACATTGGACTAGTTTCCTTGCCAGAAGGTCATGGGGGACCTTGTCGAAGGCCTTACTGAAATCCAAGTATGCTACATCCACAGCATTCCCCGCATCTACCCAGCTTGTAGCTCTATCGAAGAAAGAGATCAGATTAGTCTGGCATGACTTGTTTTTGATAAATCCATGTTGACTATTAGCGATGACTGCATTTGTTTCTAAGGGTTTGCAGACCGCTTCCTTAACAATCTTTTCCAGAATCTTGCCCGGTATCGACGTGAGGCTGACCGGACGGTAGTTGTTTGGGTCATCCTTTTTTCCCTTCTTGAAGATTGGGACCACATTGGCCCTCCTCCAATCTGCTGGAACTTCTCCCGTTCTCCAAGAACTCTCAAAGATGGTTGCCAATGGTTCCGAAATGACTTCCGCTAGTTCCTTCAATACTCTGGGGTGTAGTTGATCTGGCCCTGGGGACTCGAACTCATTAAGAGTGGCCTTCTTTCCCAATTTGGGGTCGAATGTCCTCCAATCCCTCATCCACTCCATCTTGCTGAGGTTGGAGACTCTCTTTTTGTGAGAAGACCGAGGCAAAGAAGGCATTAAGTAGTTCTGCCTTTTCCCTATTCCCTGTCAGCATTGCCCCATCTTCTCCTCGAAGAGGTCCTATCACCTCCTTGTTTTTCCTTTTTCTACTGACATAAGAATAGAAGCCTTTTTTATTGTTTTTAATGTCCCTGGCAAGTCTGAGCTCGTTTTTTGCTTTAGCCTTGCGGACCTTTTCCCTACAGGTGTTGGCTATTTGTTTGAATTCTTCTTTGGTGATTTCTCCCTTTTTCCACTTCTTGTGCATGTCTCTTTTGTGTCTTAGCACAGTTAGAAGTTCTTTGGACATCCATTCTGGCTTCTTTGCACTTGTCCTATTTTTTCTCTTTGTTGGCACGGTTTGCAATTGCGCCTTGAGTATTTCACTCTTGAGAAATTCCCATCCATCCGTAACTCCCTTGTCTTTTAGTATCTGTGTCCACGGAATGCTGCTCAGCGTTTCCTTCATTTTTTGGAAATCAGCTCTCCTAAAGTCCAAAATGCGGGTTTGACTTGTCTTAGTTTCGGCCTTCCTTTGTACCTCAAATTGCAGGAGCACATGGTCACTTGCCCCTAAGGATCCTACCACTTTGACCGCATCGATCAGGTCCTCCGCATTTGTTAGGATGAGATCAAGAGTAGCCAATCCCCTTGTTGCCTCTTCTACCTTCTGGACCATGAAATTGTCTGCAAGGCAAGTGAGGAATTTGTTGGACCTTGTACTCTTGGCCGAGTTTGTTTTCCAGTAAATATCGGGATAGTTGAAATCGCCCATGACTACTACATCTCTTTTCTGTGCCTGTTTGGTCAACTGTTGGCAGAAGACTTCATCAAGTTCTTCCTCCTGGCTTGGGGGTCTGTAGTAGACGCCTACAATGACATCTTTTTGAGTCCCAGTTCCCTTGATTCTTATCCAGATGATTTCAAGCTGGTTTCCCAGATTGCTGTCTTGAATCTCTTCTGCAGCATAAGAGTTTTTGACATATAAGGCTACTCCGCCTCCTCTCCCCTTTGTTCGGTTTCTGTGAAAGAGGTTATACCCCTCGATATCTACATTCCAGCGATAGGAGTCATCCCACCAGGTTTCAGTGATCCGTATCATATCATATTTGTGGTGTTGTGCTAAAAGTTGGAGTTCGTCTTGTTTATTTCCCATGCTCTGTGCATTAGTGTAAAGACATGTGAGCCCCTGAGATCCTTGAGCTGTTTAATTGGGATTATTGTGCTTTTGGTACTTGGTCCTTTGGTACTTGGTCCATTGATACTTGGTTTTGGTACTTGGTCCTTTGGTACTTTGGTACTTGGTCCTCCTCACCTTGGTTAGAGGCCTCTGCATAGTTGCTCTGAACAGCCAACGATCTGTTCTTTAACTTTGGGGTCCAATGCCACATAAAGTCTCTTTTTAAGCCAAGGGCTCTTGGCTGGATACACATCTGCCAGGCAGATGGGATGGTAGACTCTGAACTGGTGCGCATCAGAGCACAGCTCAGTGCAGGCGACTGTCGGAACATCTTCCTGCTTGTTGGTGGCTTTGGTAGGTGGCTTTTCCTTTGAAGATGTGTCCCCTTTGGTGTGGGAGACAGTGTTGGAGTTGTGCATTGCGGTGCAATGCTTGGGGCTGTTGCACTTTTCGCACCTGATGCTTTCTTTGCACTTGGACGCCAAATGTGGAATTGCTCCACAGCACCTAAAGCAGATGCCCTGCTTTTGGACTAACTGTTGTCTTTCTTTGTACGGCTTCTTGCCAAATTCCCAGCAGTTGGCCAGACTGTGGGGCTTCTGATGAATGGGACAGAGCACCTCTTTCACCTCCGACCTGGATTCGTCGTGCTGAGTTTCAACCGTTTTTACACTGATTGGTCTTTTGGCCTCTCTGGATGGCTTCTTGTCCACTTTAGGTGCCTTCTCTGGCTGGACCCCTTGGTACAAGGTGGGAAGGCCCGTCTGTGGATCATTCCTTTCTCTGGCCGCTCTGGTGATGAACTGGACCAGATGGGAGAATGGAGAGTAAGCTTGAGCGTGGGCTTCTTTGTAGTTGAAAACTTCCTTCCCCCAGGATTCTTGAAGGGTGAAGGGAAGCTTGCTCAGGATCTGCCGCTGAGACAGGTGTTGATCGAGGCACTTGAGACCAGGCAGCTCTGGATTCTCTTTGGCTGACTCTAGTTCTGCCAGGAGGTCACTGAGGTCCCACAAGAGCTTGAAGTCTTTGAGCTTCAAGGTTGGAAACCTTTGGAGCTTGTCCATAAGAGATGCTTCAATCTCTGTGCTGGCTCCATACCGCTGCTCCAACCTGGCCCAGGCCTTTTCCAAGGCTTTGTCAGGATCGGCTACATGGGCTGCGTAGATCTTCTTAACTTGTGAAGATGAAGTTGGTCCCAACCACGCAGCCAAGATAGTCAATTCTTCCTCAGGCAGCAACATTAAATCTCTGATTGCTCTCTGGAAGGTGACCTTCCAGAGAAGAAATTCCTCAGGCTTGTCCGAAAACCTTTCAACTCCTTTAAGGTCTCTTTTGGGGCTCCTGAAGATGGAAACAATCTGGGATTCGGGTGTCGACGGGAACAAGTGAGGCATTGGCTGTTGTGGGGTGAAATCCCGCCGTGCTCCTTGTGTCAACTGTTGGCTCTTTGGAGGGATGACATTGCCTGCAGATGGACCGATGGCTCCCTGTGAAGTTGTCTGTAGGGCCCAATTGGTGCTAGGCCTTGATGCCCTGGTTGGCTGTCCTGGGATTTTAGTGGGAGGCACAGGCAACACGAGCAAGGATGAGCTCCCCGCTATGACACTGCTCTTCAGGGAACTCGAAGGCAACTTTAGGAGCCTGCTCTGGCTGAGGAGAGAAGTCTTCTTGTTCTTCATCCGAAAGCTGGCTGTTCATGCTGTTGAGGTGAGCAAGCACCTTGGAAGAAGGGTCCTGTGTTGGTAACTGGCTTACATTCTCTTCTGTGAGTTGCCCATTTAGGGCCTTAGCCAAAGTCTCAGCCTTTATCCTTTTGGCAGTAGCATCCATCTTCATTCTAAGCATCTCTAATTGACTTTGTTTTTGGGCCTGTATTAATTGTATTTCACTTTGTCTTTGGGCCTGTTCAATTTGGAGTTGCTGTTCTTCTGCTTTAAAGTGGAGGGTGTAGTCAGCTATCTTGGCATCAGCTTCTGCCTTTGCTATCTTACTTTGTAACTCAAGGCACGCAGCTTCTTTAATGTACAATGCCGCTATTGAGGAGATGGCGCTTCCAGCTGTGGAAGACTTGTGGCTGTGCTTAGACAAAGCATGCTCCCTTATTCTAGATGCCTGGCTAGAAGGGCTGGACTTAAGGCTACATGAGGGAGACTGTCTTTCATTGGATTATAGGGCATCTAAAGTAGCCCTCACCCTATCTTCTTTCTCCCCAGTGTCGGCTAAGAGACCCACTATTTCTGACTCTGAGTCCTCTGCATTTATGCATTCAAGAACTTGAACTACCTTTGTCACCAAACCTTTCCAAAGACTGAAAGTTTTTTCAAGGTCTGACTTTAAAATGGATGGCACCTTTGTGATACCTAAGCTTTCTATTCTGGCTATCAATATTGTGATGCGCTCCCATGCTGAACTTAACTTCATATGGAGGGATTCCTTTTCTTCCTCAAGTTGAGCTAGTAACTTGGCTGAAGGGTGTTTAACTCTTTGGGGCCTTTCAGTCCTACCTTCTGCCTCAGTAGTAGGTATCTCACTTGCGTCCCTTTGAGATTGCGCCAACATAATGAACCCTTACAGCAATTAAATTACACAAAAGCAAATGCAGTAAATAGCACAATGCACAGCAATTTAAACTTACAGTAAAAGCAAATGCTATATATGGCACAGTGTATAGTATTTAAACACAGCAATACGATTCACTTTAAAAACGACACTTTGCAGAAATTGAGACTTTTGGCGCCAAACTTTGGCGGGCAAATTGCAAAACGGCAACTGATTGGCGGTTGCCGCTTGATACCTCCCCTGCGACAAGAGGGAGGAGCTTCCTTTGGTCGTATGACACAAGCTGCTAAAATGGTGGCTTCGCCAAATTTTCAAACACCTCGTGCTCCGTGGCTCCAAGGCTGGCTCTGGAGGGGAGGAAAGAAGAAACTCCTTCTCCCCGCTGTGAAGGGAGGTCACCACCGAAGGACGTGGAGGCAAACCACCGCCGGCCAACTATTCCGGCCGAGATTCTGGGGAGCCACCGCCGGTTGACTATTCCGGCCGAGATCCTGGCGAGCCACCGCCGGCCGACTATTCCGGCCGAGATCCTGCAGCGGAGTTGCCAGGCCCGTCCGGATTCTGACCTGGTTCTACTGGGCTCCACGCCTCTTTGCGAGCCAAAAGAACTGCCGCTGGAGCTCTGCGATTCAAGGCCTACCGCCAAAGAGCTCTGAGGGTTGCTGGGTTCTGCACAGCCGTGCAAACCCAGAGGCAGCCGCTGGGCCACACGTGAGCCGAAGAGCAGGGGACAGCAAAGGCTTTCTTTCAGTCTGGCAGCAAGCTTAACTGCAACAGACCAACTAAAATCCTTACGGCCATTCAGGCAGCTCAGGCAGAAAAACTGCAACCCATTGATTCCGGCCATGAAGGCCTTCGACAACACATAAGGCCCAAGTTTTGCCTTTTACAAGCCAGGCTTTATGGGCTTTCGGGTGCCAAATGGCTAAACCCAGCTGCCCTCGCCTTTTACAAGCTGCCCTTTATGAAACAACAATAAATGCTATTACAGTCATTTATTGTGTTGATTCGTCTATAGAGGTATAGTTTAGATTTTGGCAGGGAAAAAAAACAACACTTAATTTACACCTGTATGGCTGGCATTCCTGCACCCGGTTGGCAAGCAAACTTGGCTCACGGCTCTGGAAAAGAAAAAATATCCTTGACCTATAGATCCTCACCGAGGAATAAACAGCTTTCCTCCCACCCTCTCTCTCTCTCTCTTTTCCTGGCCTTTACAGCAATCTTTTTTTCCTTTCTCTCTCTCTCTTTCTTTTTATCCCCCCTCCCCTTTTTTGCCACAGGTCAAAGAGGAGGGTGCCAGTATTGGGCCGAGATAAGGAGGCTCTTTCGCCAAGGAAGGGCAATTCTGCCAAGAAGCGCAGGACAAAAAGGACGCCTCTCTGGATGCTCAAGAAGGGAAGAAACGACAAGTGACCACTGATGACGAGCAAGGACCTTGAGGTGAGTGGCCAGTGGCAGCCAGCATTTGCACCCAGAACCTTCGCTTGGCCAAACCAGCGTGCAAAAGAGCATGCTAAAAAGTGCAAGAAGAAAGTTGCTTAATGCTTGCTCAAGAGTCTGTCTACAATGCCATAGCTCAGTGCTGTGGGAGTTGTAGTTTGGCCAACTCCATAGCCTTCTCTGGCAGCATCCACACATGCCATCTGACACTGCTTTAATTGCCCTGGCTCAATGCAACAAGATCAAAGGAAATTGTCGTTTGGCTATAAGGTCTTGAGACTTCTCTCACCGGTTCTACATTGTGGAGTGAATGCAGATGGATGCTGCTTTAATTGCAATGTCTTAGTGCTATGGGAGTTGCAGTTTTGCAAGGTCCCTAGCCTTGTCTGGGTGCACCTCTAATGTAGAATTAATGCAGTTTGGCACCACTTTAATTGCTATGGCTCAATGCGACAGGATCCTGAGAGTTGTAGTTCTACCTCATCCATAACCTTCTTTTGGAGCATCTCCTCTGTGGAATGAATGCAGTTTGGAGCCACTTAAGCTGCTACTGCTCAATGCTGTGGAGCCCTAGGAGTTGTAGTTTTGCAAGGTCTATAGCCTTCCTTGGCTTTATCTACACTGTACAATGAATGCAGTTTGGCACCACTTTAAGTGCCATGGTTCAGTGGTATGAAACCCTAAGAGCTGTAATTTCACAAGGTCCATAGTCTTCTCTGGGTGCTTCTCTGCTGTAGAATTAATGCTGTATGGTACCACTTTTATTGCTATGGCTTAGTGCTATGGCATCCTGAGAGTTGTAGTTTTACAAGGTCCATAGCATTCCCTGGCTGCATCCACATTGTAGAATTAGTGCAGTTTGGCACCGCTTTAATAGTCACAGCTCAGTACTATGGGATCCTGGAGTTATAGTTTCGCAAGGTCCATAGCCTTCTCTACGTAAGAGTGCACACTAGAAATGTCCTGAGATTCCATAGTATTGTGCCAAGATGGTTAAAGTGGTGTCAAGCTTGACTTATTTGTTGTACCCTATCATCACACAACAATCTCTTTGAACTGCCATGGCTTAATGTTGGGAAATCATGTGACTTGTAGTTCACAAGATCCAGAATCATATCTGGCTTAATGGTAGGGGATTGTGGGACTTGCAGTTTTGCAAGGTCTCCAAATGTCTTTGCTTTGGATCAGTAATAGGGAATCATGGGAGCTGCAGTGTTGCATAGTCTGTATAGCTTTTTCTGCCAAAGAGTGCTGGTGCCTGGCTAAACTATAAATCCCAGCCTTGGATAGCATGGAGCCCTGGCAAATAAAACACATGGATTCTGCACAGGATTTGGACTATTTGCCATTGTGTTATCATTGCAGTTCTAATTTGGAACTCCATGCTCCACTGACTAGAAGTGCTTGGCAGCTGTTCTTCGAAACCAAAGTCTTGGCTAGGTGTATTTTGGACTAATCGGAGCGCCATTCAACCTTTCCTTACAGATGGCCATCTAGCCTCATAAGCATTAGAAGGTTTATGGAGTGAAACTGGATTATAGAATCCTAGAACCCTAGACTTGTTAGGTACCTCCAAGGGCCATTCAGGCAGGAAGGATCATCCAACCCTTCCTGACAGATGGAGAGAATAATAGAACCCTAGCGTTGGAAGGGACCCCCAAAGGCCATTCAGTCCAGCCCTATTCTGCCAGGTGGAAGTGAAGGGCTTTGTGAAAGTAAATAATAATAATAATAATAATAATAATAATAATAATAATAAACAAACTACTTTGGGTTGCTATGAGTTTTCCAGGCTGTATGGCCACGTTCCAGAAGCATTTTCTCCCGACGTTTCGCCTACATCTATGGCAGGCAAAACGTCAGGAGAGAATGCTTCTGGAACATGGCCATACACCTCAGAAAACTCACAACAACCCAGTGATTCCAGCCATGAAAGCCTTCGACAATAGAATAGAATAATAAAATTTATTTATACCCTGCCCCTTCTCTCTGAAGGAACACAGGGAGCTTACAACATGGATAAGTACAATAAAATACATAGAAATAGAAAAGAAAGTGCAGGTTATCACTATAAAGCCCTAAATAGTTTGGGACCTGCCTATCTTCATGATCACATTTTCCCCTATGAGCCAGCACATACTTTAAGATCATCCGGGGAGGCTCTTCTCTCGCTTCCACCTCCCTCACAAGCTTGGTTGGTGGGAATAAGTGCAAGGGCCTTCTCTGTAGTGGCCCCACAGCTCTGGAACTTCCTCCTCAGGGAGATCAGACAGGCTCCCACTGTCTTCATTTTTTAACACTTTAATAGCCTAAGGACATTTGCCCACTGATTGTCACACTTTCCCTGGCTCTACTTAGAATTCATTGCCCTTAGTAATTATGAACCGAACACAGCACTTTATTTGCTTTGCAATGATATTGTTTTTAATTGTTTGTATAATGCTGTCTGATTTTATGTTTATTGATGTTTGATATTGCTTGTTTTCCGATGCTTATTTTAACCTGTTTTGTTGAGCATGTCCCTTTGTGAGCTGCCCCGAGTCCCTTTAGGGAGATGGAGCCGGGGTATAAAAATAATAATTATTTATTATTACTATGAAATAAATTCAGTTTGGAAAAATGGATATGGGATCCTGGCAGTTGTAGTTTGGCAGGTTCCATAGCATCGATCCAGTGCAGTTTAAAGTAGTGCTAAATAGCATTCCTTCTACAGTGTCAATGCACTTTTAGAATCAGAAAGGATCCCCCAAAGGCCATCTAGTCCACCCTTTGCTCAGTGCAGGAATATGGAATGATCACAGGTTCTTGGAAATCTCCTCTATATGGCAGAATGTTTCTCCTATCCCTAATTGTGGCTCCTGCAGAGGATTATCTTTTGCAAAAAAAGAGTTTGCAAAATAGATCCTTTCCAACTTCATTTTCTCAGAAAGATGGTGTCCAGATGTTCTCCTTCCCTGCCATCGAGCTTAGAAGTGTTGTCCAGTTGGCCTCAATCTCCGTCAGCATTTTCCTATCACATTTTGTGAAGGATCCTTCCCAAAATGCAGTGGCAGCAGATGGACACAATCCCTCCCTAAGCTCCCCTTGTGATGCATATCCCTCTTCCTGACGGAAGAAACGGACGGTAATTATCAATAACAGGACCAAATGTTTGCAGAGGGCTCTTCCACCTCTTCTTGGAGATTATCCACCTCCAAGTGCCAGTGACAGCCTTGCAAAGTAGAAACTAGATGTCTGGCCCAAGTATGCAGAAAATGCTCCACATTGCAAAATAAAATACATGATAAGAGAATGAAGTTGCATCTACACTGTGGAATGAATCCACTTTGAGGCCACTTTAATTGCTCTGTTCTATAAGATCCTGGGAGTTGTAGTTTTTCAAGGCTGAACTAGAATTCTCAGGATTCCATTGCAGTTAAAAGTGGGCTCAAACTGCACCCAAGGCTCCAGCACTCTTTGGCAGGAAAAGCTAAGCACCTTGTAAAGCTATAGCCCCCATGATTCCATTGCATTGAAATGGGGTTAGACTACATTCAAGCTACCGTTTAGAAAAGGCATGGGTAAACTTTGGCCCTCCCGGTGTTTTGGACTTCAACTTCCACAATTCCTAACAGCTAGTAGGAAGGGCATTCACACAGTTAAAGCTTGTGCAGCAGCTGCGACGGTACCTCGAAAAACCAGATTTGCCCATGGTGGTTCGTGCCTTAGTTACATACGGATTACTGCAATGCATTCTACGTGGGGCTTCCCTTGAAGATGGCTTGGAAGTTTTAATTAGTGCAAAGATCTGCAGCCAGGCTGCTGACTGGGGCAAGGTATAGAGAACATATGACCCCACTATTAAAGCAGCTTCACTAGTTGCCTATTTGTTTCTGGGCCCAATTCAAAATGCAGGTTATAAAGCCCTATATTAGTGATTCTCAACTTTCCTAATGCCACCACCCCTTAATACAATTCCTCATGTTGTGGTGACCCTCAATTATAAAATTATTTCTATTGCTACTTCATAACTGTAATTTTGCTGCTGTTATGAATCGTAATGTAAATATCTGATATACCAGATGTATTTTCATTCACTGGACCTAATTTGGCACAAATACCCGATATGCCCAAATTTGAATACTGGTGGAGTTGGGGGGGATTGATTTTGTCATTTGGAAGTTATAATTACTGGGATTTATAGTTCACTTACAACAAAGAATATTCTGAACTCCATTAACAATGAGATCATCCTGTGCAGAATTCTGAACTCCATTAACGATGAAATTAAACCAATCTTGGTACACAGAACTCCCATGACCAACAGAAAATACTGGAAGGTTTTGGTGGGCACTGACCTTGAACTTTGGAGTTTTCGTTCAGCTACATCCAGAGAGCACTGTGGACTCAAACAATGGTGGAGCTGGACCACAATACTCAATATGCCCAAATGTGAACACTGATGGAGTTTGCGGAAAATGGACCTTGACATTTGAGAGTTGTAGTTGTTGGGGTTTATGGTTCACCTACAATCAAAGAGCATTCTGAACTCCATCAACGATAGAATTGGGCCAAACTTCCCACACAGAACCCCTATGACCAAAAGAAAATACTGTATTTTCTGATGGTCTTTGGCAACCCCTGTGGCACCCCCTCACACTCCCTCCAGGGGTCCTGACCCCCTGGTTGAGAAACGCTGCCCTATATGATTTGGGTCCTGCCTATTTACATGACCACATCTCCCTTTATGAACCTGTCCAGGCTTTAAGATCAGCTGGGGAGGCCCACCTCTCGATCTCACCTCCATCACAAGCAAGTTTGGTGGGGACGAGGGGGAGGGCCTTCTCAATAGTGGCCCCCTGGCTCTGTAATGCCCTCCCCAGGGAGATCAGACAAGCAGCCACCCTCAAGAGGACTTGAAGACCTGGTTGATCTAACAGGTTTTTGCCTGTGATTAGTTGTTGCTGTTGCTGTTGTTCGTTCGTTCAGTCGTCTCTGACTCTTCGTGACCTCATGGACCAGCCCACGCCAGAGCTCCCTGTCGGCCGTCACCACCCTCAGCTCCTTCAAGGTCAGTCCAGTCACTTCACGGATGCCATCCATCCATCTTGCCCTTGGTTGGCCCCTCTTCCTTTTACCTTCCACTTTCCCCAGCATAATTGTCTTCTCTAGGCTTTGCTGTCTCCTCATGATGTGGCCAAAGTACGTCAACTTTGTCTCTAGTATCCTTCCCTCCAATGAGCAACCGGGCTTTATTTCCTGGAGGATGGACTGGTTGGATCTTCTCGCAATCCAAGGCACTCTCAGAACTTTCCTCCAACACCACAGCTCAAAAGCATCTATCTTCCTTCGCTCAGCCTTCCCTAAGGTCCAGCTCTCACATCCGTAGGTTACTACAGGGAATACCATGGCTTTGACTATGCAGATCTTTGTTGTCAGTGTGATGTCTCTGCTCTTTACTATTTTATTGAGATTGGACATTGCTCTCCTCCCAAGAAGTAAGCGTCTTCTGATTTCCTGGCCACAGTCTGCTTCTGCAGTAATCTTTGCACCTAGAAATATAAAGTCTGTCACGGCCTCCACATTTTCTCCCTCTATTTCCCAGTTGTCAATCATTCTTGTTGCCATAATCTTTGTTTTTTTTTTTTATGTTTAGCTGCAGCCCAGCTTTTGCACTTTATTCTTTCACCTTGATTAGAAGGCTCCTCAGCTCCTCCTCACTTTCGGCCATTAGAGTGGTGTCATCTGCATATCTGAGGTTGTTAATGTTTCTTCCAGCAATCTTGCATTCATCAAGCCCCGCACATCGCATGATGTGTTCTGCATACAAGTTAAAAAGGTTGGGTGAGAGTATGCAGCCTTGCCGTATGGCTTTCCCAATCTTGAACCATTCTGTTGTTCCGTGGTCAGTTCTTACTGTTGCTACTTGGTCCTTGTACGGATTCCTCAGGAGAGAGACAAGGTGGCTTGGGATGCCCATCCCACCAAGAACTTGCCACAATTTATTATGATCCACACAGTCAAAGGCTTTAGAATAGTCAATGAAACAGATATAGATGTTTTTCTGAAACTCCCTGCCTTTCTCGATTATCCAGTGATTAGTTAATATCCCCTTAATCATCATCATCATCATCATCATCACTTTATTTCTTAATTAGTCACTCTCCACCAAGGTGCTCCGAGCGACTTACAATTTAAAACAGTTTATACACAATATAAAACATTCAATATAAAAACATCTATATATATAAATTTGTTAGGGGCATCCAACGAGGAAACAAAACGCAAAAACCCCCCAACAAAACTTAACCAAAATCCCCGTGCCCATAACATAACCCACAAGGTACAAACATATCTACTCAAAATGAAAAACAACACAACAACACACTCACAAAACGGCAAAACAACAAAACTCAAAAATCCCCCAACGAAACTTAACCAATATCCCTGTGCCCATAACACAACCCACAAGGTACAAACATATCTACTCAAAATGAAAAACAACACAACAACACACTCACAAAACGGCAAAACAACAAAACTCAAAAATCCCTCAACAAAACTTAACCAATATCCCTGTGCCCATAACACAACCCACAAGGTACAAACATATCTACTCAAAATGAAAAACAACACAACAACACACTCACAAAACGGCAAAACAACAAAACTCAAAAATCCCCCAACAAAACTTAACTAAAATCCCCGTGCCCATAACACAACCCATAAGGTACAAACATACCTACTCAAAATGAAAAACAACACAACAACACACTCACAAAACGGCAAAACAACAAAACTCAAAAATCCCCCAACGAAACTTAACCAAAATCCCCGTGCCCATAACACAACCCACAAGGTACAAACATATCTATTCAAAATGAAAAACAACACAACAACACACTCACAAAATGGCAAAACAACAAAACTCAAAAATCCCCCAACAAAACTTAACCAAAATCCCCGTGCCCATAACACAACCCACAAGGTACAAACATATCTACTCAAAATGAAAAACAACACAACAACACACTCACAAAACGGCAAAAGAACAAAACTAAAAAAAACCAACGAAACTTAACCAAAATTCCCATGCCCATAACACAACCCACAAGGTACAAACATATCTACTCAAAATGAAAAACAACACAACAACACACTCACAAAACGGCAAAACAACTGAGCATGCGCATTGGCGCCCAGCCGCAAGTTCCCTGGCGTGCGCACATGGCCTTCCGGCCAACGTTCCCTCTGCGGAAACCATGCCCACTCCAAGCCCCGCCGCGCCGCTTCCCACACACACACACCCCCTGCCGCACACACACACGCAACCCCATGCTCCATCACTCCCCCCGCAGCCACACACACACACACACGCAACCCCACGCTCCATCACTTCCCCCACCGCCGCACACACACGCAACCCCACTCCCCCCGCCGCCGCACACACACACGCAACCCCACGCTCCATCACTCCCCTGCCCCAATCTTACCTTCTTTTACTTCACACCACCTCCAAACCCCACCCCGCCCCTTCCCGCCCTGTCAAAATCTAGGAAAGACAGGAAGGAAGGAAGGAAGGAAAGAAGGAAGAAAGAGAAAGGGAGGTAAAGAAAAAGGGGGAAGGAAGGAAAGTTAGAGGAAGAAGAAAAGGAAAGAAAAGGAAAGATGGAAGGAAAGAAAAGAGAGACAGCAGAAGAGAATGAAAAAGGGGGAAGGAAGGAAAGAGATAGAGAAAGAAGAGGAGAAGGAACGATGGGAAGGAAGGAAGGAAGGAAGGAAGGAAGGAAGGAAGGAGGGAGGGAGGGAGGGAGGGAGGGAGGGAGGGAAAGAAGGAGGGAAAGAGGGAAGATTGGCCACAGCAACACTTGGCGGGTAAAGGTTGTTATTTCTATTATTATTATTATGCTATTGTTCCTACGAGACCCTTTTAGGGGGAATGATGGGAGAGGTGTCAGGTCCCAGAGGCAATGCATTGCATTATTGTTATTGTTATGATGGTGGTGAAATAAAAGGAAATAAAAAGTGAAAGAAGGAAGCAAACAGGGAGGGAAGAAAGGCAAAGGAAGAAAGGGGGAGGGAATGAAGGAAAGAGAGAAGGATGAAACCAAGTAGTGAAAGAAGGAAAGAAAGAAAGAGGTAGAGAAGGAAGAAAGGAGAGAAAGGGGGAGGAAAAGGGGGAAGGAATAGGTAGGGACCTCTCTTTCATAATAGTCCAGATATCTACCTCAACTTTGATAAGTTTTACTATAGGCCACAGCAACGCGTGGCAGGGCACAGCTAGTTCAATATAAAAACATTCAGCATAAAACATTCAACATAAAAATATTCAGCAGTGACTATGGCAAAATTTGATCTGGTTATTTAAATGCACAACCAAACAGCCAAGTCTTGAGGGCCTTTGCAAAAGGTCACAAATCCGACATTGCTCTAATATATGGAGGCAATGAGTTCCACAAAATTGGAGCATAGATCGAAAAAGCTGTACGCCTTGTAGCTTCCAAATGTGCCTCCCTAGGACCCAGTGTGTAGAGGAGATTTTCCTGGGTGGATCGAGGTGACCACTGATGGGGAAAAGGAATGAGGCGGTCCCTAAGATATAAAGGTCCTTGGCCATTTTGAGCTCTAAATGTCAGGATCAGTATCTTGTAAGAGATCCGATGTTTTATTGGTAGCCAATGCAGTTGTTGCAGAATTGGTGTAATATGGGATCTTATAGATGATCCCGCTAGCAGCCTGGCTGCCGCATTTTGGACCATCCGAATCTTCTGGGTCGTTGACTTCGGACCAGCATATAAGGCATTGCAATAGTCCAACCTAGTGGTGACTGTTGCGTGGATTACTGTTGCCAATGCTTCTACCGAAAGGTAGGATGCCAATTTCCTTGCCTGGCAAAGATGAAAAAAGGCCTGCTTACTTATGGCAGTGATCTGGGCCTCCATCGTCAGCGATGAATCCAACACAACCCCAAGGCTTTTAACAGTGGCAGACGGAACCAGAGCTTCCCCATCAAAATCAGGCAGAGACTGAGTTAATTCTGGCGGCTGGCCGGGCCAGAGTATCTCAGTTTTTGCAGGATTGACTTTTAGTCTGCTTGCTCATAGCCAACTCATCACTGCTTCCAAACACAGTTTTAGTTCTCAAACCAAAACCCAAAGGGGCTACAAAAGGGGTTCTTAGGAGCCTTCTAGGCCCCTTCTACTTCCATATAATCCAGATTATCAGGGCAGCTAATCAACATTATCTGCTTTGAACTGGATTATATGAGTCTACACTGCCATATAATCCAGTTCAAGCAGATAATCTGGGTTTTATATGGCAGTGTATTTGCATATTTTAAATTGTATACTAATGCTGTTATGTCAAGCTGCTTTGAGTATAAATAAATATAACAACAACAACAGCTATAGAAGAGGACCTCGTAGGATAGAGAGGGCTATTTAGAATTCTCAGCTAAGAGGTTCTAATTATACTTTAGTTGAACTACACATCCCAGAATGCATTACACTGAAGCCATGGTAGTTAAAATGGAATTGTAGTGCTCTAAGTATTCCATGTGCCAAGGCTCCTTCTTTCATCTGTATTGGAAAATGGTAGCAGTTTGGCATCATGGTAACTGCCATGGCTCAGTGCTATGAAATCTTGGGAATTGGATTTTGACAAGGTCTTGTCCTTTTTTTTTTTTTTGTCAAAGACGTGAAGCAGTTTGTATTAATTAAAAAATGCAGATTAGAATTCACTAGATACAAATATTAAAATAATCATACATCAGCTGAACTCATTACAGCCACTTTAAATAAGCAAATTACCACAAAGTGCCCCATTGGCCTACTCTTAAAAACTTTATTCTAGTGTCAAACTGAATTAATTCTTGAGTCTCAACTAAAGCCAAACCCCAGAGTTAATGGCATGGATCTAGTTAGGATCTCAATTCATTGGCAGTGAGGTAATAATAATAATAATAATAATAATAATAATAATAATAATAATAATGTGGCACCTAAGACTTGGCTTTCTTTGGGATCGGCTCTTCCCCTTGTTTGGTTTCATTCATACCCGCACTCACAGAGCGGATTCACTGCCCTCTTGGAAGGAGATGCCAGTGAGGGCCACTCTTCCTCAAATCACATACAAAGGTCCAGCATCTTTGCATGTGGAATAGTAAATCATGTATGCCCCCTTTGCCCTGTAGGCAATGATGGACAGCCAAAGGTATGCCAATGCCTCCGGAGGGGCCTTCACGACCATTGCCTCTGATGACCAGCTCCCAGCCACAGTCATTGCGGAGATCCTCATGACCATGTTCCTGGTGATGGCCGTCTGCATGGGAGCCATCAATGGAAAGACCAGGGGCCCCTTGGCCCCCTTCTGCATTGGCTCCTCCATCGCGGCAGATATCCTGGCTGGGTGAGTGGAGCATCACAGGGACAAAATATTAATACTAATAATAATGGGTTGCTGTGGGTTTTTTCAATCTGTATGACTATGTTCCAGTAGCATTCTATCCCCTGACGTTTTGCCTACATGTGTGGCTGGCATATTCAGAGGTCTGTTGGAAATGAGGAAAGTGGAGTGTGTATATATCTGTGGAATAATGTCCAGGATGGGAGAAAGAATCCTTGTCTGTTTGAAGCAAGTGTCAATGTTGCAGTTAGTAAACTGATTACCATTAAGTAGCCTTGCAGCTACAAAGTCAATCAGTAAAGGTATCTGCATGGGTAGCCTGGATGTTATTGCCTGGAGGCATCCTCTGTTTGGGGGCGTTAACTGGAACTTTATTGTTTGCTTCCTGGAGTTCTCCTGTTTCTGAGTGGTGTTCTTTATTTACTGCCCTGATTTTGGTGTTTTTTAAAACACTGGTAACCAGTTTTTGTTCATTTTCATGGTTTTCTCCTTTCTGTTGAAATTGTCCACATGCTTGTGCATTTCAATTACTTCTCTGTGTAGCCTGACATGGTGGTCGTCAGAGTTGTCCATTTCTGTGTTCTCAAATAATATTCTGTGTCCAAGTTGGTTCATCAAGTGCTCTGCCAAAGCTGACTTTTCTGGTTGAAATAATAATAATAATAATAATAATAATAATAATAATCCTTTATTTATACCCCGCTACCATCTCCTGCAGGACTCGGTGCGGCTTACAAGAGGCCTAGCCCAAAATACATCAGAAACAAAAAACACAACAACAACATTACAACAATAAATAACTCATAGCAAAGCAAAATACAAAATAACAAAAATAGTCTGCAATGCTTTTCATCCAAACAGAGGGTGCCTCCAGGCAACAGAAGCCAGGCTACCTCAATGCAGATACCCTCACTGATTGTCTTTGCAGTTTCATGGCTACTCAGTGCTATTCAAGCTTGTTAATTGCAATATTCACACTTGCTTTAGCCTTGCAGCTACAAATTCAATCAGTGAAGACAAGGTTTCTTTCTCCCACCCTGGACAGTCCACAGATAGATAGATAGATAGATAGATAGATAGATAGATAGATAGGGAGATAGATAGACTTCCGGTTGGAGCTGTGGAGAGACAGTCGCATGGAGCTTCAGCTCCGTGCATCGGAGAGACGGTCAGGGGCGGGGGGAAGCATATCTACACCCCTCAAATTCCTCATCTTCGGGTGAGACGAAGAGAGGAAAGCATTTGCCAGCAGTTGCCAACAAAAAGCATCTGGAAACTGACAGCTTAAAGGCACAAAGATCTCCCATCTCCGGATTCCCTCTTTGTGCAAGGCTCCGACTTTTTCTAAGTAAGCACATGATTTACGTTTATTTGTTTTAGCACTGAGCACTGAAGCTATAAATAAGCTCCTTGACAGAAACTTTAACTCTCCTGCTGGAGACAAGATAATTTTCCAAGCTGACTCTTAGAGAGTGAAGAGCCTCAAAACAATTGCGTTGCTGCACTGAATACTTTGAAATACTTTGCAGAAAGAGGCAGGTCGTAATAAAAGACTATGTAAAAACGCATTAGCGACCATGCCCATTAAGAGGCTTATCCAGATGTTCTCTAAATCAGAAGCTGGACAGTTTTAAGGACTTAAATTGACCTAAGATTTAGAAGAGTAAAATTTGGATTAAAACACTTTTCCCTTTTATGTTTAAGGGCTAAGTACACCTTTCCCTCCCCACCCCACCTACCCACGCTGACAGATTTCTACAAGCAGTAAAGAGAGGCACATTTGTTTTGTCTACAGAGGGAACTGGACGGCCTTGAGCAAGAAGGAGGGGGTGAGAAGGAGAGGAGAAGGAGAAGAAAAGGAAAAAATAAAAGTTAAGAACCAGATACATACAAGAGGAGGAGTGGAGGGAAAATGGATAAACGCTCCCCCAAAGTGTCGGGCCCTGGGATGAAAGGCTTGATATCAACATATGCCACAAAATCTTCAGCCCATGAAAAAACAAAAACACAAGCCTCCACAGCAGCAGCAACTCCAACCCCAACTTCAACTCCAACATCAACATCAACCCTAGACCAAACCCTCCTGGAGATTAAATCAATGTTTGAAACCCTGACACAAGCAATAGGCTCACTACAGCTTACTGTAGGCTCACTACAGCTGGATGTACAAAAAATTGCTAACAGGCAAGACCAAATGGACAATAAGATTGCAAAATTGGATAAAGAACAAAAATCTGTTAAAAAGAGAGTGGAAAGACTGGAAGAGCAGAGTCAAACCTATGAGGTCCAACATGAACAGGTCTTAGATGCCATAGCAATGCAAGAGCTGAAAGCCTGTGAGTCCTCTTTGAGAATTCGAGATCTCAGGGAGGGCCTGGAAGGGGAAAGTCTCACCTCTTTCCTAGTTAACATGCTGGCAGGGTTATTGAAGGAGCAAGATGTGAACATTATTCATGCTTCAATCTCGACATGTTTCAGAATCAACTCAGCCTTCGCAAGACAAAAAAAAAGTACCTAGGGACTGTATAATACAATTTGTTGCCAAAACATTCAAGGAGATAGTGCTAAAAAAAATATGAATCCCCAATTGTGATTGAGAGGAAGAAAATATTAATGATGAAGGAGATCCCAGGAAGGCTTCTCAGAAAAAGGAAAGAATTCAATGCTCTGGTGGTTAAATTGAAGAACAGAGGAACCCCATTTCACTGGCTGTTTCCACAGGGGGTCTCCATCTACCATAAGGCAAAGAGACACTATATTACAGATACAGGGAAGGTTGAAAAATTTCTAAGGAAATATGCCTAGGACTTCCCGGATGGAGAAAGACTGCATGCAGGCAATGAGAGACAAGGACATGGAAAGGGTAAAGGGGTGCTACAGGAAAGGAGAGAGCCAGAGCGGAAGGAAAATGAGAAGGAGAGCACTCAAATGGATGAAGAAAAAGAGGAAAATGATGAAGAAGTGGAAGAAGAAGATGAAACAGCGGGGGAATAGATTAATAAGTAATGGAACATTAAGAGCAATGTAATGTGTATTAGGAAATGTAATGTATTTTTTTTCTCGCTGGAAAGGGTAGAGTGTGGGGGAGGATAGGATGGGGTAGAGTAGATTTAAATGTCTATACAAAACTTAAAAATCATATCTTCCAATATTAATGGTTTAAATAATGTCTATAAACGCAAGAAAGTGGTTCATTACTTGCAGAAAATCAAACCAGACATAGCATGTTTGCTTGAGACACACCTGATTTATGAGGATAATCACCTGTTAAAAAAAGAAAGGTTGGGCCAATTATTTACAGTATGTAACAACAAAAAGACCAATGGAGTACTGTCCTATATAAGAAAAGAACTGACACCAGAGAAAATATTTTGTGATGAGGAAGGTAGAATATTAATAATAAAGGTGTGTATTTAAAAAAACCCTGTACCATTAATAGGAGTGTATGCTCCCAACAACAAACAAAAAGTATTCTACAAAAAGCTAACACGCATATTAGCAGAATATGGTGAAAAGGAAATGTTATGGATGGGAGATTTTAAAGGAATCATGGTGCCCAAAGACGAAAGAGATAGTAAAGTAAAAAAGGACAGAAAGGAAGGCAAACTCCCGGGATCCTTCCTAAGGAAAATTCAGCATTGGGAACTTTATGATATTTGGAGGGTCCACAACCCAACAAGAAAAGAATATTCATGATATTCACATAGACATGGCACATCCTCAAGAATTGACTTGATATTTGGTACTAAGGAACTAGTGGGGAAAACAGAGAAAATAGAGTTATTACCTAGAGCAGGGGTCCTCAAACTTTTTGAACAGAGGGCCAGGACACAGTCCCACAAACTGTTGGAGGGCCGGATTATAATTTGAAGAAAACATGAATGAGTTCTTTGCATACTGCATATATCTTATTTGTAGTGCAAAAACACTTTAAAACAATACAATAATTAAAACGAAGAGCAATTTTAACAAATATAAGTTTATTAGTATTTCAGTGGGAAGTGTGGGCCTGCTTTTGGCTGATGAGATAGGATTGTTGTTGTTGTTGTGTGCTTTCAGGTCATTTCAGATTTAGGTTGACCCTGAGCGAGGGCCGGGTAAATGACCTTGGAGGGCCGTATCTGGCCCTTGGGCCATAGTTTGAGGACCCCTGACCTAGAGTATTAGCCGACCATAACCCGATATTAATGAAATTAAGAGTGGGATACAAAAGAAACAGAGCTTGGAGAATGATTACATTTTGAAAATTAAATCACACAGAGGAGAAACTTAGAACGGGAATTATTAATTACTTAAAGGACAATTCTAAAGAAGGAATGAAGGAGGGAATAGTTTGGGAGGCTGGAAAAGCAGTAATTAGAGGGTTACTGATACAACATAACTCGATTTGGTTCAAAGGAAAAAATAAGGCCCAACTGGAATTGTTGGCAAAAATTAGGACAAAAGAATTAGAAATAGAAAAAGAAAAAGAAAAAGGAACAAAGATGAAACTACAAGGTGAATTAAAAAAACTGCACCAACAATATGAACAGCTGATTGCTAGTGAAATAGAAAGGAAAATGATGTTTAATAGATACAATTCTTTTTGAAAACACAAACAAACCAGGGAAATTATTAGCTTGGCAAATAAAAGATGTAAAAAAAAACCCCACTGATAATGAGAGTAAAAAATAAAGGTGAAATTATCACTGATTCACAACAGATACAAAAACTATTCGAAGAATACTATGCAAACCTATATAAAAGAACTCAGGGGGAGATCAGGACAATTTCGCAGTATGTAGAGGAGACAAATCTAAAACAAATCTCAGAAGCAATGAAAGCTGATTTAGATAGAGAAATCACATCAGAGGAAGTAATTAGGACAATAAATTTGGCTAAAGTAAACAAGTCCCCTGGGGCAGATGGACTCTCAATCCTATATTATAAAACATTTAAGGAAGAGCTGGTCCCATTGTTGGTGTCAGTGATGAATTCGGTAATGAAAAAGGGGGAACTTCCAGAGTCATGGAAGGAATCCATAATTGTTTTGGTCCCCAAACAGGATAAAGATTAAGATTTAATTAAAAATTACAGACCAATATCTTTGTTGAACTGTGATGATAAAATATTCACCACTATATTGACAAATAGAATTAAGCAAGCACTGGCACAATTAATACATAAAGACCAAGTGGGGTTCCTCCCAGGAAGACAAGTAAATCAAAACATCAGACTGATACTGAACACCCTGGAAATAGCAGAAAAAGACCCAAATAGAGATCTGGCATTGTTCTTCGTTGACGCAGAAAAAGCTTTTGACCATGTTAGTTGGGTTTATTTGGAAAAAGTGCTAGAAAAATTCGAAGTTGGCCACCAATTTAAAAGGGCAGTAGGTGCAATATACACCAGTCAAAGAGCAAGATTAGAAATAAATGGTCAACTATCAGACTACATTGATATACAAAAAGGGACAAGACAAGGCTGTCTGTTGTCCCCATTATTGTTTATTACGGGATTATAAATTTTAAATGTAAGGATAAGGGAAGAGAAAGAAATCACCGGTTTAAAGATTAGCGGCCAAGAACTAAAAATTAGGGCTTAGGCAGATGATATTGTCTGTATCCTAACTAACCCACTACAAAGTATTAAAAACTATTGGATAGAATCCAAAGATATGGTGACATATCAGGATTTATCATAAAATAAGGAGAAATCTAAATTTTTAGTAAAAAATATAGATGTTTAAAGTTGCAAGAAATTGGAGGCCGCAGCACATTGCGAGGTGATAACGAAAGTAAAATATCTAGGAATATGGCTTTCAAACAAAAATATCAATTTATTCCAGGATAATTATGTTAGAACATGGGACAACATAAAAAAAGATCTCACCAGATGGCAAACAATCCCTCTAACTTGGATGGGCAGAATTGCAGTAATAAAAAATGATGGTACTCCCCAAAATGTTATTCCTATTTCAAAATATACCTATTTTTAAAGGAAATAGGTATATTTCCTTTGAGAAATAGAAAAGAGAGATTACTAACTTTATTTGGGCTGGAAAAAGAGCGAGGATAGCATACCGAAATTTAATTGATGATAAAGGAAGAGGGGGCTAAGCTTACCCGATTTAAGGACCTATTATGAGGCTGCAGCAATGTCCTGGCTGAAAGAATGGATAAAATTAGAAAACAAGACCCTACTAGATTTGGATTTGGATTACGATTTGGCTGGCACGCATACGTGTGGTATAATGGAGATAAATTAAATAAACATTTTAATAAACATATAATTAGAGGGGGACTATTGGATATACAGAAAATGTATGGAACCAAAAAAGACCCTTTGGCTGAGGCCACTAGAAGCAGTTACAAGACCAACCTTAAGGGTAGAAACAAGAATATATAAAGAATACCTTATTAGAGAAAATGAAAAATGGAAATTAAAAGGGCGAGAAGAATTGGAGATTAATGATTGGTTTCGTTATCACCAACTGCATGAAAGATACAAAAAGGACTTGTGGATTGGATTTGCAACCAAAGAATCAGAATTGGAAAGAATATGCGAAAAGGGGGATAAAGGGTTAATCTCTAGATTATACAAATACATACTAAGCTATAACATGAAGGACAACAGAGTCAAGACAGTAATGTTATCCTGGGCCAAGGACCAAGGCAGACCAATAGAATTGGACAAATGGGAATACCTATGGAACAAAGAATTCAAATTTACTTTATCGGGTTCAATCAGGGAGAATCAATACAAAATGTTTTATAGGTGTTATATCACTCCAGAAACATTGGCTAAAATAGACAAATCACAAGGTATTTGCTGGAGGTGCAGGAAA
Source organism: Anolis sagrei (assembly GCF_037176765.1). Lineage (NCBI taxonomy): Eukaryota > Metazoa > Chordata > Lepidosauria > Squamata > Anolidae > Anolis > Anolis sagrei. Next base: position 24,517,744 of record NC_090035.1, on the reverse strand, counting down.
CAGAAAGGGACATTCCTCCACATGTGGTGGACTTGTGTGATCATACAGGAATTTTGGGATAAGGTAATTAATAGGGCTGGGCTGTTTCGTTTCGTTAATTCATAATTCGTTAATAATTCGTTAATTTTTTCAATTACAAAACGATAACGAACCATTCTGGAGCAATTATTAAAAAACGAATTTTCAAAAACGTTTTGTAAATGCTTCGTATTTTGATATTGTATTCGTTTCGTTATTGTTTTGAGGTCGTTTTGTTATTATTTCCGCATGTCTCGGCCAGTTTTATGGTTTAATTAGTGAAAAAAAATTATAATATCATGCCAACAGTCAACAACAGAGGGAGAGGGAAGCTTCAGAAGGTTTTGGAGGTTTTTTAGCGTATTTCGCGGTCGCGCCCGCCATTAACGAATCGATTCGTTATTGTTTCGGAAATCGATTTGTTAATTTTTTACCATTTACGAAATTTCGTAAATATCAAACTTTTTAAAAGGAAAATTTTGTAATTATTTTAAATATCGAAACAAAAAAAAACCCCAAATACAAATCGATTTTAGAAACAAATTTTTCCGATGTTACCCAGGCCTAGTAATTAAGGAGACAAATAAAATGTTACATAACAAGATTTTAAAAAGCCCAGGAATGTGTCTGCTAGGTCTACAGAGAGAAAACAATAATCAAAAGGACCAAGTGTGACGATGTGTAATTTTTATTCTTATGGTTATGTGTTTAAACAGTAGTTAATAAATGGTAAGTATGTAGGATTATGTTTGGTTAGAGATGGTGGCTGGTGGCTTGAGCTGAGTTGCCGTAGCAACGGGGGCGGAGCCAACTGCCTCTTCACGGTGCAGCTTTTTGAAAGTGGCAGTCTGTAGCCGGAGTGCTACAGTGAAAACTGAATCTCTGGGTGGAGATTCAGGGAATTAATTTGTGACCAAAGGGGTTACAAGAAAGGACCCGGTAGTGATAAAACTACAGGGGGTTATTGATTCTGGGTTAAGAATCAAGGTTTGGCTGGGAGCCAATTCTGTTGAATAGGCCTTTTGGCTTATTTGTTTTGTTGGGACAGTTGTCCAGAAGAGATACATCTGCTTATAGAAACCTCTTGAAGTCTGTGCCTGAGGTTACTCATGAAACCTTACTAATGTAACCAGTCAAGATTCGTGCCTCTTGTGAAGAAACAATCAAATCTGTTATACCTTGCTTGTTCCAATAAAATTGTTACTGTTTTCCTCAAGCCTGGCCTGATACAGTTTCTCTTAAGTCAAACAGCCTGCATAAGAAGTAAAGTCAAGCCAGGGACAGTAAACGCTACGCTATCAATACTTCTGTAAATAATAATCCCTTTATAAACCAGCTCATAAGCTGATATTGATCATTGCTCGGCTTTCCTCACAGATTAGGTGGCAGTAGTTTTACCCTCCTTTACACCAAGGAATATATCAATATAGCTTTGCAATGGCAAAATTGACCATAGCCAAAGATTGGAAAGGGGAAAAAGGTCTAACCAAAAAGGATTGGAGGGAAAGAATGCGAGAATATATGCTAATGGCCAGACTAACTTATAACAGGAGGAATAAGAGTAATGAGGACTTTCTAGAAAAATGGAAGTTGGCCATGGCATATCTGAATAGAGAGTCAGTAATATAGAGGAGCTCCATTAGGAATTTAGGTTTACCATGAATAAGGATAGATAAATAGGCTTCATAGTGTTTCAGTGTGGGAAGTCATGGTGAAGGGTGCATGGGTGTGGGGATGAGGGTTTATTTTGTTTAGGTTAGGGGGGTTGGGATGAGTGTAAGGTCTGTGGTATGTGTGTAAAATGCCATGTGATGATTTACTGAATGTTATGGAAAAAATTTAATACAAATCTCTGATGGAAAGCAGTGGAAAACAGGCAGAAATAGCAAGTCTATGTGTATTAATATATGTAAATGATAATAATTTGTACTTAATGACAAAACTAACTGATTGACTGAATAAGGTAGATAGGCATGTACACGTCAAAAATATTGGTACCTGATTATATCTGCCATGATTTGCCTTGCTTTTCTGTTATGTACCATAATCAAAATAAACAGTTTTGAAAGAAAAGATAGATAGATAGATAGATAGATAGATAGGCAGGCAGGCAGGCAGGCAGACACACACACACACACACACACACACATGCACACACACACCATTTCCAACAAATCTCTGTAGATGCCATTAGACAGAGATGCAGGCAAAATGTTAGGAGAGAAAGTTATTGCAATATGACCATAGAGCCTGAGAAAGTCACAGCGACCCAGTGATTCCGGCCATGTAAGCTTTCAATAATAATAATAATAATAATAATAATAATAATAATAATAATAAAGATGCACAGAGTTACAATACAATAGAGGCTGATGACTCCATGGTTGAGATGGGGGCTTTACTGCTGCTTTGAATGGAGTCTGGTGGGCAATGCATGGGGTCTGATGTCCTGCTTTTCCTTTCTCCATCTTTTAGGGGTTCTGTCTCCGGGGCCTGCATGAATCCAACCAGAGCCTTCGGACCTGCGGTGGTGGCCAACTACTGGGACTACCACTGGGTCTACTGGGTCGGCCCCATGGTGGGTGGGCTACTGATGGGTACATTGATAAGGTGAGTGGACCAGGAATGGGTTAATTTGGGGCCAGGGTGGCAGGAGAGAAATTGAATGGTCCATTTGGGGGTGAAGGTTGCAAGGAGAAACAGGAAAGGTCATTTGGGATGAAGGGTGCAGGGAGAAACAGGGGAGGGTTATTAGGGTGTTAAGGTTGCAAGGAGAAACAGAGGAGGGATCATTTGAGATCAAGATTACAAGAAGAAACAGAAGAGAGGCCATTTGAAGTCAAGGTAGCAAGGAGAAACAGAGTAGGGTTATTTGGTTGTCAAGGTTGCAAGGAGAAACGGGAGGGGGCCTTTGAGGTCAAGGTTGCAAGGAGAAATACAAGAGGCATCATTTGCAGTCGAGGTTGCAAGGAGAAATAGAGGGAGGGGTCATTTGGGGTCAAGGTTGTAAGGAGAAATAGAAAAGACATCATTTGAAGTCAGTGTTGCAAGGAGAAACAGGAAAGGTCATTTGGGGTGAAGGGTGCAAGGAGAAACAGGGGAGGGTCATTTGGGGTCAAGGTTCCAAGGAGAAAAGGGAAGGGGTCATTTGGAGTCAATGTTGCAAGGAGAAACAGGAGAAGGGGTCGTTTGTGGTCAAGGTTACAAGGAGAAGCAGAGGAAGGGGTCATTTGGGGTCAAGGTTGCAAGGAGAAACAGGGGAAGGGGTCATTTGGGGTCAAGGTTCTAAGGAAAAACAGGGGAAGGGGTCATTTGGGTCAAGGTTACAAAGAGAAGCAGAGGAAGGGGTCATTTGGGATCAAGGTTGCAAGGAGAAACTGGGGAAGGGGTCATTTGGGGTCAAGGTTACAAGGAGAAACAGGGTAAGGGGTCAATATTCTAAGGAAAAACAGGGGAAGGGGTCATTTGGGGTCAAGGTTGCAAGGAGAAACAGGGAAAGGGTCATCTGGGGTCAAGGTTCCAAGGAAAACAGGGGAGGGGTCATTTGGGGTCAAGGTTCCAAGGAGAAAAGGAGGAAGGGATCATTTGGGATCAAGGTTGCAAGGAGAAACTGGGGAAGGGGTCATTTGGGGTCAAGGTTACAAGGAGAAACAGGGTACGGTGTCAATATTCTAAGGAAAAACAGGGGAAGGGGTCATTTGGGGTCAAGGTTGCAAGGAGAAACGGGGAAAGGGTCATTTGGGGTCAAGGTTCCAAGGAAAACAGGGAAGGGGTCATTTGGGGTCAAGGTTCCAAGGAGAAAAGGAGGAGGGTCATTTGGGGTCAAGGTCTCTCATCCAGGCTCCAGTTCTAATTCTGCACAGAAAGATCTCATAAAGCGCCAGCTCAGCCATACTCCATTTTCATTCTTGCAGGTTCCTGATTGGGGACAAGAAGACTTGTCTTTGGCTCAAGTGAGAGCCTTTGGATCGCCTTCTGGTCTCCCTCTCCTTGCCCTCTCCTTCCCATTGTCCATCTTGGCCAAACTTGGGACACTTCCATCCCACTGGAATAAGAATGAATCAATGAGACTTTCTTTCTATCCTACCTGATCTCCCCAGTGGGAACAGGGCACAACGGACCTTTGACTCACTGTTTTCTACCATTCCTCCTGTGTTTATTATTTATTGCATGAATAAGGACAAAAGGTGCAGAACTGAGAATCCCCGAATCCTTTGCTGTGGTGTCCCCCCCCCCCCCAAGAAAATAATGGGGAATTAGCACACAAACCAATGGGACTTTCCAGGCCAATACTGTCCAATGTCGAAGGCTTTTATGGCTGTAATCAATGGGTTGCTGTGAGTTTTCCGGGGTGTCTGGCCTTGTTCCAGAAGCATTCTCTCCTGACATTTCATTTGCATCTACGGCAGGCATCCTCAGAGGTTGTGAGGTCTATTGGAAAGGGACAGTAAACTAGGTAGTTAGGGTTTACCGTCCCTTTCCAGGGATTTCAAGTCTAGAAGCAGAGACCAATGCTCTGATGTCATATGAGGCCAGTCATGTCACAAGGTTGATGTCATAGAGGGGTATGTCAGACATCAAAGATGTCTAATGCAGGAAATGTTAAGCATCAAACCCAGTTTGGAAAACTAAAAATACCAGGAAGAATATGTGTGTGTGTGTGTGTGTATACACACACATACATACACAATATATATTTGCGAGGTAGTACCTTGCCCAGAAATTCCTCCCGTTTCCTTTGAAAACCAGAGAAAAGGCACTTTAGGTTTTCCAAGTTTTTGGAAAGGAAGGGACTTTTAATCCTGTACCCCTACTCCGGCCGGCTCAGTTTTTAATAATGTCTTGTTGTATTGCTACTGTATTTGTTTTCTGCTTAACTGTTTTATTTGCTATGTATTGTATTGTTGTATTGTGTGGGTTTCGGCCTGTTGTAAGCCACATCGAATCCTTCGGGAGATGCTAGTGGGGTACAAATAAAGTTATAATAATAATAATAATAATAATAATGATGCTTATTTCTTGCAGTGCTGGGTTGCAGTCCCCAGCTTTGTGTTTGGAAACAGGACAAGAGAGCGCTGCAAGAAACAGGAACGAAGCAACTCTATTATTCGACTGCCTTTTGCTGGACTGGCTGCAAAAAGGCACAGTCGGCAGGCCCTAATAAGGTGAACCAAAGTGGAGGCGGTAGACGGAGGCCGTAAATCATCCATTTGTGACTAATGGAAGTCCTGGACACACACAGAGACACAGGCAAGTATGTACTATCCACATCTCTGAGTCTGAGAAACTGCAGGCATTGAGCAGACTGGCTACAAAACTATTTCTATCCTTCTATCCTTCCTTTTTTGTAGGATTGCATATTCGATCATTGTCCCCAGTCAGACTTCCTAGAGGGAACGACAACTGTCAGGGTCTCTGGATTTATTTGGTTAGTCCCATGAATCCATGCATTATTGGTGGACTACAAACCCCAGCAGCTGCCCAAGGCATCTACATAGTGGCATTAATGCAATTGAACTGTTATGGGAGCATAGGGGCTATTGGGCAGAGAAAGCGAAAGGTCTCATAAAACTACATCTCCCAGGACCTCATTGCATTGAGCCATGGCAGTTAAAGTGGCATCAAACCACATTAATTCTACAGTGGAGACACCTCAGCCCAAGCACGTTTGCTCCATATAAGACCCTTCCAAATGTATGATGCTTGCCGATTTCCTTTCCTAAAGGAAAAGAAAAGGAGAAAATAAGTTCAATCCTACTTTAGGAAAACTTACTTTTAATATCAAAGCGATGTAAAAGACAAATCAGTGCCCAAAAGGCTTCTATTTTATTTTATTTTATTGCAATTTGGGAAACCTGGAAGAATTGAAAACTCATGTCAAGGGGCCTGTTTGCAGCTCTTTTCACTTCTTCTGAAATATTGAAGGAATCCCGGGGAAGGGAACGCAACTCTGCTGCAGGATTTTGGGGGGATCGCCATGGCAATGGCGCCTGCCAAACGTCTTCCTGCAGAATTGGACTAAGAAGGGATGCCCTGCTCTCCCCTGAATAGTAAAATGGCATTGCATTAGGTTGCCAAAGAACATCTGCATTTCCATTGTGAGTGTAACAGTGTTGTATATAATGTGTTAGGCTTCCTTTCCAAACTATCTCACCTTTTGCTTCTAACCAGTTTCTCAAATCCTGCAGACCCTTCCAACTTCCTTCTGCCCAATGTCAGCATTGCAAAAATGCCTTTTAGCCAAGGGTTGGAAGTGCAAAAAGAAAAAAATATTACAAGAATGTGATTAGTAAAACAAATTCAGCAATGCTTTCAGATGTGGAAGGCTTTGGGTTCATTGCTGCAGTCATTCAAAGTCACACTGACCAAGGCTGAGAGAGTGTGACACCCCACCCCCCTCCCATTTCCTTTAATTTTTTTATGGTCAAGATACAGGCAGCCTGTTTTCTACTGCTGCCTGGGAAGTGATTCATACCCAGGATCCTAGTCCAACACTCAACGTGATGCCTTCATGCAAGGTTTTCCTTGGTGGGACTGAGTTTCCCAAAGAGGTTTCACCTCACTCTGAGGTTGAGAGAATGTGATGTTCTAAGGTCCCATTCCCCCAATGGATTTCTATGGCTGAGCATGGATTAGAACCCAGGTCTCTTGCTCCCATCATGTCTCTGGGCTTGTATCCATTTGGGCAACTACTTTCTTTCTTTCCATCAGTCCGTTGGTCACAACTTTTATTTTATTTTATTTTATTATTGTATATGATATTTGATTGATTTGGTTTATGGTCAAGATGGAGGCATCCTGTTTTCTGGTGCTGCCTAGGCATCTTTAAACCATGATGCTGGATGGCCATCTGTTGGGAGGGCTTGGATGGTATCCTCCTACATAGCAGAATATCTGTCCATTATTTTATTTTATTTTATTTTATTTTATTTTATTATTTTATGGTCAAGATAGAGGCAGCCTGCTTTCTGGTGCTGCCTAGGAAACTTCAGACAGGAGTGCTGGGGGGCCATCTGCTGAGAGGGCTTGGATGGTATCTTCCTACATAGCAGAATATTTGTCCATTATTTTATTTTATTTTGGTCAAGATAGAGGCAGCCTGTTTCCTGGTGCTGCCTGGGAATCTTCAGACAGGAGTGCCGGGTTGCCATCTGCTGGGAGGGCTTGGATAGTGTCTTCCTATATAGCAGGATATTGGTCCTTTGTTTTGTTTTGTTTTGTTTTGTTTTGTTTTGTTTTGTTTTGTTTTGTTTATTTCATTTCATTTCATTTCATTTCATTTCATTTTATGGTCAGGATGGAAGCAGCTTGTTTGCTGGTGCTGCCTGGAAGTCTTTAAACAGAGGTGCTGGATGCCCATCTGTTGGGGGGGGTTTAGATGGTGCATAACCAAACAGGGTTGGACTGAATCCCTTTCAGCTCTAAGACCCTCAATCTCTCCAAGAAAAATCCCAGGATTGGATCACTATCCATATAGGTATTGAAAGAGAGAAACGACAACAATCCAAGGAGCTATCCATGGTCCTGAATATTCTTTCTACACTTTGGACTCTTCTCTCCAACTTTGGTCTCAGTTCAATGCCGAAATCTATTTGCACACGATGTTCCTAGGATTCATGCTGTTAAGTGAAAGCTTTCCTATTCTCTTTGAGTCATTTTCGGTTCTGTTAATGACATTAGCAATTAAGAATCTCGGTGTGTTCTGCTTCATTTGCAACCATCTCCAGATAGGCAGAATCCTATCTGGAAATGGCTTCTCCTGCTCCCAAAAAAGACTCAGACTCCCACTAAACTGCCATATATTCCAGTTGAATGTCACATAATACAGTTCAATGCAGTTACACTGTGCTATATGAGTCCACATTGACCCTATAATGCAGGTTCAATGGGACCTCAAAGGCCTGATCCAGCATGTCCAGGCCACATTGTGGCAAACGACAACTACAACAACAATAATATAATTAATATTAATACTTGGTAGATGCTGGATAAATGTGACTATTAAAAATAGACCCAAATCATCTTACACCCCATACTAGACCATACCATATGCTCTGTATTGTTTTGATATCAATGTTGAAATGCACCCATTAAAACAAAGACAAACTCAACTTTGTATTGTCGAAGGCTTTCATGGCCGGTATCACTGGGTTGTTGTAGGTTTTTCCGGGCTATATGGCCATATTCTGGAGGCAATTTTTCTCCTGTATTCCATATAGAAATTAATTATGACCGGGCTGAGAGGGCTCCCCATAGCTACTCCATCTTTCTGTTCATAGAACTCATTGTCCCACTGAAAGTAGCTGGTGGTGAGGCAATGGTGAAACAGAGCTGTGATGTCTTCTGGGAACCTCTGGTTGATGAGTGCCATGGTGTCTGCTACCAGGACCATGGTAAATAGAGATACCACATCGAAGCTGATCAGTTTGTCATTGGTATTTAGCTTGAGATTGCTGATTTTTTCAATGAAGTGGGCTGAGTCCTTGATGTAGTGTGTAGTGAGCCCAATATGACATTGTAACTGTGAAGCAAGAAATTTTGCTAAGTCATATGTGGGGGATCCAATGGCACTCACGATGGGTCTGAGCGGGTGGAGTCCTTATGGATTTTTGTGAGTCCATAAAGCCTAGGTGGAAGGGCTTCCAATTTACATAGCTGTTGTCGTATGTCGACGTTGATTGAGGAGTTCTTAATCAGAGTGTTGGTTTTTCTGGTTATTTTGGAAGTTGGGTCTTGTTTAAGTTTTCTGTATATCGTAGGATCCAGGAGTTTTCTGATCTTCTCCTTGTATTGTTCTGTATGCATGATTACTGTGGCATTCCCCTTGTCTGCTGGGAGAATGAGGATGTCAGGATCTGAGTTGAGGTCTCTGATGGCTTGTCTTTACTTCCTTGTAATGTTACTGGAGGGAAGTTTTGCCTTTTTCAGGATCCTTGCTGTTTCTGCTCTTACTTCTTCTGCTTCTTCCTCGGGGAGGTGATAAATTGCTGATTTGACATTGGCAATGATTTTTTCTGCTGGGATCCTGGTGGCAGATACAGCAAAAATTCCTCCTTTCGCTAGTATGGATATTTGGTCTTCAGGGAGTTGTCTGTCTGTCAGGTTGTATCCAGTTCTGGTTTCGGCTGTTGCTTTTGGAGTTTCTGGAATTTTTGTTTTTGTCTGTTGGTGTGGACAGCCATGTTTTTCTCCATTTTCCTGTAAGTGAAGTTGTCTATTTGTCCCAGTCCTGGGAATTCGTCTTCTGACTGGAGAAAAATTGCCTCCAGAACATGGACATATAGCCCGGAAAAACCTACAACAACCCAAACTCAACTTTGTGCCACACATTTTACTGTATTACAAAAACAGCTACATGGATTTAAAGTATTATTTCTTCTCTATACTTTTTGGCAGTTGCTTGAGAGTTCTGCATGATGGAGAGTCTATGATACATCCCTTGCTTTTATCAAAGATTTACTAGTAAAATAGGCATAATATTATACCCCGTACTGCACCATTCCACCAACTCTGAATATTTAATACTAGTTTGGGTACCTGGTGTTGCCCGGGTTATTTTAAAAAGTTGTAGTTCACCCACAACATTATGCATTTTGTACATTTTTAATTGTACAAAATGCATACGGTTGTGGGTGAACTACAACTGACACCATGCCAGGTTAACTCCAAGAAACTCCATCAGTACTTAAAATCTGTTATGTTGGGCAAGTTTACTCTAGATGCATCATTGGCTGGGTTCAGTGTGCTCTCTGGCTGCAGGGTAAACTATAACTCCCACTATGGTGTGTCTGTCTCCTCAAACCCCTCCAGTAAATTGAATTAGTCATGGGGGTTCTGTGTGCCAAGTTTGGTCCAGGTCCATCATCAATGGGAGTCACAGTTTCTCTGGTTGTGGGTAAATTACAACACCCAGAAAGGATGGTCAGTTCTTCATAATCCTCCAGTAATCAAATTTCGGGATATCAGGTATGTCTCCCAAGTTTGGTCCTGATCCATCAGTGTTTGGGTTCACAGTGCTCTATGGATGTAGGTGAACTACAACTTCCCCAAATCAAGGTAAAATTTCCCCAGTTTTTTGCTGGTCATGGGGTCTCTGTGTGCCAAGTTTGGTACAATTCTATTTTTCCTGTTGTAGTCACTGTAAATCTGCACATATGGTATTTCCTGCGTCTGCGCAGTACAGTTTCGGAACCTTCCAGAATAAAAAACAGACATTTTATGTCAAACCTGGCCCCCGTCCCCCCTCCCCTCTCAAGTATATATAGCCCAACGCAGGGCCAGGCCACTCAGTTCTCTTGATCCGCCTTGCGACTCGGCTAGAGAACCTTCCTCTTGAGTTTACTCGTTGTTTTGACTGCTCTATCTTGACCTTGGACTGGCCTACCTTCTCCTTTCTGTACTCCTGAACACGGACTACCCTCTGACTACTCTTTTTCTCGCCCCCTTGGATTTGTCGTTTTTGGCTAACGCGTGCTGAGAGGCCTAACTGTCGTGCAGCAGCGGCTTCATGGCTACTACATCTTTTAAGAAATGTTCTCAGTACCCTAATACCCTCCCGGACACTGACCGGCATTCGTTATGCCTCACTTGCCTGGGTGAGTCCCACTTTTCTCAGCCTTGTAAAATCTGTCAGGCCTTCACCCCCCAAACCCGCAAGAACAGGGTTTCTAGGCTGAAGGCCACCCTTTACGAGAGGGCCCTTCTCCCTCACTTTGTCGCTAGAATTTTATTAATTTTATATAGATTACAATGAAAGAGTGAGAACAATAAAGTATAGGAAAGTGAGGAAATGAAGAAAAAAAGAAAAAAGAAGCAAAAAGTATGCTAAAGTCCCAAATAACCCCTAAAAAATAAAAAAATAACTACAAAAATACACAAAACACACAAAAAAAGAGAAAACAAAAACAAAAAAAATGACTTCCATTCCATCTTCTTGGATCGTATCTTCTTATTATTCAAAAATATAAAATAAGTTCAAAACGAAATTGTTTCTCTTGTTTCTTATTTTCCCAATTTGTCCAGATATTCATGGAGATTATCCCAATTCATTCTTCTTAGTATCATACCTGTATTTTTCTTCAACAAAAAAGTCAATTCATCCATGTCCTATCTCATCCCGTATTTTCTTCTTTGTGAATTGGACTCGGTATATTTGATCCACCTCTCGCTCAAGCTCATCCTCCTCCACCTCCAAGACCCTGGCCAGGAGATGTAACACTGTTGACCTTATGTCTTCCTTTGAATCTTCTTGCATATTTCTTAGCCTTAATTGATAATCCATTTGTTTTTGTAGTAATTTTTCTTGTTCTAATTCCATTCTTTCTTTTTGTTTCTCCAGTGACTTAATTTTCTTCATAATTTTCGCCTGTGCCTCATCTGTTTCAATTTTTCCCGCTTTTAAAACTTCCACCTCGCCTGCCAGATTGTTTAGTTCTTTCTTCAACTCTCCAAACTCTTCCTTCATTTCTTTTTTCATATCTTTAAGATCCTTATCTAATTTCTTGTAATGTTTTTCTTGTTTTTTGTAGTATTCTTCTTGTTTGTCTGTCATATCCTTCTTCATGGCATCTTGTTTTTCAGAAAGCTTCTTAATTTCCTTTAGAATATTCTCCATATAATTAATTTTATTAATTTTATTATCGTCTGCTTCTCGACCTGGTCTTATTTTGCGTCTGCTTCTCGTCCTCGTCCGCTGCCCGTCTGCTTCTCCTCCTCGTCCGTCGATCGTCTACTTCTCCTCCTCGTCTGTTGCCCGTCTGCTTCTCTTCCTTGTCTTTATTCTTTAAATTCCTCCTTTATTACCTTCAGAGAATGATCTGTGCCTTAATTATTAGACCTCTTCCTGCCTCCGTTTGCCTCTTCTGCCCTTCTTTGCTTTGCTATCTTCTTCACTTCTGCCCTTGTGCTTTTATGCTCTTCTCTGCCCTTTAAAACCTTTTTGGACCTTTGGACTACCACTCCCAGCCTGCACTGCTCTCTTCTTCCTGTGTTGTTCCACAGCAGCCTTCCGTTTCGTCAGTTCCTATCTTGCTTTTCTTCAATTGTTTATAAAGAAGGCCAGCGTAGACCAAACAACAATGGAGCCAAGGTCATTTCTCCTCACACTGTAAGCTAATTCAATTTCTTCTAGTGCTCATTAAAGTCATTAGATAGCAGTGCAGGGGTGTAGCCTAATATTTAGAGGAGAGTACAAGGGTCCCGATATTTATAAAGTTCTATTTTCTTTGATACTTTAAAAATACTTATACCAAATCCTTTAGACTTTAAAGTTCATCCAATTTAAAATCAACTTATAAAAACACTCTTCTTCTTATAGATTCTCTCCTTTACTATCTTCTTCTTTTCTCCTTATAAAAGTACTTGATGTAATCCCTCTTTGCCTAGATTCCGAGGGGTAGGTCCCTCCCCCTCTTATACTACCTTGAAGATGAAATTTCTTCTTTCAGGAACACAGTCCCTTTAGCCCCCTAAGGTGGGGGTTCATTCTTCTTTAGAATTCTTATCTTAAAAATGGGGTGGAGGCGATTGGACAAGCTTAGCCGAGCCTGATCCTGTAGAGCAGCCCGCTCCCCTTTTGGTGCTCTCAGATCCTTCGATTCCCCCTTAATAGGGGGGCCTTGGGGTCTTCAAAGCACCCAGGGAATTTACGATCACCTTCGCCTTCAATCCGGTCAAAGGTGGGGAGCTATAGCTCGACCTCGCCACTCAAAACAGGTCCTCCCTGAGAGAGCTTTCCCTCAGCGATGCTTCCCCGTCGCCATACCCACTGGAAGTCACTCCCTCCAATGGTTGTGAGCCAATCTACAAAAGACCTTCTAAATTGACCCAACATGGTGTGCTCACCAAGAAGAAGGCAAAAGAGAGAGCGCCCCAAGATGGCCGCCGGGGCCCTGCGTGACCAGTTAGCCCTGTCAAAAGGGCGGGAAACTCATCGGCCCTTCTCTCTCCTCCGACGTGCATTCCACCGGCAGCAAGGGGAACATGCGCTCCCTCTGGTAGCCCCGGAACTCCAGCTCCTGCCTATGGGCCCTGCGCCGACTCCGCCTCCAGCGCTCGTGGGCGTGCCGGCAGCGGTGCGCATCAGAGAAGCGGTGTCCATGATTTCGGCGCAAGTCCCCCCCTCTCTGGGCGTGCAGGCTGCAGGGCCTACGAGTCCGGCGCACCCTGCTGTGGGTGTGCAGAGTGATTCGCTGGTACTGGCGATGCCGGCTCTCACCCCCCCCTCCCATGTCGGGGGAACCTACAGAGCTGGCAGGAGAGGCGTCCCTTCAGGACATTGATGCTGTCCCAATAAAACAGCTGTTGCTGCCGGTGCCGGTGGCGCCTCCACAGGGGGGCATGGCTTCGGCTCCTCCGCAAGCAGCGGGCCCTGCCCCCTCCATCCCTGGAGAGGCTCCCTATCAGCTGACAGCCTCCCCTTCGACATCGGAACCTGGGCAAGCTGGCAGCATGGACAGGGGAGTTGCTCACTATACAGGATCACAGCCGCGCAGCTCAGGAAGGGCTAGGTGCGCGTGGTCCCCATCCCGGTCATCAAGGAGTTCCAGGTGTCGGCGATACCATTCATCTTCATCTTCATCCTCCTTCTCCTCCCCGGGGAACTCCAGGAGGAGGCGCCGATCGAGATGGTCCCGAACCTCCTCCCATCGGGGTCCCTGCAGGCCTGCTCTGGCTCCTACAGCCATGCCTTTTCAGGGCTTCTGGCAGCTCTCTCCAGTGGGCCAATATGTGTTTGTGCCCACTCCTGGGACCTTGCAACCCCCCTTCCCACTGACTTCTACTCCAGCCATGCCTCCTCCGACGCAGGGGAGTGTTCTACCAGTGGCCCCTCACCCTCCCCAGGGGCATTTAATAACCTACCCGGTGAATCCTCCTCCTCACCAGCTGGTGCCGGGACCCTCTGCTTTATCAGATATGGGAGGTAATTCTTTACCTCTACCTTCTATGCAGAGCGCCTCACTGCTCTCTGCAAGACCTAATAGAGATTTACAGCATCTCACCGGCGCTGATCCGGTTGACTTAAATGAACATGATATGACTGATCATAGGGCATTGGCGGCTGAGGCTTCTGATTCCTCTTCTGACTCCCCCGACTCTGCCCAGGCAACGGGGACGGCGGATGACCCTATGGACAGATCCCCTGATTTTAACAAATTTGCCTCGCTTGTGAGCAGGATGATTAAGGCTTTAGATTTGCCTGACCCTAAACCATCTGAGCATGTGGAGGACCCTATGTTCCCCTCAGACGAGCAGAATGTTGTGTCCTCCACCTCTTTACCTCCATTACCTTATCTGCTTAAGCTAGCCAGGGTCTCTGATGTTGCTCCCCCTATGGTGGCAGCAGTACCTAGAAAAGTTGATGCAATATATAAGATTGATTTATCCTCTGCAAAATGGGTGACTAATCCCCCCAGATCAAACACGGTGGTAGCTGAAGTAGCCAAAACCAAGCGTCAAAAGGGATCTTTGACTACGCCCCCAGACAGGGAAGGTAGAAAGATAGACTTCCTGGGTAGAAAAGCCCACCTCTCTGCAGGATTGGTCACAAGAATGGCTCATTTTGCAACTTATATGAGCGGCTACCAGAATTTCTTGTGGTCAGGGATTCTGCCCTATCTGGAATTGTTACCAGCTGAGGAACAACGTTTACCTAAGGCACTACAGGCAGAAGCCATTGTGTTATCAAGACTGCAGAAAGATTTTGCCAAGCATTTGGCAGAAACAGCCGGTAATCTTTTTGCCACCGCTACCTCAATCAGAAGTCATGAGTGGCTTAGAGCTGCGAAGCTTTCTGACGAGGGCAAGGCCCTGGCTGAAGACCTCCCACTTCATGTGGAGGGGCTTTTTAACTCCGATACCGATGAAAAGTTAAAAAGTAAACAGGAGGTTTACTTGCCAGGTGGCGAGTAAATTTGGATATACTTGGCAATCCAATTACCAAGCAAAGTCTAGGTGGCAACAACAATCTCCTGGTTTCCGCAAAAATTACTCCAACAACTTTGTGGGACCTTATAGGAATCGTAATTCAAACTTTTCTAGATTCCAAACGGGAAGAAAATCTCCCTATGCACCGAAATCTAGATACCAGCCATTTCAAAACAAACCTAGGTCTCAGCCCGCCTCTAAGAAGCGTGTTTGACGCTGGTGCTGATTTCTCAGGTAGTCGGTCAGCCGTTAATGATCCTTTGGGACCATCTTTTATTTGTTTGGTGACTGGTATACCTATTGTGGGTTACCCCTCATTGTTTTATGAAAGGTTGTCACCATTTTATGATGCCTGGACTCACATCATTTGTGATAAGTGGGTCTTGTCTATAGTCAGTAATGGTTGTAGGATTGAGTTTGAAGATGTTCCTCCCACGGGGTTGGTAGTATCTACACCTGTCTCGTTACTGCTGTTACAAGAGGTTCAAACCCTGTTGTCCAAAGGGGCCATTTCTGCTGTTAGCCCCGCAATGTTTCCGTTCTGTTTTTTCTCACGTTACTTTCTTGTCAATAAACGAGGTGGAGGCTTTCGGGCTATCATGGATCTCAGATCCCTCAATAAACATATTTCTCCAAAGAGATTTCGCATGGTTACTTTGACTACTATTATGCCCTTGTTATTTCAGGGTGCCTGGTTTGCTACGGTGGATTTAAAAGATGCTTACTTCCACATCTCTATAATTCCCCACCACTGTAGGTTTCTAACCTTTATGGTAGGACACCTAGCTTATTGTTACAATGTCTTGCCGTTTGGATTTTCGACGGCCCCCAGGGTGTTCGTGAAGTGTATGTCAGTGGTCGCGGCACACCTTTGCACCAAGGGAATAACGGTCTACCCCTATATAGATGACTGGCTTATTGTCGCTAGTTTGCCTGAACAACTTAAAAGGCACGTTTCTGTTAATTTGTCTTTGCTCCAGTCTCTGGGTTTGGTCGTCAATTTGGAGAAGTCCTCCCTCATGCCTTCCTGCCGGATCCAGTTTATCGGGGCACTACTGGACTCCGTCTCCCAGAGGGCCTTCCTACCTCTGGACCGATTCGCCAAGTTGTTGGAACTGGTCAATCAGGTTATAACGGCCCCCAGGATCTTGGCGAGGCAGATACAGGTTTTATTGGGTCATATGGCATCTACCACAGCAGTTACTCCATATGCCCAATTGAGAATACGGCCCCTGCAATATTGGTTCCTCTCAGTGTTCAACCCCCTCAGGGACAGACCTTCAATCAGGCTTACTGTCCCTCACAATGTCCGTCAATCCCTTTCGGGATGGAGGGATGAACATTGGGTGTGTGCGGACCTTCCATTCAAACCTCTGTCCCCTGTCAGATCTATAACTACGGACCCGTCCCTTACAGGGTGGGGGGCGCATTCCCAGGGCCTGATGATTCATGGCATGTGGTCAGAAGAAGAAACCACCATGCACATAAACATGCTCAAGCTTCTGGCGGTGGACAGCGCTCTAAAAGCTTTCGAAAGAGTGGTGTCAGGAAGTGTCATCCAAGTACTCACCGACAACACCACAGTGATGTACTACCTAAATAAGCAGGGAGGTACTCACTCGGGGCCCTTACTAGGCCTGTGTGTGCAGATATGGAACTGGTGCATCTCCAGGGGAATTCATCTCCTGGTCACTCACCTTTCGGGAGTGGACAACGGTCTTGCAGACACACTCAGCAGGAACCCCATGGCCCACCACGAGTGGTCCTTGAATCAGGAGATAGCCTGCGACCTGTTTGGTCGATGGGGTGTGCCGGAGGTGGATCTGTTCGCAACTCACCTGAACAGCAAATGCAGCCTTTATTGTGCCCGTTGTCATCTGAACCTGACAACAGGCCGTCTGGGAGATGCATTCCTACACAACTGGGGGGGCAGACTAGTTTATGCCTTCCCTCTGTTCCCTCTGTTGGTGAGGGTGATTGTGAAGATCAAGAAGGACAATGCCCACTGTATTGTAGTGGCCCCCTGGTGGCTCCAGCAACCATGGTTTGATCCTGTCCTCCTGGCCGGGAACAGGATCCTTCATCTTCCGTGCAGACCAGATCTATTACTGTCCCAGCAGAACCAAGTAATGTACCCGGAGGTGCAGATACTCAAGCTCACGGCATGATACATTCTCCCCTTCCGATAGCCACGTTTTCAGAGCTGTCACGGCCGGTACTCGCTATGTCATCAGTTGGGACCTGACCCTCCCCCCCCCCCCGCACCAACTGAAGGAGACAAGCTGGAGAAGAGGCAACTTTAGGTGTGCACGCTGGGGTCTTCAGACACACCTCTGGACCCAAAGCGGGCCAGAGGTGGTGGCTCCGCCCCTTGGCCCAGCCGCGGATTGGGGAGAGGAGAGGAGGCGGCTGGATCACCAGGTGATCGAGAAAGGGAGCCGGTCATGGGGAAGGGATTGAATGCGGAGAACGATTGAGCGCTGGCTCTGCTCGCCAAAAGTAAAAAACCAAACTGCCAAAAGTAAAAAACCAAAACTGTAGACAAAAGATTAATGGACTTTATAAGGATAATTGTAACTTGGCCCTTATGCCAAACAAGCTGGTGAGTATAAAAGTTCCTAAACCAGGAAAGATTTTAAGTTTAGAAGATCAGAAAAATCATGTGATAGGACTTTTGAATAATGTTCTACCAACAGACATAGACCAGATTGATTA
Source organism: Anolis sagrei (assembly GCF_037176765.1). Classification (NCBI taxonomy): domain Eukaryota; kingdom Metazoa; phylum Chordata; class Lepidosauria; order Squamata; family Anolidae; genus Anolis; species Anolis sagrei. The sequence continues at coordinate 24,500,086 of NC_090035.1, read as the reverse complement.
CTTACATAATGACTCAATGCATGTTGATGCCATAGTCTCTTTTATCGACTCAAATATAGCCAAATTTGTCATAAGATCTAGAGACCTATTTTCAAAACAAGGCATCAAGATACAATTTTTTAAGAAGGTCTTCACTCAAAGAGTCTTAGATGGTACAGTGAGACTGGAGGAACAGCAACCAGCACTTAAAGTGGGAAATGAACAACTGCTGAAACCCCACAAGGTGCAAGCCACCAGGCCAACAAAAGAAGAAAAAAGTGCTGATGGGCTGGGGAACCTTGTTTGTGATGAGGAACAATCACTGGTGGAGGCATATGCAAATTTGCCCCGCAAAAAAAGAGCAATGGGCTATCCTGGAGAGGTTGGAGGCACTAGGTAACCATCTAAGGGAAATATATACAGAAGGGCTGTGTTTGAATGAGACAGGACACACTAATCCAGGGGAATGGCAAGGAGCAGCTCAGAATGGTGGGAACTAGTTGGAGATGAGATTTTTGGACTCTGAGGAGAAATTTGAGCCTTCCATTAAACACCTCCCACTGACCCCGGAGGTGAAAATTGTGAAACCCCAGATTGCTAATCCATGTGTAGTTTGTGACGGTCCCTGGGAGGCCCTTGTGGGTGTTGAAGCGGAGGACAAGGGACAAATTGCAAGAGAAGCATAAATGCCAAATACAGACTGTGGTTTGAAACAGCCCCCCATCACACATTTTTTTCAACACGTGGTGCCTAGAAATAAAGAGAACATGGTAAAGGGGTGCTTTACTCAACCACTCAGAAATAGGGATATTCAGAGGCTTGGTTATCAAAGAAGGACAGGAGGGTTATTGAATCTGACAAGGAGACAGCATGATGGGCTGGTGGAGCCTGTGCAAGCTGACCCGCACCTAACTGGTGCCGATGAAGTAAAAAATGAAACACCTTCTACTCAGCCCTCTTTTTTGCAACCTCCACCAGTCCCAAAAGTAAAAATCTTGCAAACAAAATCATCTAACTTTAACTGTCTATCCTGGAACATAGCAGGGTGGCAGACCAGAAGTAAAGAGGAAGAGGTTGGAAAATTTTTGAGAAAATTTGATATTATTTCGCTACAAGAGACATGGAGAAAGGACCTCTAGATTTTAATGGATACACTATAATTGACTCACCAGCTAAAGTGGAAAAAGGTAGAGAGTGACCGAAAGCAGGCCTGGCCATTCTGCTGTCTACATCTCTTGGGGCTAAAGTTAAACCACTCAACAACTGCAGCCATATAGCTATGGCTTGTCACATAGAATATGGTCCTACACAGATACTCCTGGTTAATGTATATATTAGGGCTGGGCGGTTTCATTTCGTTAATTCGTAATTTGTTAATAATTCGTTAATTTTTTCAATTACAAAACAATAACGAACCATTCTGGAGCAATTTTTTAAAAAACGAATTTTCAAAAATATATACTAGGCCTGGGTAACAACGGAAAAATTTGTTTCTAAAATCGATTTGTATTTGGGGTTTTTTTTGTTTTGATATTTAAAATAATTACAAAATTTTCCTTTTAAAAAGTTCGATATTTACGAAATCGTAACGAATCGATTTCCGAAACAATAACGAATCGATTCGTTAATGGCGGACGCGACCGCGAAATATGCTAAAAAACCTCCAAAACCTTCTGAAGCTTCCCTCTCCCTCTGTTGTTGACTGTTTTTTTTCACTAATTAAACCATAAAACTGGCCCAGACATGCGGAAATAATAACGAAACAACCTCAAAACAATAATGAAACGAATACAATATCGAAATACGAAGCATTTACAAAACGTTTTTGAAAATTCGTTTTTTTAAATAATTGCTCCAGAATGGTGCGTTATCATTTTGTAATTGAAAAAATTAACGAATTATTAACGAATTACGAATTAACGAAACAAAACCGCCCAGCCCTATGTAAGACCCTTCAGGAACAGGGTACATAATTTCCTGCCATTCAGAAGTCAAAATGGATGCAGGAGTGAGAAGCTGTAGAGTATCAGAGTCTGTGGTGATGGGCACCAATGAGCAACTATTTACAATAGCTGTCACCTCCGCCATCAAAGTGATCAAAACTTCGTGAGTCAAATTCTTACACTCTAAAAACATAGCATTTAAAATCTTTCTACACAAACCAATCATACGTTCCCACACACACCCCATGTGAGATGCATGTGGTACATTAAACAACCATGAAACCTTTTCTGCATTTAAAAAGGCTGAGGTATCCATGCACTCAATCACCTCGATGTGAATGGCTCGGATAACTAAACAAGTAAAGATGACTGAAAAGAAATGCCTAGTCTCTCTCCTAATTGTCTGAGCTAATTGGACAGCTAGCACAGCAGCACAGAGTCCTAACCTAAGGACAGTGGTGTGAGGGGAAGCAATCTTAGCCTTGGCCTTAGCAAAACCTAAAACCCAAGAACTAGGGTCCCTTTGTCTGGCATAAGCTACAGCTGCAAAAGCTTTCTCCGAGGCGTCGCAAAAGACATGGCGTTCGGTGTGTGAGCCTTGCAAAGGGCTCCTGGCCGTGAATTGGCGTGGGATGCTCAGCTGGTGTAAATCTTGAGCCTGAACGATTTGCTGTTTGGTCTTGGGATCACGCTGCATCTTGCACCTTAAAGATTGCAGTCTCTTCTCTGCTACCTGTCTGTTGGGAGGCAGGTTAGGCCGGTCTGCTTTGAAGGGCAAAGGGGCAATCCAATTCCCTTCCTCACTGAGAGTGGCTTTGGAGTTCTTGATGTCCAGGAACGCTTGCTTGTCTGGGGAGAGCGCTGTGTCCTCATCATCCTGGGACACGTCAAAGATGGAAGAGAACTCAGATGAAACTGCTTGGCAGCAAACAGAAATGTGGTTGAGGCAACTTTGCATGAGGGTGACTCTGCCACAATTGAGGGTGTTGGGCTGATCTGGACACAGAGAAGACGGAGGATGCATTCTGTCGACACATACAGGTCCCTGTATGGTCCATCTTAAAGGAGTCTTCTGTGCCAAAGGTGCACCAGGAGGACCTCTCTTTTCAGCTCGGATGCTCATCAAGCTGGGGCAGTTGGATCCAATGAGCAGGACTATGTCGATGCCCGGCTCAAAGGGTGGAATGAGGTCCTGTAGTCCTTTTAGGTGGGGATGCGCTTGCATCATCTCTCTGGTAGCAATCTGGTCCTTATTGCGTGGGATGGACGCACACTCAATAAGGTCAGGTAACTAAAAAAAATGTCTTTGCCACATGGCGAAATGATAAATCCAGATGCAACGCAGCCCTGTCTTTGTTGTTTGCCTGTACAAGTAGAAATACAATAGTCAATAGTCTTTGCCTGCCCCTTAAAGATTTTGAAGAAGTCAGGGGTGGCCAGGGAACCATCGCTTTGGTTGTCAAGGGCCATGTACATTTTCTTCTTCATCCAAGGCTTGCTGGCAGGAAAAACCTCTGCCAAACAAATGGGGTGGCAAATCCTAGTCTTCTTTGGGCTGCCGTACAGCTGTGTGCAGGCCACAGAGGGTGCCTCAGTGCCCAATGAAGGTCCAGCTGAATCTTCTGGGGAGCGTTGACTGGTGGCCCCACTCTTGACCTTGGAGGGCACGAAATCCTTGTCATGCATGCCTGAGCAATGCTTTTCGGATTGGCACACCTCGCACTTCACCTTTTCTTTGCATGACTTTGACTGGTGGGGAGTTGCACCGCAGCACCTGAAGCAAATCCTGGAGCTTTTGAGGATCTCGACCTTGTCTGCGTGAGGCTTCTTGGCAAACTCCCTGCAGTCGGCCAAACTGTGGGGCTTTGCATGCAGTGGGCACAAGACATCCTCGGGGTCAACTGGAGATGAGTTAGTCTCTGTGGACTTGACGGTGATGTTTCTTTTGTGTCACTGTCTGCAGGTTTCTTAGGGTCTTTGATGGTCCTGTCCATCCTTGGGGTCCCATAAAGATTTGGAAATCCTGTCTGTGGGTCGTTAAACTGCATGGCGGCATTTGTGACGAAATCTACAAGATGTGCGAACGGTGGGTAGGCCTGATGGTTGGCCTGCTTGAATCTGAAGACTTCTTTGCCCCACTCTTCTTGTAAGGAGAATGGCAGCTTCTGGATGATGGCAGTTTGGGACAGGTGTTGGTCCAGGCAGGCAAACCCTGGAAGCTGTGGGTTTCCCTTGGCAGACTGAAGCTCAATCAATAAGTCTGACAAGTCCCAAAGCTTTTCAAAGTCTTTTGGTTTCAGCACCGGGAACTGATGAAGTCTGTCCATCAGTGAGGCTTCAATTTGGGTGCTGGACCCGTAGCGCTGGTCAAGCCTCGTCCATGCGGTATCCAGTGCTCTATCCGGTTGGTCGATGAGAGCTGAGAAAATCCTTCTCACCTGCTGAGCCGATATTGGACCAAGCCAGGCGATCAAAAGAGTCAATTGTTCCTCAGAGGAGAGTCTTAAACTCTGAATGGCTTGCTGAAAAGTCTTTTTCCAATGTAGGAAATCTTCTGGCCGGTCAGAGAATTTTTCCACACCTTTGTCCCTCAAATCTTTTCTCAGGTTCCTAAACAAAGACTCAAGCTGCAACTGAGGAGTCTGAAGGAACGGAAGGGGTATTTGGTCAGGGGTAAAGGTGAAGTTCTTCTGAAATGTAGAAGGTCCATTCCAAGGAACACCTGGGGTCTCAGGAATGGGCGAAACTCTGATTTCTGGGCTAGGTTTTGGTACCTGAGTTGATGGCTGTGGGCTCCGGGCCCTGAATTGCTCAACCAGCCTGTGTGGCGCGATGTCGCTGTCCGCATGCACCAGCTTGCTGTCTCGGAAACCAATGTGGGTTGGCAGAAGACATGTGGTAGGAGGCGTTGGCAAATGGTTGACATTTTCTTGAAATAGTTCTCCTTGCAGCGCCTTTGCCAAGATGTCAGCACGGACTCTTTTCTGCGCTGCCTCCTGCTGGATGCGCGACAACTTTAATTTCGCCTCTAACTCTGCTTGTGACTGCTTTTGCTTTGCCTCTAACTCAGCTTGTGACTGCTTTTGCTTTGCCTCTAACTCTAGTTGAGCCCGCTTGAAGTTCAGGCCTAAATCTGCAGCTGTGGCCTCAGCTTCCGCTTCTAGGATTTTTTCCTGCAGCTCCATCCGCTTGGCTTCTTTGTTGTAAAGGGCAGCCATCGCTGAGGAGCTGCTCCTGCTGACAGAAGACCCTGACGCAGAGTCATGTCTGCTGCTGTGCTTCCTGCTGGTGTGGCTGTGCTTGCTGTAGGCAGACATGCTTGCCTGGCTGTTCTTTGCACTTGAAGCCTTTAGGGAACGCTTAAGTGGCTCAGAAGTCACACTGCTAGCGGGCGAAGCTAAACCTTCTTTGTCCCTTCTTGAGGAGGGATTAAAGTGCATAAAACAAATGAGCATAGCTAGCCTCCCTATTCTTAACGCTGTTCAAAAACTGGATTGCCCTACAATCTGCATCCTGAGAGTTTATTTTGCTAAGAACTTGGGCAATGGCATCGACCAGGCCCCTCCATTTATTAACCAAAATCTTAAGATCTGCTTTAATGTCTTGTGACTGCTTTAAATCCCCACAACTTTGTAACTGACTCTCAAGGCCAACAATAGAAAGCCATATGTTTTCAGCCTCATCTGTGAGCCGAACCTCCTCCTGTAAGAGCACGTCCAAGGCCTTAAGGGATGGGAACCTGGAACTCTGGGATCGAAGGCTGTAGGTTTTGCCCTCAGACTTTTGGGAACTTGAGAGGTGAGCCATGACAGGAAATTGCCCAAACAGTACAGAAATGCAGGTAAAATAACAAGTGGAGCAATCAGTATATCAATAACCAACAGTCAATGGAACACACAATATGGAAATGCAGTAATAAAGCAGTCAGTGAATCAATGCAAATATTCAAGCAATATAACAATGCAATTTCAGGATGCAGCAAACAGCATAAAATGCAATTGCAACAACAGATAGAGCAGGCAAATATCAAGACAGCTATTAGCACACTCAAACTTATCACTAAACTGGCAGAATAGACATAATAGGCACAATAATTCAAAGGCACATCAAACTCTTGCTGAAAGGCTGTAAAAAGCCAAAAGGAGGGTGCAAAAGCCCCTCTGCAAACTGGAAAAGCAAAGCACCAAAGCTGGTGCAAAGCTGAGCTCCAAAAAGGGCGGAAAAAGCTTGCTCCTGTGGCTGAAGATTTGCAAAGTAGCAAACTTGCAAAGCTGAGCAGGGCTCGCTACAAAAGAGCGGGAAAACTTTTGCTTCTGGCTGGAAACTGTAGCTGGAACAAACTGTTGCAATTCTGTGCAGACTTGCTGTACAAAACTGGAGGAGAAATGTAGCTACTTGCAAACTGCTGAGTAGAATCATAGAATCATAGAATCAAAGAGTTGAAAGAGACCTCATGGGCCATCCAGTCCAACCCCCTGCCAAGAAGCAGGAATATTGCATTCAAATCACCCCTGACAAATGACCATCCAGCCTCTGCTTAAAAGCTTCCAAAGAAGGAGCTTCCACCACACTCCGGGGCAGAGAGTTCCACTGCTGAACGGCTCTCACAGTCAGGAAGTTCTTCCTAATGTTCAGATGGAATCTCCTCTCTTGTAGTTTGAAGCCATTGTTCCACGTCCTAGTCTCCAAGGAAGCAGAAAACAAGCTTGCTCCCTCCTCCCTGTGGCTTCCTCTCACATATTTATACATGGCTATCATATCTCCTCTCAGCCTTCTCTTCTTCAGGCTAAACATGCCCAACTCCTTAAGCCGCTCCTCATAGGGCTTGTTCTCCAGACCCTTGATCATTTTAATCGCCCTCCTCTGGACACATTCCAGCTTGTCAGTATCTCTCTTCAATTGTGGTGCCCAGAATTGGACACAATATTCCAGATGTGGTCTAACCAAAGCAGAATAGAGGGGTAGCATTACTTCCTTAGATCTAGACACAATGCTCCTATTGATGCAGGCCAAAATCCCATTGGCTTTTTTTGCTGCCACATCACATTGTTGGCTCATGTTTAACTTGTTGTCCACGAGGACTCCAAGATCTTTTTAACACGTACTGCTCTCGAGCCAGGCGTCACCCATTCTGTATCTTTGCATTTCATTTTTTCTGCCAAAGTGGAGTATCTTGCATTTGTCACTGTTGAACTTATTTTGTTAGTTTTGGCCCATCTCTCTAATCTGTCAAGATCATTTTGAATTCTGCTCCTGTCCTCTGGACTATTGGCTATCCCTCCCAATTTGGTGTCGTCTGCAAACTTGATGATCATGCCTTCTAGCCCTTCATCTAAGTCATTAATAAAGATGTTGAACAGGACCGGGCCCAGGATGGAACCCTGCAGCACTCCACTTGTCACTTCTTTCCAAGATGAAGAGGAAGCATTAGTGAGCACTCTCTGTGTTCGTCCACTTAACCAATTACAGATCCACCTCACCGTAGTTTTGCCTAGCCCACATTTCCTTGCCAGAAGGTCATGGGGGACCTTGTCGAAGGCCTTACTGAAATCCAGGTACGCTACATCCACGGCATTCCCCGCATCTACCCAGCTTGTAGCTCTATCAAAGAAAGAGATCAGATTAGTCTGGCATGACTTGTTTTTGATAAATCCATGTTGACTATTAGCGATGACTGCATTTGTTTCTAAGTGTTTGCAGACCGCTTCCTTAACAATCTTTTCCAGAATCTTGCCCGGTATCGACGTGAGGCTGACCGGCCGGTAGTTGTTTGGGTCATCCTTTTTTCCCTTCTTGAAGATGGGGACCACATTGGCCCTCCTCCAATCTGCTGGAACTTCTCCCGTTCTCCAAGAACTCTCAAAGATGTTTGCCAATGGTTCCGAAATGTCTTCCGCTAGTTCCTTCAATACTCTGGGGTGTAGTTGATCTGGCCCTGGGGACTTGAACTCATTAAGAGCGGCCAGGTATTCCTGGACGACTTCTTTCCCAATTTGGGGTTGGATGTCCTCCAATCCCTCATCCACTCCATCTTGCTGAGGTTGAAGACTCTCTTTTTGTGAGAAGACCGAGGCAAAGAAGGCATTAAGTAGTTCTGCCTTTTTCCCTATCCCCTGTCAGCATTGCTCCATCTTCTCCTCAAAGAGGTCCCATCGCCTCCTTGTTTTTCCTTTTTCTACTGACATATGAATAGAAGCCCTTTTTATTGTTTTTAATGTCCCTGGCAAGTCTGAGCTCATTTTTTGCTTTAGCCTTGCGGACCTTTTCCCTACAGGTGTTGGCCATTTGTTTGAATTCTTCTTTGGTGATTTCTCCCTTTTTCCACTTCTTGTGCATGTCTCTTTTGTGTCTTAGCACAGTTAGAAGTTCTTTGGACATCCATTCTGGCTTCTTTGCACTTGCCCTATTTTTTCTCTTTGTTGGCACGGTTTGCAATTGCGCCTTGAGTATTTCACTCTTGAGAAATTCCCATCCATCCGTAACTCCCTTGTCTTTTAGTATCTGTGTCCACGGAATGCTGCTCAGCGTTTCCTTCATTTTTTGGAAATCAGCTCTCCTAAAGTCCAAAATGTGGGTTTGACTTGTCTTAGTTTCAGCCTTCCTTTGTACCTCAAATTGCAGGAGCACATGGTCACTTGCCCCTAAGGATCTGACCACTTCGACCGCATCGATCAGGTCCTCCGCATTTGTTAGGATGAGATCAAGAGTAGCCAATCCCCTTTTTGCCTCTTCTACCTTCTGGACCATGAAATTGTCTGCAAGGCAAGCGAGGAATTTGCTGGACCTTGTACTCTTGGCCGAGTTTGTTTTCCAGCAAATATCGGGATAGTTGAAATCGCCCATGACTACTACATCTCTTCTCTGTGCCTGTTTGGTCAACTGTTGGCAGAAGACTTCAGCAAGTTCTTCCTCCTGGCTTGGGGGTCTGTAGTGGACGCCTACAACGACATCTTTTTGAGTCCCAGTTCCCTTGATTCTTATCTAGATGATTTCAAGCTGGTTTCCCAGATTGCTGTCTTGAATCTCTTCTGCAGCATAAGAGCTTTTGACATATAAGGCTACTCCGCCTCCTCTCCCCTTTGTTCGGTTTCTGTGAAAGAGGTTATACCCTCGATATCTACATTCCAGTGATAGGAGTCATCCCACCAGGTTTCAGTGATCCCTATCATATCATATTTGTGGTGTTGTGCTAACAGTTGGAGTTCGTCTTGTTTATTTCCCATGCTCTGTGCATTAGCGTAAAGACATGTGAGCCCCTGAGATCTTCCCTTGAGCTGTTTAATTGGGATTATTGTGCTTTTGGTACTTGGTCCTTGTTGTGTTTGTGCAGCCCTCCGTTTAGCCTTCTGGCAATTCCCAGACATTATGGGTAAAGTAGTGTTCGCAAGGCTGTTGTCCCCCTCCCCCGGCAGACCTAATTTAAAGTGCGTCTAATGAGGTTTGCGAGTCTGTGAGCAAAAAGGTGTTTTCCTAGTTGTGTGAGATGCACCCCATCCCTTGCCAGTAGGCCATCCTCCTGGAAAAGCAGGCCATGGTCGAGGAAGCCAAAGCGTTCCTCCTGACACCATTTTCTAAGCCAGTTATTGACCTGTACTATTTTTCTGGCTCTTGTGGGTCCGTGTCTTACAACAGGGAGGAGGGATGAAAAGACCACCTGTACATTACATTCTTTTAGCTTTGCTCCTAGAGCTCAAAAATCATTTGTGATCTTTTGAAACGTATGCCTTGCAGTATCATTGGTTCCTACATGAATCAACATGAGGGGAGGATGGTGATGGTGCTTGAGGAGCCTGGTGAGCCTCTGAGTGATATGGTGTATTTTTGCCCCCGGTAGGCAGCATATTTCTTGAGCCATCCCATCTGGTCTGGAAATGACAGCTTCCGTTCCTCTAAGGAGGGAGTTGCCTACTACCAAGACCTGTTTACTTTCGGGAATGACAGGGCCCCTTTTGTGCAATGTAGTGTGTAGGTCTCCAGAAAAGTGATCCTGTTGGTGTGTATTGTGTAGGTGAAAAGTGTTGTCCTCCTCCTCGACATCCCCGGTGCATTCGTCAAGGACAATCCATTGAGATTCGTCCAAGAGCCTATGGTTCTCCTGTATGTGTTCCTGTTGCACCTAGATCTTCAAAAGGGTGGGAAGAGAGCTGAAGCAAAGAAGGAGGCTGCCAGCCCCTCCCTTCTGGTCTTCCAATATGGCCTAAAATGAAGAAGCACGAACAGATGGGCTCCTCTTCAAGATGGCTGAAACTCCTCAGACACACACAGATGGAAGCTGGTAATAAAGGCTTAAAATGTCTGGTACAGGCTTCTTTATACACTGTTTGTAACACTAAATGTCCTTTTTCTTTTACTCCCGGGTGACAAAGGTCACCAGCACCATTCCTCAATGTTCTGTCGCCACTGGGTCCGAACAAAATGTCTTTATTCTATAGAACGCACACTTTAAACCCAGTGGGAAGCCGGGGTGCCCGAAGAGAGATTGTTAGAGACTTCCAAAAGTAATGGGCTTTGGAGTCTTTAAAAGTACAACAAAGTCTTTATTAAGGAACAAATCTTCAAACAAAACTTCATGGCTTTACTATTCAAGCCTTTAAGAGACTGGCACTAATTTGGTTTGACTGTACTATCTCATAAGGAAGAACTCTTTATAATGCCTCCCAGGCCGTCCATCACCTAGGCCTCGCTGGTCTGGGTAATACTGCCTGGGTAATACTGTCTGGGTAATACTGGGTAATACTCCCCAAATGCGTCTGGAAACTGAGTAACCTACCAGATGAAGCTAGAAGATGTTTAGCTGGAATTCTGTGGTTCTGCAGTGATGTCCTGTGGAAACTTCAGGGCTGTTTTCCCCTCTGGTGCTGTGAGGCTGAGAGGCTGTGAGCTCTCAGCCAGAGCCTTTGGGACCTTTTCCTTCTGTTTCCCTGGAACTGGATGGTCACTGGATGACCCCTGGATGGTCGCTGGATGGACCCCAGATCACCTTTGGATGATCCTCGGATGGCTATTTCTATTTCCCCGGAAGGTTTTGAGGAATGAAGCCTTTCCTACGGGACTAGCTGATCTGCGTCCTATAGACTGGCTTCCTTGAAATTTCCTGAAAATAGGCCCGTTCCCTCCAAAAGGCAAAAAGGGGGCGGGACCAGGGATCCTAACTATAACTGGCAGGTGGCTTACCCTATAAATGCAAATTATAACAGGAAACCCCCTGCTGCAAAATCCCAAGCATGGGTTTGCACACAAACATATAAACACAGCAAATAAATCTGGAGCTCCTGGAACAGCTGTTCCAGAACAACCATAGTACCCAGAACAGAACCCAGAACAGAAATCTCTTTTTTAAAAATAATCTTTATTGAAGTTTTTATAAAAATATGCATATAGGTAAAAAGAAGAAGCGAGAGAGAGAAGAAAAGAAAAGAAAGAAAAAAAGAAAAAAGAAAAGAAAAAAGAAATAGAAAAATGAGGTAAAATAATAATGAACAAAAAAAGAACAAAAAACAAAAAGGGAGTATCTCGACCTCCTGGTGTCTTCTGAGAATCTTCTATTTATTCTTATCCTGGGGAAAAAATAAAACTCTTTAATTTCCTTCTGTTCTCTAAATTCTTTCCCCTCTTCTTTTGGATTCCATCTTCTTTCTCTTCTTCTCTTTAAATGAATGTCTCTTTTTTCTTTTCCCTTAAATATTCGGTGACATCCTTCCAGTCTGTTTCTTTTCTTCCCGTTTCTTTATTTTTCAATAATAAAAAGGTAAATCTATCTAAGTTGCTGATGTCCAACATCTTTATTACCCACTCATCTTCTTCTGGTGTCTCTGTTTGTCTCCATTTTTTTGTGTAGCACATCCTTGCAGCTGTTAATGCTAGGAATAGTATTTTGTCTTTGTCTTTTTCTAATTTGTTATCATACATTCCTAGTAGGAACAGCTCTGGTTTCATTGGTATTTTTATTTTTAACATATTTTGGATTTCTTTTTGTATCTTCTTCCAGTAGTCTTTCGCTTTTTCACAGGTCCACCTCATGTGGAAGTAGGAGCCCTCCTTCTTCTTGCATTTCCAACACGTCGAACTTGTGTTGTTATATATTTTTCCTAGTTTTTTGGGGTTAAGTACCACCTTAATGCTATTTTAATCCAATTTTCCCTGAGATCAGTGGCGTATGTGTATTTTAATCTTTTTCTCCAAACGTCCTTCCATTCTGTTTGTCTGATATTTCTTCTTAAGTTTTCATTCCATCTTCTCATATAATCTTTATCTTCTTTAGATTCTAATTGCCATTCTAATAATTTTTATATAGTTTAGTTATTAATTTATTTTCTGTTTCCAAGATTTTATCCCAATACTCTTTACTGTTTGAAAACCCTAGTTCTTTATCTAATTTATATTTCTCTTTGATTTGCCAGTATTGTAGCCATGATATTTTTTTATCAATGCTGATTAATTCCTGCTGTTCTTTTAATGTTAGCTCTCCTTGGTGATTTTTCAAAATTTTCTTATATTTTGGCCAGTCATTCCACCCCAGACATCTCCTTTGACTTGCCTCAAGTGGTGATACCCATAATGGTGTTTTTGTGTAAAATTTATTTTTATATTTTTCCCATACTTCTAAAATTGCGGATCTCACAAAGTGATTTCCAATTTTTTTCTTTTTCTTTCCCTTTATACCAAATGTAAAGATGCCACCCTCCCCTAAGATCTATTCCTTCTAAGGTCAATAATTTCTTCTTTTTTAACAATGCCCAATCTCTTGCCCACACTAATGCACTTGACTCGTAATATAATTTTAGGTCTGGGACTGCTAGTCCTCCCTTATCTTTTTGTTCTATTAGATTATTATAATGAATTCTTGGCTTTTTGTTATTCCAGATAAATTTCGTTATATCCCTATTCCATTCTTTAAATAATTTCATATTTCTTATTATTGCTAAATTTTGAAAGATAAATATCATTTTCGGTAGTATCTTCACTTTAATTGTGATATTTATAATATTTTTATAATTTATAATAATTATAAAATTTATAATAATTATCAATTTTTATTTTTCCAATTTTCCATATCCTTTTTGATTTCCTTCCATTTGTTGAGATAATTGTTTTGTAACAAATGTAAATTCTTAGCAATCATGGCGGCAGGACGGAGGTCTTGAGAGATCCTCAAGCCTCAGCTTTTTTTAGGCTCCCCCTTTACCCAGTGGATGGAAACTGGGGTGGGCGCAAACCCATAGGGGGTGTCAGCCGACGGTCTAGATTTCCCTCTCCCCTTGATATTGTTACTGCTGTTATTGAGGTTGCTTTTTTTGGAAGGAGGCATGTTATTGGAGATCAGGAAAACCACAAACTAATTCCTTTACTGAGTCAATTCAAAATCAAGAAGCAAAAACATATAATCAAATTTAAAATCCCCATAGAAGGCAGAGAAGCCGTTGCTCCTCTAGCGGTCTCCCAAAACCTGTCCTCTCCTTACACCTCCCTTGCTCAAGAGGTGCAAGAACTACAAAACCTGACCCCCCTGTCCCCCTTGGATCCCCCCCTCCCATCGGAGCGCAATCCACAACAGGAGAAGCCTATTGGAACCATCAAGGAACTCGCCAATCCCGCCAAACAATAAGAAACCCGTTAAGGATTAACTGACAGCAGTATTGAGCCTCCTAATTGTCCCCCAATCATCTAAACCACCTAAATTAGCTAACTAGCTAATTAACTCACAGCCACTTACCTCCAACCCCACAGTTCAGCTGTGAGGTACTCTCCCAGCACCCTTCCAGCACGCTGCCAGCTGACACGTGCCTGGGGACTAGCGGAGAGACGCGGGCTGGTGAAGCGGCGCAAGAGGACGCAGGCAGTGCGAGAGGCTCAGAAGACCGCAAGATCTGGCACGAGAAGTGAAGACAGGACAGGAAGAAAGGAGGAGGGAGGAGGAGAAGGGAAAGTAGAGGGAACGGAAGTCAAAGAAGAGAATCAAGAAGAGTAAGTGCATAAAGACAATAATAAGAACAAAATAACAAAATATAGAACTAAAAATCACTGAAGAGATATTTAGGACAAACTCTGGGCTCTTGAAACCTTTAAGGAAAGAGACGTGAACTTAAAGAAGGGGAGGTGAAGATCGCGGGGAGAAGAAGGAAGGCCCATACTGGAAATTTAAGTAACCGACAAAGAAACTTATAAAACCCTTAAAAGACTCTAAAACAATGGACAGTACCCCATAAGGATTGCAAATTTGTGGATTGTGGGAGGGAGGGGGGGACGGGGGGGAGGAGGGAAACGAGCTGGATTAAGAGTGCCTATTAAGAAACTGTAAACCTGTATACTTTGCATGTTTGATTGTACATAGGAATTGTAAACTTGCAGATTGGGGGGGGGGGGGGGAGAGGGAGGGGGAAAGAGAGGAGTGAGGTGAGACAGAATAAAAGGAACGACAAGGAGAAGAAAAGTGAAGGTCAAGCAAAAACATAGGAAGAGGAAACAAGGTAGAAGAAAGAAGACAGCAAGAGGAATAAATCAGAGAATATAGTCCAGAAAAGGCAAAGATGACTACGCCTAAAAACAAGGGAGATAAAGGAAAAAAAGGAGATAAAGAAAAAGAAAGGGACAAGAAGTTAACGTTATAATCAGCGGGATCAAACAAAAAGAACTCGGTTTTGGAAGAATCCATTATGGAAATCCAAGGAATTTCTGCAAAACAAGATGTACATTAAGAAGACTTAAAAAATTATCAGAAAAACAAGATGCACACCAAGAAGAACTACAGAAAATGAGAAAAGAAATGACTGAGGAATTAAATACAATGAAAAAGGATATACATATATTCCAACAAGAAATGAAAGAACTGAAGAAGGAAAAGCAGGAAATGGCATGCAAACAGGAATAATGTGAAAAAAGACTAGAAGAGCTGACAGGGAGAAGTAGAATGTTAGAACGGCAGCAAGAGAAATTAGAAGCTAGTGAACTTGAATTCCAACTTAGATATAGAAACATAGCAGAGGACCCAAAAGAAGACATTAGACAAACAGTGATAGAACTTACAGCGAAACTAATGGACCGCCTAGAGGAAGAGCTGGAAAAACAGATTGACTGCGTTTATCGCATTGCCACCAATTATGCAAAAAGAAACAAAACAGATAGAGATGCCATAGTACATCTAACAAAGAAGACGACTAGAGATGGAATTCTTAAAAAGAACAACTTGTGTCAAACAAAATATAAAGGAAGAAAAATCGCTATCCTGAAGGAGGTACCAACATCCATCCTATCAAAAAGGAAGAAATACCTATTCCTGACTGAAGAGTTGAAACAACTAAACATAAGGTTCCGATGGGAAAGAATGGAAGGGGTAATGTTAACGTATAAAGGAGAGCGGCTCTGGCTGACATCGGAGGAAAAAGCCCAAGATTTCTATACAAGACTAAAAAAGGAAACAGACAATCAATCCTCTAAAGGACAGAAACAAGGAATTAAAAGAGCAAGACTAACATCACCGGGAAGTAGATTGTGCATAGAAGAGCTGAAAGGATGGGAACCGGACGCAAAGGAGATAAGGAGCAAGGAAGACAACATGGTAAAAAAAAATGATGGAGTGGAACCTTAAATGTTTATCAAACAATATAAATGGATTGAATTCCCCAAATAAGAGAAGGAAGGTATTTAACAACTTAAAAAAAGGAAACTACGACATAATATTGCTCCAAGAAATGCACATCTGCCAGAAGCACGTGGCACACCTTAATCAGAAAGGATTTAAAGCATACTTCTCATCAGCAACTGAAAAAAAAGAGGAGTCGTGACGTATGTAAAAGAGTCAATAGTAGCTAGACAGGCATTCAAAGACTCAGAGGGTAGAATAATAGGGATCATTGTGGAAAGAGAGGGATCGAAATTGTTAATCTGTAACCTGTATGTGCCTAATGGGGCGAAAAATAAATTTATAAATAAACTTAAAGGCTTGTTAATGGAGCAGGAGTATGATGACCTTATCCTTTTGGGAGATTTCAACAGCGTTTTAGATTCAACCATGGATAAAAGTCTAAGAGAGAAAGTGAAAAAGAAAGATAAGGGAGGAAACTCCCAGCCAGCTTTTTAAGCTGCAAGAGGATTATGGTTTACAAGATGTGTGGAGAACTTATAACAGAAACGTGAGGGATTACACATACTTTTCAGATAGACACAAAAGATGGACCAGAATTGATATGGTATGGGCCACAAGAACGCTAATAGGGAGTATCAACAAAATTAAAATCTTACCATGATATCACTCCGACCACTGCCCTATGGAATTAGCTATAAATCACAGGAAAAGATGGACGTTAAATGAGCACCTATTAAGATCGGAGGAAGACACCAGGAAGAATATGGAAATACTTACAGAATTTTTCAAAATAAATGACACCGATAATATGGCAAAAGACATTATATGGGATACTAGTAAAGCCTATATGCGAGGTATCTTTATACAGCAAAATAATATAAAATATAAACAGAAAAAACAGAAGGAGAAAGATATAAACTATAAAATTGAGGAGTTAGAGAAAGAGTTTAAAAAACACCCGAAGAATGAGAAAATCAAATTAGAGTTACAGCTACTGAATAAGCAAAAAGAACACTTAGAACTGGAGCAAATAGCAAGAAATATGGCCTTCGTAAAGCAAGATCATTTCCAGAATGGAAATAAAGCCGGGAAATGGTTATCGAAAAGAATTAAAAAGAAAAAATGTGAACAGAACATTACCCAAATTGTAGATGAAGAAGAGGTATACACAAAAAATGAGGAGATAACTGCCCAGTTCTATAAATTTTATAAGAAACTATATAGAAGAGATCCGATAAGTAGGGGAAAAAAATAATGAATATTTGGGTAAACAAAAAATTGCAAGACTATCAGAAGTACAGAGAGAGGCTTTAAATAAAGACATCACGGTAGAAGAGATAGAAAGTGCGATAAAGAGGCTTAACACAGGGAAAGCACTGGGCCCTGATGGACTGTCCATGCTATATTATAAAAAATTAAAAGAGGTTATAATACCACAACTGAAAATAGTAATGAATTGAATCCTACAAACTGGAAACACGCCAAACTCTTGGAAAGAAGCAAATATAGTAATGATCCATAAAGAAGGCTCAGACCCTCTTAGTGTTAAAAACTACAGGCCGATCTCGTTACTAAACAGTGATTATAAAATCTTCACAACAATTCTGGCAGATCGATTGAAAGGGTTCTTAATAACGTGGATCAAAGAGGAACAGACAGGTTTCCTACCAAACAGGAAAATGAAGGACAATGTTAGAAATATCTTGGACACCACTGAATATTATGAAGGCCACAACGAGAAGGAAATGGCGATTCTAACTGTCGACGTGGAAAAGGCATTCGACAACCTAAGTTGGAACTTCTTTAAATCAATACTTAAGGAAATGGATGCCGGATATAAATTTCTGAATGCAGTAGAAGCCATCTACGTAGATCAAAAAGCGGTAATAAGGATAAATGGACAGGAATCAGAAAGACTGGAGATAGAAAAAGGAACGAGACAGGGCTGCCCTCTATTGCCACTAATCTTCATTTTGGCACTAGAAATATTGCTAAATGAGATTAGAGAGGATACAAGGCTGAAAGGAGTAAATATACAGAAGGAATCCTACAAACTGAGAGCGTTCGCCGACGACCTAATCTGTACCATACAAGACCCTCTAAATAACATCACCTTATGGATTGAGAAAATGGAGAACTTCGGTAAAGTCTCGGGCTTTAAAATAAATAAATCCAAATCTATGATACTAACAAAAAATATCTCAATGGAAAAGAAGGAGAAGTTGACAAAACTCACAGGCCTACAAACAACAACAAAAATCAAATACCTCGGTATTTATATAACAGCGAAGAACTCGCAATTGTTAAAAAATAACTATTAAGTAAAATGGAGAGAAATCAAAAAAAGATCTGAAAGACTGGCAGTATATGAAACTCTCCCTAATGGGAAGAATATCGGTGGTAAAGTCAAACATACTCCCCAAGATGCTACACCTATTTCAAAACCTCCCGATAATCAGGAAGAAACAAATATTCGTGGGTTGGCACAAGGAACAACAAAAAACCCAGAATTAACTTTACAAACCTGACAGATGAAAGAAAACGTGGTGGACTGGGGCTACCAAACCTTAAATTATATTTCGAAGCTAGCTGCATGGAATGGATCACAGACTGGATATTACTAAACAACAAAAAACTCCTAATACTAGAAGGCCACGATTTAAGAACCGGCTGGCATGCCTATCTATGGCATAGCAAAGCAAAAGTGGGGGAAAAACTTC
The DNA here is from genome assembly GCF_037176765.1 of Anolis sagrei. Classification (NCBI taxonomy): domain Eukaryota; kingdom Metazoa; phylum Chordata; class Lepidosauria; order Squamata; family Anolidae; genus Anolis; species Anolis sagrei. Next base: position 24,481,862 of record NC_090035.1, on the reverse strand, counting down.
CGAAACCACTTTATCCGGTCAGCCCTCCTGAAAGTATGGGATCAATATAAAAGGAGGATGTACCCAAAAACGCCATTATGGGTATCCTCCCTGGAAGCCCATCAAAGAAGGGAACTGGGATGGAGAACATGGCCAATGTATAAAGATTTACTAATCAGGGAGAGAAAGGAGTTTAAAATGAAATCACAGGAAGACATAAAGATGCAGTATGATTACGTCACTTGGCTTCAATATTGGCAGGTGAAAGAACACTTTAAAAAAGATAGTCAAACAGGCTTCATGGAAAACCCAACAACCTGGGATAAACTTTTGGAAAATCCTAGAAAGTACATCACAAAAGCATACAAGTTACTACTCGAATGAGCAACGGAAGAAGAAAGGGTCAAAGAATATATGATTAAATGGGCAAGGTTAATTGGAAGATCGATATCTCTAGAAGAGTGGAGTACGATATGGAACAAAAAAACAAATTACTCATACGCCTACGACATTAAGGAACACTGGGTAAAAATGGTCCATCAGTGGTATTTAACACCCTCCAAATTAGCAAAATTCTCTAAGCACATGTGTAACAAATGTTGGAAGTGTGGTACAGAGGAGGGGACCTTGCAACATATGTGGTGGTCCTGCAGGAAGGTAAAACTGTACTGGAAAACAATACAGGAGAGCTGCCAAAAAATACTAAAGAAAGTTATCTCCCTGAAACCGGAATGCTTTTTATTGGGCTTAGCGGACAAGACCTGGGACAAAGAAACAGACAAACTATTTGTGTATTTAATCTCCGCAGCCCGCATACTTCTAGCTAAAGTATGGAGACAGAAGGAAGTACCATCAGAAGAGGAGTGGATAGAAAAGATAGTGGATATAATGAACATGGATCATCTGACATATATCTTGTCAGCCTCACGTAATATGCCTGTATTAGCAACACATTGGTCCCCTGTCAAGGAATGGCTCAAGGAAAGGAAGATAAAGATATTAATTGGTTAATGTAGAAAAATAGGAAACTCAAGATTATCTTTTAAAAGAGATTGGACCATGTAGACAGATACAGCTAAGAAAATAGGAGTATTAAAAGAAAAGAGAAATGTAAATAGAGATACGAATGTAAGAAAATGACTATGTAAGATTAATGATAAGCAAGAAAATGTTAAATATAGATATTTGGGGGTATAAGGATATACATTTACATGAATGTGCGAAGATAGATATGGAACCAAGTATAAATTTTCAGAAGAACAAGATATAGTAACAGAATAAGAAGACAGAAAACAAAAAAACACGCCCCCTGACATACCAGGGTAGTGGGGAGGGGGAGGTCGGCCGCCAGTGCTGGCTCTGTTTTTAATGTATTTTTCTATAGGTAGTTTATATGTTTACACTAGTTTGTCGTTAGCTTAGAGATGTTTCTCTGTGTGGTAATGTATGTCTTCTTCTTTGGTCCCTCTTTTGTTTTTTTTTGTCTTGCCTCTCTTTTATCATTGTAAAATAAAATTTAATTAAAAAAACCAAAAAAAAAAAACCAAATGTAAGTTGTTATCTGTCAGGTTAATTCCTAGATATTTTAATTTTGTTACTATTTGTACATTCCATTTTTTCCTATTTCTTCTTGTTCTTTCTTATCTATATTTTTTGTTATTGCTTTTGTTTTTTCTAAATTGATTTTAAATCCTGCCACTTCCCCAAAAAATTTTATTTCTCCTAACCATTGGTCTAATTTGTTTTTTGGGTTTTCAATTATGCATATTATGTCGTCCGCGAAGGCTTTATACTTATATTCTTGTCCCTGAATTTTCACCCCTACCAGATTTTTTTCCTCTCTTATTTTTCTCAATAACACTTCCAGTGTTAGTATAGTTATTAGGGGGATAGGGGACACCCCTGCCTTGTTCCTTCTCTATTTTTATTATTTCTGTTTCCTGTCCATTTACTATAACTTTAGCTTCCTGATTTTCATATATCGCCTCTACCGCATTTTGAAAATAAAAACCCATATCTATTTCTCTGATTAAATATTTGAAAAAATTCCAATTAATGTTATCAAACGCTTTCTCAGCGTCTACTGCCATAAACATTACCTTTTTTTTTTATGGTTAATTTCGTAATATTCAATTAAGTCTATTATTGTCCTAACATTCTCTTTTTGATATCTATTAGGCAAAAAACCTGCCTGATCTTCATCTATATATGATGCAAGTATCTTCTTCAATCTTTCCGCTAGGATGTTACTAAAAATTTTATAGTCCACGTTCAGCAACGAAATAGGCCTGTAATTTTTCACTTCTTCTGGGTTGGAATTTTCTTTGTGTATTACCGATATGTTAGCTTGTTTCCATGAATTAGGAATTTCTTTATTTATTCTTATATTGTTCATTATCTCCTTTAAGTAGGGCACTAGTTCTTGTTGGAATATTTTATAATAACCTGGGAATAAGCCATCGGGGCCTGGGGCTTTATTAGGTTTTAAATTTCTTATTGCTGTTTCTATTTCTTGTTCATATATTTTTTTATTCAAGATTTCCCTTTGTTCATCTGATATTTTTTGTATTTTCTGCTTTCCTAAATATTGGTGGATCTTTTCCTGATCAATCTTTTCATCTTGATATAATTTTTTATAGAAATCGAAGAATTGTTTTCTTATTTCCTCTTCCTGTGTGTACACTATGTCTTCTTTTTTTAACTTAGCTATATATGTTTTTTCTTTCTTTTTCCTTAATTTATTTGCTAGCCACCTTCCTGGCTTATTTGTGTTTAGAAAGAAATCTTGTTTTATATATTTTAGCTGTTTTTCTCTCTCTTCTAGTTTTAAATGCTCTAATTGCTTGCTTAAGTATTCTAATTTTCTTATTATTTCTTTTTTCTTTGGGTTCTTTTTTAGATTTTCTTCTTCCTTTCTTATTTCACCCATGATTTCCTTAATCTTCTGATGTTTTTGCTTATTTTTTATTGCTTTTTGTTGTATAAAGTTCCCCCTAATCACCGCTTTGCTTGCTTCCCACAACATCATTATATTTGTATCCGCATTGTCGTTTATCTCGAAGTATTATTTTAAAATCTTTCTATTTTTCTCTATATCTTCCTCTTTTTTATTGTTTTCATCAAGTCTCCATCTCCTTATATTTTTTTTGCCAGTTCTATTTTTATTTCAATGGGGCAGTGGTCCAAATGTAGTCTGGGTGTAATTTGTATACTAGTCACTTTCACTAAGATTTGCAGTGATGCCCATGCCATGTCAATTTTTTTTTTATTAAAGTTTTTGAAATAATACAGCGAAAGTGGGTGAATATTTGGGAGAAGATAGAAGCAGATTGAAAATGTATAGGTATGTGCCAATATAAGGTGTGTGTGAGAGAGAAAACAAACAAAACAAAAACAAAACAAAACCCTCAAACCCCCCCCCCCCTTGCTCCCTTCGAACCCGCGGTTTGACTTCCCAACGTCTTCTGAGCGTATCATAAAGGGAAGAGCGAGCGATTCCCTCTTCTCATCTTTCTCTCCTAATGTTTTTCAGTCTTTTTCCCAGCTTAGTCTCTGTTGCTAGCCCTCATTATATGCTGGTCAAGTCTATCAGTAATGGAAGTCCTCTTTTTGTAATGAAGTCCTTAAATCCTGACCAATCAGTCTTTTTGTTTGTTTCTTTTAATCTTTCAGATTTCTGTTAAGAAATTATATTTCCTTCTTCTTGATATCACTGCGTTTGGAAATTCCTTTAGTATGATTGTTTTCTTCCCTTTATAGTAGACTGTTCTTCTGTTGTTTGTCTTTAGAATTTCATCTCTCGTTGCTTTTTTTTTTTTGCAAAGTGTACCACCACATCTCTCGCAACTCTGTTTTTCATTGCAAAATTTGTGTTTACTCTGTATACCCTATCTGTTTGGTCTTGCATTTCTTGGTCTGTGTATTCTATTAATTCCGCTAAAATTTCTATCACTTTGTCTCATATTTTCCTTTGGATCCTCTTCTATATTTCTTAGTCTTAGCTGGTATTCCAGTTCTTTTGTTTCCATTATTTTGCATCTCTCTTCATTTTTTCTTGCAGACCTTCTTGCGTTTTTTTATCTTTTTTTCCCCATTTTTAGTTCCTTTAACTCTTGCTGCATTAGAGTTAGGTCTTTCTTTACTTCTCCTATTTCTTCTTTTATTTCTTCAGGTCCGCCATTTGTTCTTTGGATGCTTTTTGTGCCAAGTCTTGTTTCTCTTGCACTGTTTGGATCTCTTTCATTACTTTTTCTGTCATTTTTTCCAAAAGTTCCTTCAAGTTTTGTTCCTCCAGGATACTCTTCTTGCTGTATCTTTTGTTTCTTTCTGCTCCCTTTCTGTCATTTCCGTCTTATCAGTCTTATCAGTCTTGTCCGTCTTGTCAATCTTCTCTGTCTTATTCCTTGTTTTGTACATTTTGTTGACTTTTATGTGCTTTGCTTGTCTTTATAATTATCTGAACACCAGTTCTTCTCTTGATAATTCTCTTTTATTTTTCCTCCTTTAATATAAATATATTATTTTTATTATTCTTATTGCAATTTTTCTATCAGCTTTTGTTATATATTATATATATGAATTTTTTCTTATTTTTAAATTATTATTGTTTATTATTATTTTTATATTATTATTGTTATTATTTTGTTAATCTTATTAATTATATTCTTGTTGTGCTCTGACGTTCTTCCTCTTACTCTCCTTTTCTTCTGCTCTTCCCCTTTTTACGTGTCTTCTTTCCAACCTCCTTTTCTTCACCTTTCCTCTCCGCCCGTTTGTTCCTGTTTCCCCACCGGTCTTACCGTCTTTGGTTTGTTTAGGTTCCTCTTAAGTTCCTCTTTTTTCTTGTTTCTTTCCCTTTTTTTCTCCTCCGGTCTGTCTCCTTCTTCTCTCCTTGGCCCTCCACGTCGCTTTCCTCTTTTCTATCCTTTATCCTTTGTCCCTTTCTTTCTTATTTACTTCCTTGTTTGGCTCTCTGCAGTTCTCGTTCTCATTCTCGTGATTTTTTCTTGTGTCCTGGTCTCGCGTTATCTCCTTATCTCCAACTCTCGCGATCTCACGCCCTCTTCTCACGTTACTTCCTGGTTCCTGGTTCTTCTCTCGTACCTGATCTCGTCTCCCTTTAGCCTTCTCGCGAGATCTGTTCTTCCCCGGCTTTTCCTCGGCTTCCTCCTCCTGCTTCTCTTCCCTGCCTCGCGACACCTCCTTCTCTTCCCTGCCTCACGGACCGTCCTCCTCCTCTCCTGGACTCCTCCCTCTCCTCTTACTTCATAGCCAAAACAAACCTCACTCAAGGTCAGTTTTTTTCCCTTTTGTTTTGTCTGGTATCAAGTTGCTGTATTATTGCATAAGCACATATATTTCTGTATTTCTGTAGGTCTGTAGCAAATAGTTTTAAATTTCTCTCCGTGTTCTCTCTGATTTCTTTCTCTCTTTATTTATTTATTTATTTATTTACTTTATTTGTATACCACTCTTCTCAGCCCTTAGGCGACTCAGAGTGTTTTACAACAATTTAGGTATACACAATACAAAATCATTAAGCATTTAAAAGCAATAGCATCACAAATCATTAAACATCAATATCAATACATCACTACATCAATATAACAAATCCATCAGGTCTCATCAATGAAATCAGAATCCAAACTCGTTATCCAATATTCCATGTTCCGATAGTCAGTCAGTCAATCAATTACTATATTGCTTTCCAATCTTTCCTTTCTATCTCTCTGCACTCATCCTTTGTCTTCCTTTATCTTCTTATTTCTTTCTTATTTCTTTTCTTACTTTCTTTTCTAATTCTTCAATCTTTTAGACTTTTGGACTTCCCCTTTATTTTTCCAACTTCACCTCTTTTCCTCTTTCAGCTTTCACTTTTAATCTCACCGAAATTCTGTTTCTCCTAGGTATATTACTGTTTTATTTTACTTGTTTCTGATACCTCCTTCGCCTCCTCCTTTTTCCTCTTTCCTTATTCTTATTCTTCACATAGATCTTTACTCTTTCTCTTTCTCTGAGGGAAAACTTTGAGCCCTCTTCCGACACCCCCTCCTTCCTTATAGTTGTTCTTACTTCCTCCTCTCCTTCTCTCTTTATTTGAGTCACCTTCGGGCTTGAGATACAGCGGTATATAAGCAAAGTAAATAAATAAATAATCTATATATATAATAAAGAAGAGTGTTTGTATGCGACGGACAGAGGAGGGAAGTGCAGAGGGCGGAAGTGTATGTGCCAGCATTCTGATTGGCCAGCCTGAAAGTTCCAACATTCTGATTGGCTGCCGCTGTGGTGCTATTTGCATATGCTCTCTGATTGGCCAGCTTCAATAGGAGCCCCTGGTGGAGAAAAGGGTTCATGGCAGAAACAGGGACATGACAGAAGGAAATTTGCATATGGTCTCTGATTGGCCAGCCTCAATTCCAATATTCCGAGATGACAAAGAGAGGAAAGGAAAAGGCCAGGGGCTGGGTCAGAACACTCCCAATACAGACCGAATTAGGCACACAGAGCCCCCATCACCCACTCTACATCCTACTGCAGTTTGATCACACACATTCTGAGACCGCTGTTAACCTCATCCAATGACTGATCAGGACCAAACTTAGCACATACCCCTCTCATGACCCACCTTATGTCCTGGTGTGGTTTGGCCGGGGATGGACCAAGGATTATGGGACTTTATTTAAGCATACCTTTGCTTAATTCTTCATACTACTGCAACCCTCATCCAATTACCGATAAAGACCAAACTTGGCACACTGAGTCTCCATGACCCACTCTACATCCTGGTGCGGCTTGGAGGAAGCTGCACCATGGACGATGGGACTTGCAATACCTGCACTCCCTTCCTAAGACCATTACAACTGCCAACAATGATGGATCAGGACCACAATTTACACAGGGAGCCCGCATAACTCACTCTACATCCTGGTGCAGTTTGGAAGAATTTGACAATGGATGATGGGACTTGCAGTCACTTCACTCACTTCCTGAGACCACAGAGACCCTCGCCAAGGACTCATCAAGACTAAACTTGGCACATGGAGCTTCAATGACCCACTCTACATCCCGGAGCAGTTTGGAGGACGACAGACCATGGATGATGGGACTTCAAGTACCTCCACTACCCAAGACTGCTGCAAAACTCATCTAATGACCAATCAAGACCAAAGTTGGCACACAGAGCCCGCATGACCCACTCTACATCCTGCTGCAGTTTTAGAGAAGGGTGGACCATGGATGATGGAACTTCCAGTACCTTCACTCACATTCTGAGACCTCTGCAAACCTCATCCAATGACGGATCAAGACCAAACTTGGCACATAGACCTCTCATGACCCACTTTACATCCTGGTGTTATTTGGAAAAATTTGGAGATGGATGATGGGACTTGCAGTACCTTTGCTCACTTCCTGAGACCACTGAGACCCTCGCCAATGACTAATCAAGACTACACTTGCCACATGGAGCTCCAATGACCCACTCTACATCCTGCTGCAGTTTGGAGGAGGACAGACCATGGATGATGGGACTTCAAGTACCTCCACTCCCTTCCAAAGATTGCTGCAATCCTCTTCTAATGACCAATCAAGACCACACTTGGCACACAGAGCCCCCATGATCCACTCTACATCCTGCTGCAGTTTGAAAGGGGATGGACTTTGGATGATGGGACTTGCAGTACCTTCACTCACTTACTGACACCACTGCCACCCTCATCTAATGACTGATAAAGACCAAACTTGGCACACAGAGCCCCCATGACCCACTCTATATCCTGCTGCTGTTTGTAAGAGGATGGGCCATGGATGATGGGACTTCAAGTACCTTCACTCACTTCCTGAAAATAATGCAGCTGTTATCCAAAGTCCAATAAAGACCAAACTTGGCATACAGAACCGCCATTACCCACTTTCTCTAATAACCCGGGCAACGCCGGGTCCCCAAGCTAGTAAATAATAAAAGAATATGCGGCCGGAGATATGCAGGCTTCTGTCTGCTATGTTTGGGGCGATCCGCCGTACCTTGGAGTCAATACCGGGTCCTTTCAGGAATCTCCTCTTGAGGAGAAGACCCCCTTTCAGACCATCGGCTGACCCACCCGGTTTCGCTGTTCCCCTCTGCCTCAATCCACAGCGGGGAAGGGAGCCAAGCTCTACTCAATCAGCCCCATCGCTCACACACTTTTGCAGACCTCTAGTGTGTGCGTCTCTCCGCCATGACCATGCACCCAAAAGTCACCATCTCCCAATCTCTTATACAGTAGGTCTTCCTAACATGGAACGCTTAAGCCCACAACACTATTTAGACAAATCCACTCTACACGTAAAACAAAACAGACTTAAATGGGGCACAAAAAACCAAAACAAACCCTCAGCAACTTCAGACCCCATGCTACTGGTGGAGTTGGGAAAAAGCATAGCAGAAACAGAAAATGTGGAGGAAGCAGTATCAAAATACACACAACTTACCAATGAATTAATTGTCTCAGGGAAAAATTTAGAAGACAGACTTAGGATCCAAAACCAAGGAGAGAGGGCCTCAGACACACAGAAAGAATGCTCAAAGCTAAGAAAGAAGCTAATTCAAATATATAAATCTTATAGAGCAGAAAACTCCCGGAATCTCCCCACATTGTACTACACTACCAAAAAACAATACAAAGCCATGCTAGTGAGAAACAAGAAGGAAAAAATAAATAGAAAATGGAATGCCCTGGTTGATGCTTCCTTAAATAACAACTCCAAGCAATTCTGGGCCCTGGTCACGGGAATGCTGGGATCTGGGAAAACATCTCCCAAATGCCATATACCAGCACAGGTGTGGGAAACATACTTCACTTTACTATATGGATCAAATGAAGAAACAGTCAGAAGGGAGGGGAAAGAAAATGCAGTCTTCTCCATTGGTACCATAGACACACCACAATGGCCCCCAGTGACCAGTGGGGAGATAAAAACTCTGATCTCATCACTTAAAAATGGTAAGGCCCCAGGCCCAGATCAAATACCCCCCCCCCCCCCCCGAATTTCTAAAAAATAACATCTTGTTGTGGACGGCCTTCTTAGCCCTCCTCTTCACACACATCAACCGGACAGCCTTAATTCCTGCCTCATGGTCAAAATCTATTTTAATCCCGACATTTTAGAAAGGGGATAAAAACGATCCAGCAAACTACCGCCCTATCAGTTTACTCTCGGTGGTGGGCAAACTTTATGCTCGCCATTTATATAGCAAGCTTCTAGACTGGTTAGACTCAGAAAAAGTAATAGTTGAGGAACAGGCAGGCTTTAGAAAAGGGAGGTCTACCATAGACCATTGTATCGTGTTAAGCCACCTAGCAGAAAAATACCAAGCCCCTCCCTACAAAGGACTATTTACCACGTTTATAGAACTAAAAGCTGCCTTCGACTCTATTCCAAGAAATTTACTGACAAAAACTACAGAAGACTACAATTGACAAAAGATTGCTCTGGTTAATTAAGAGCTTATATTCAAACACTTCAACACAAGTAAGATGTGGAGTACAAGGCAACCTCTCAAAACCAATAGCAGTAAATAGGGGGTGCGCCAGGGGTGTATCCTGGCCCCTATTCTGTTTAACCTATATCTGAACGACCTATCCACCCATGTTTCACTACCAAATGGACATCCCCCTAAAATCTCATCCACCAATATACTGCTATTGTTATATGCAGATGATGCTGCCCTCATATCTTACACCAAGGTAGGACTCAAGCGAGTGCTGAGTGCATTCTACCAATACTGTGAGAAAAACCAGCTAAAGATAAACTATAGTAAAACCAAAATCATGGTCTTCTCAAAGAAGCGAGCCAGGTATAACTGGTACATAGGAAAGAACTGAATTGAACAAGTTTCCAGTTTTAAATATCTAGGGGTTACCTTTCAAGCTTCAGGTTCCTGGGGATGCCACCAAAAAATGGCAGTTCAAAATGCCCTATCCAGTAGTAAAGCAATAATTCGTTTTTTTTACACCAAAGGTGGCCAGTATATACCAGCAGCAACAAAGGTCTTCCAAGCAAAGGCAACAGCCCAATTATTATACACAATTCCGGTATGGATCGCAGGCTTCACATCTAAAGTAGAACAAGTTCAATCAGGGTGTCTTAGAAAACTGTTTGCTATCCCCAGTTGTGTTCCATCTGGTGTTTTAAGACTGGAATCAGGAACAGCCTCACTCGAATCACTGACTTGGAGAAGGGCCCTAGGATACTGGATGGAGAGGGTGCACAAAGGGCCTGAAGCGGAATATACATATCAGATTCAAAAAGATCTCTTTAAATCCCACCGAATCAAAGTGCTAAATCAGAAACTCAGGTAGATGGGCCTCTCAGAGAATATATTGAGCGGTTTTGAGCATAAAAAGTTAATGCAGATCTTAGCGGAACGAATCAGTGACATAGACAAACAGGACTCAATGACTCTGGCATGCTCCACATGCCCTCCATTGAGTTTAGGCCTAACATTTAATTCTTTGGGAGGTGCCAAATACTTAGAAAATTTAAACATCCCAAAATTTTGCCTTGCTTTCAGTTGAGCCAGATTCAATGCCCTCAATTCAGCCATACTAGAGGGTAGATACAAAGGGACTGATTACGAACACAGAGTTTGCCCACGCGGGGAGGGTAAAATTGAAACTGTAATACATATACTTTTTATTTGCACAATTTACAAGGATGATAGACTAAGGTTAATATCCCCTCTACTCACCAAGTGGCCAGGAAGATCCCTAAGTTGGTACTGCACTTATTTATTGTCTGATCTTGATAAAAGGGTAATGGAACAGGTGGCCAAATTTCTGTTTGCAGCAGAAAAAAGCCGCAAGTGCTTCATGAATAACCTGTAAAGGCTGAGTGTAACAAAGAGTACTCGGGAGACTTATTATTAATTTGCAATCAGTTCCTGTTTTAGATTATATAGACAGTCATTCATCCGATAGCGAATGGTGATACTTGTTTTTATTAATTATAAGCCAAATGTGATGTTATTAATTGTTAATTGTTATATTTCATCATTCTACTTTCACTTGACTTAGCCGATGGTTTGTTGACCGAAATAAAGGCTACTGACTGACAGTTCATTTGGATGCAGATTTACAACCTGCGAGTCCACCTTTGTACATACATTTGCAGATGCATTGTGTGAAGTTCCAACAATGTGGTGCAATCCATGTGCAAAGTCAACAAGTTGGTTTTGGCCAGAGAGGTTAAATGAGGACAAATCTGAAGGAGGAAGGGCTGCCTGCTGATAACCCCCATTGCATTTTGGCTGCATGTGCAAATGGAAAAATCAGCACACATTTGAATGTGCACAGAGTTGCAACTTCATACCACACCACTCCACTTCCTTGGAGCCAATTAAAGTCAACATTCCTTCCAAAATTGTCCTGAAACCAAGAACTGGAGATACTCAATGAAGTCTATTACTATCCAATAAATGAAGGCTGGAATTTTGTACACCTGGGGATATCCTATCTTTCTCAAATTCCAATGGAAAGGCAAGAGATACAGAATAGACTCATTGGAACAAAGACATCAACTACTTGAGGAGCTTGGTATAGTAAGAAAACAAGAGAGAGATCGAAAGGAAGAGGAGGAGAGGGGTCCGGAGGGAGGAGAATTGGAGGAAATAATCGGCGCCATTGGAGGAATCAAGATGTAAGAAGAAGTTAAAGCACTGCAATCAAATTTATTTATTTGAAAATGAGCACTCAGGGGGAGGGAGACTCTGGGCCACGGGATGACTTCACCCCCCCTCCCCAATTGGGAAGGCCGGGGGCCATGGTTGAGACTAGAAGTCCCGAAGAATGGAAGGGGAGGAAGGGGGGAATGAGGAGAGGGGGGAGTAGGGGGAGGGGGTATGGGGGGAAGGGGAGGGGAGTATAAGGGACAAGGGCTCACTTGGGTTCAAGCCACAAAAAGGTTTTAAAAGGGAAATGGAAATGATTTTCCATAAATTATGAATTTCAACACTTAACACTAAAGGTCTAGGGACGGTAATTAAAAGAATATGGATTGAAGCTTTACTGAAGGACGCGGCGGATGTTATCTTCCTACAGGAAACACATCAGAATAAACTGGGTTCGAACAAGCTAAAATCGAGTTGGATAAGGAATTATGAAAAATCCTTTGGGTCATCAAAATCAAGAGGGGTAGCTATAATAATTGCTAAGAAATGTAATTTTGTCATAAACAAGGTATTGAAAGATGAGGAGGGCAGATACATAATAATGTATGGCGAAATAGGGGAAGATAAATATGTATTAGTAAATGTATATGCACCAAATGTAAAACAGCAAGAATTTTATGAAAAAGCGTTAAAGCAAATAGAGAACTATCACCAACAAAATGTAATATTTGGAGGAGATTGTTATTGTTATATGGATCCAAAAAGGGATAAAACTACGCTAACATCAAAAATTAGAAATATTGAAACAACGGACTTAAGTAGAGTAATGAATAAATGGCAATTAAAAGATGTGTGGAGATTGGTAAAGGGGAATGAAAATAGATATACGTTTTACTCAGCTGTGCATAAGGTATATTTATTTATTTATTTATTTCATTCACTTATACCCCGCCCTTCTCACCCCGAGGGGGACTCAGGGCGGCTTACAGGGAGGGCACAATTAGATGCCCAATTACACAAGTAATCCAAAAAATATAACAATTAGCAATTAGATTAAAACATCAATACATAGTAAAAACATAAAACCTAAAACCATCTCATGTCAGAGTCCATATATCAGAGTCCATACATCCGTTCTACTCCGTTTGTCCTTGTCTATCGCCAGGTCCTTGAATTAGTTATCAGAGTGACCAAAAGCTTGGTCCCACATCCAGGTCTTTAGTTTTTTCCTAAATGCTAGGAGGGAGGTCGCCGATCTAATCTCCCCGGGGAGTGAGTTCCACAGGCGGGGGGCCGCCACTGAGAAGGCCCTGCTCCTCGTCCCCGCCAGCCTCACTTGTGAGACTGGCGGGGTCGAGAGCAGGGCCTCCCCAGAAGACCTTAAACTTCGAGGTGGGATGTAGAGGGAGATCCGTATAGGGTTTTATAGGTCAAAACCAGCACCTTAAATTCCGCTCGGAATTGGATCGGCAGCCAGTGGAGCTGACGCAACAGGGGGGTGGTGTGCTCCCTGTACGTCGCTCCGGTGAGCAATCTGGCTGCTTCTCACTGGACTAGTTGTAGTTTCCGAGCAGTCTTTAAAGGCAACCCCACGTAGAGTGCGTTGCAGTAATCCAGCCAGGATGTGACAAGAGCGTGGACCACCGTGGCCAGATCCGACTTCCCAAGGTACGGGCGCAGCTGGCGCACAAGTTTTAATTGTGCGAAAGCTCTCCCGGCCACCGCTGAGACCTGAGGTTCCAGGCTCAGCGATGAGTCCAGGATCACTCCCAAGCTGCGAACCTGCGTCTTCAGGGGGAGTGTAACCCCGTCTAACACAGGCTGTAACCCTATACCCTGTTCGGCCTTCCGACTGACCAGTAGGACCTCTGTCTTGTCTGGATTCAGTTTCAATTTGTTAGCTCTCATCCAGTCCGATACAGCGGCTAAACACCGGTTCAAGGTCTGGACAGCCTCCTTGGTGACAGGTGAGAAGGAGTGACAGATTTGGACGTCATCTGCATAGAGATAGCATCTTAGTCCGAAACTCCGAATGATCTCTCCCAGCGGCTTCATGTAGATGTTAAATAACATCGGGGACAAGATTGAACCCTGTGGGACTCCACACAACAACGGTTGTGGGGCCGAACAGGTGTCACCCAGTAACACCTTCTGGGTCCGTCCCTCAAGGAAGGATCGGAGCCACCGCAAAGCAGTGCCTCCGAGCCCCATGTCCATGAGACGGCCCAGAAGGATACCGTGATCGACGGTATCGAAGGCCGCTGAGAGGTCCAGCAGAACCAACAGGGACACACTCCCCCGTCTAGTTCCCTGCGCAGATCATCTACCAAGGCGACCAAGGCTGTCTCAGTTCCATGTCCCGGCCTAAAGCCAGACTGTGCCGGATCAAGATAATCAGTGTCTACCAGAAACCCCTGAAGTTGTGTTGCCACCACACGTTCCATGACTTTGCCCAAATAGGGGAGATTGGAAACTGGCCGATAGTTGTCGAATTGGGTGGGATCCAGTGATGGTTTCTTCAACAGCGGTTTTATAATAGCTTGCTTTAAGCTCGCTGGAAACTCTCCTTCCTGTAAGGAGGCATTAACCATCACCTTCACCCACCCTGCCAAACCCCCTCTGGCTTCCTTGATCAGCCAGGAAGGGCAGGGGTCTAGGATGCATGTGGTGGGTCGCACCTCTCCAAGGATCCTGTCCACATCCTCAAGCTGAACCAATTGAAACGAATCCAACAAAACTGGACAAGCAGATGCTCTCGTTACATCCCCAGAGACTGCCGTTAACATGACGTCGAAGCCAGACCGAATCCGCTCAATTTTATCCGCGAAGGATCGAGCAAATGCTTCACAGCGAGCCACCGAGTTATCCGGGGCCTCGCTTTTTGGCGGGTTTAACAGGCCCCTGACAACTCGGAAAAGCTCAGCTGGACGATTCTTCGCTGATGCAATGTTGGCTGTGATGAATGTTTTCTGAGCTGCCTCTATTGCCACACCGTAGGACCTTAAAAAGGCATTCAGGTGTGTTTGGGCTGGATTGGTGGGATTCTGGCGCCACACGCACTCTAACCTCCTCTTCTTTCGCTTCATTGCTGCCAGCTCCTCAGTAAACCAAGAAGCTGGTTTAGCTCGGTTACTCGAGAGGGGGCGTTCCGGAGCGATAGTGTCAATTGCCCTGGTCAACTCACTATTCCAGCCAGAGACCAGAGCATCGACAGTATCGTTAGCCAAGGAGGTGGAAAAATCCCCAAGAGCCATCAGGAGACCATTTGGATCCATCAGTCTCCTGGGGCGGACCATTCTAATGGGTCCACCACCCCTGCGAAGGTTAGAAGGCACAGTTAGTCTAAAACTGATCAGGTGGTGATCGGTCCATGGCAAAGGGGCGATGGTCGGCTCCTCCATTCCGTCACCCTCATCCCATCCCTGGGTAAAGACCAAATCCAAGGTGTGTCCGGCACTATGGGTGGGACCAGATATTAGCTGGGACAGGCCCATGGTTGCCATGGAGGCCATGAAGTCCTGAGCCGCTCCGGAGAGAGAGGCCTCGGCATGGATGTTGAAATCTCCCAGGACCAAAAGCCGTTGGGAGTTCAACACCATGTCCGAGACCACTCCCACTAGCTCAGGTAGGGAGACTGTAGTGCAGCGGGGTGGTCGGTACACTTCTAGAATCCCTATCCTGTCCCGGTCACCTATCCTAAAGCCGGCACATTCAAAGGAAGATGATTGTGGGATGGGACACCTGATCAGTGGAATAAAGTCCTTATAGACCACTGCGACTCCGCCTCCCCGCCCTCCAAGCCTTGGTTGGTGCTGAACGGAATAACCTGGTGGACAGAGTTGGGAGAGATTAACCCCTCCCCCCTCGTCCAACCAGGTTTCCGTTATACAAGCCAGGTCGGCTCGTTCTTCTTGGATTAGATCTTGAATGATGGCAGTTTTTCCGTTTACTGACCTGGCATTGAACAGCACCACCTTTAGCTTGGAGGGGCCACCGTCTTGGCACCTCAGCTGTATTTTGTCGGGAGTAGATTTTGGAATTGCCAATCTATTTTTGTTAATTTCGGGCCGAACAGTAGTGTCTATTTTTGGAATTGCCAATGTCCTATTAAAGATTTTGGGCCGAATTTGCTTTTGTCTTTGATTTCTAGCATCTTTAGGGATAGCCAATTTATTGCTATAAATTTTGGGCCGAAATGGAAATTTTATTCTCCCTTTCCCGTATCTCCCTCTACCACTCACCACCTCTATGGCGGCTCCCCCACCCGCGGTCCCACCCCCCCCCCCCCCCCGGGGATGTTCCCTCCGTTTCCAGCAGCTGTAGTCTCATTAATAGGCACATGCTTATCATTATTGCTATCTATCTCTGGGTCCCGGTGATCCCATCCCTCAATGTTGACCATTCTCTCTAGTGTATCGAGGGTTATAAAGTGCACTCGTGCTGAAGCTGATATAAAGTGCACTTGTGCTATGATTGTTATAAAGTGCACTTGTGCTAGAGGTTGGAGGGATATCAGTAGCAGCAAAGGCAGGGCAAGCATTGGCATAAGGATGACAATAATATATCGATGTTAACAATAAATATGCTTACTCCAATTAATAGTGTGGGAACCCGGATTAAAGAGCATAAAGTGCAGTAGTTTTTAGTAATGATATGGTTCTGATAAAAGGACCAAGGTGCTTAGGTTAAAGTGACTTCGTGCTGAGTAGTTCTAAAGTTTTTAAAGTGCAACTGATGCAGAATTAACTGGCTTCTAGAGTGAGCGCACTTTCCGACCACTAAATCAGGACAAACAATTCGCACCAAGAAACCTAGCTCCCTAGGCCCGTGGAGCAACAAGCCGGCACCCAGGGTCTGATCTCTGGTTCTTCTTGATTGTCTTGGGTGGGGAACTATCCAACAGAACCGATGGTAGTCTGTGTGGTGAAGGCAGTATCTGCAGTTGTTGCTAATTAACAGCACGCTTCACAGGTTGTCTCTTGTGTGATGGAAGTTATTTGCACTTTTTTTCTAAGCCACAGAGGGCAGTATAGGAGGAATGGATGTTTAGTTCTTTGGTATGGAGCTCTGCAGATTACACTTTAAAACCCTGAGTCATGAGCGGACAGAACTTCCGGATTTCCATTTAGGCTCAACTGTCCGTGATGTAAAGTATTATTTTGAGCCCAACGACCGCAATATGATGTTAATTATTATTAATTATTGCTATCACACTGTTATTATATTATCATTACAATACTGGCACAGTTCACAGGAATCATATACACACTGTCAGCAATAACGCGGTAGAATGGTGTTCTAAGATGGCGGCTGGAGGCAAAGCTACGCTGGCCAGACGCCCCCCGATGGAAAGGGGGAAATCTTTAAACTCCAAGTGGTTGGTTCTCCCAACCGAGGCAGACACAGCCACAGCGTCTAGGTCAAAGGCAGCAGCGACGCTGAGCGCCAGATGGTAGCCCGACCGGCGCGCAGGCCGAGTGCTGGAAGGCAGGCGCAGAATCACGAAGCGCCAGGGCCGAAGCCGCAGGTCGCGCGCCGCCAGCTGGAGCCGGGCCGAGATGCAGCGGTGGAACGCGGCGAATCCCAGCCGGCCCGATAGATGAATCCCAGCTGGAGCAGCAGCAGCGGCGCTCGCTGGGGCCAGGCCGAGGAACCGTAGTGCGCCCGATCCTTCGGCGGCAATGGCGGCCGCTGCAAAGGCCCGTCCTCCTCCGTCGGCCTGGGCGCCTGGGCGCAACGACAGCACCGCCGCTGAGGAACCGGACCGACAAGGCAGCGGCCAGGCAGCTGGGTGCCGATCCGGAACAGCCTCCCCTCCTCGGCTCAGCCAAGCAGCCGAACAGCGCCACAGGAGCCCCCCGGCAACAGAGCGCCAGCCGCACAGCATCTCCCTCTCGGTACAGCGTCCCAGGCAGCCCTCCAGCCGCGGCTGCGGCGATGATCAGGTCAGTTTCTGCCCCCCCTGGTAGGGAGGTGGACAAGGCAGCAGCCAGCGTGCCAACTCAGGCCGTGGTTGGGTTGGGTTGGATTGGTGAACTGGCAATTACCGCAGCGGTATAGAGGGAACGCTCTCCCTAGGCCATGAGTTGGAACAGGCCTCAGCGTTCTACCTCTCCTCCCTCTTCCTTTTAAGTCTCTTTTTACTCCCTTCCTCAGCTGGATGCCCGCCAAAACGACCCCCGGAGGTTCCTTCAAACCCCTGGGTGCCACTCATGGATATTGGAGGTTGGGGAGGTCTGGATGAGGGGGATTGCAGTTAGATAGAAGATCTCACCGGACCGCTCTGTAGATCAGCTGTTAACTCGCCGCCATCATACCGGAATTGATTATATTTTTGTTTCTAAAAATATGGTAAATAAAGTGTTAAATGCTGATATTGGAACAATTAAGATTTTGGATCATGCCCTGGCATCAACTGAGATCTCTTTGAAATGTGACTATGATAAAATGAGGAGGTGGAGATTAAATACAAAAATTTTGAATCATAAAGACATAGTGGATGGGGTGAAAGCTGAATGGCAAGAAACTTGGGGTTTTAATGAAAAGGAGGTAACAAAAGGAGTGCTATGGGACACTATGAAAGCAGTGGCTAGAGGGTTATGTATAAAAGAGACAATTAATCTCAAAAAAGGCAAGAAGAAAGGAAAGGAAAAGGAATCTAGAAAAAGAAAATGAAGAGATAGAAAAAGCATATGTAACAAAGAGAGATACACAAACTTATGCAAGGCTGAGAGCAAAAAAAGAGGAATTGGATAAAATGGAAATAGACGAAGTACAAGAAAATTTAATATATTTAAGGAGGGAATATTTTGAATTTAGTGATAGGAATTCCAAGATGTTAGCTAAATCCACACAAAAAAAGAAAATGGAAGGTATGATAAATACGATAAAAGATAAAATAGGTAAATTATGTAGAACTATGAAAGAGAAATTGAAGGTATTTGAAGAATTTTATAATGAATTATACCAAACGAAAGCTAACTCTATAGAAGCAATTAGGAAATATGTGAAGGAAAATTGGGAGAGTAAATTGGAGGAGAAAGATAAAGAGCTACTGGAACAAGCTATTAAGAAGACAGAAATAGAGGAAGTTATAAAGAATTTAAAAGTTGGGAAAGCCCCAGGTTTGGATGGCTTAGGGACAGAATACTACAAAAGCTTTAGAGAAATTTTGACTCCAAAATTATTAGAATTATATAATGGAATAATGAAGGGAGATAAAATGCCAGAATCATGGAGGAGATCATTAATAATATTAATACCTAAACCGGATAAAGATTTAACAGACCCGGGGTCATATAGGCCTATATCGTTAGTTAATCAGGACGCAAAGATTTTATCCGCTATAATAGCCAATAGAATGAGTAAATGCATGTATAAGTATATAAAAAAAAGATCAGTGTGGATTTGTAAAAGGAAGACAAATGTCAAATTTGATAGGGAGAGTATTAAATAAAATTTGTTTGGCTAAAGAGGGTAAGAAAAAAGTAGGGATATTATCATTAGATATTTTTAAAGCGTTTGATTGTGTGGAATGGGAGACATTAAGGGAAATTATGAATAAATTTGGAATGGGAAATAGAATAAAAGGAATTTTAGAACAATATTACTCAAGAAACTCAGCAGTGGTAACTATAAATGATGGAGTGCAAATGAAATAAAAGTGACAAGAGGAACAAGACAAGGTTTCCCTTTGTCACCAATTTTATTTGCCATGGTGATAGAATTGTTTGCAAATGCCATTAGGAAAGATAAGAGTCTAGAAGGGTTAGGAAAAAAGGAGAAACAGAAGGTGAGTCTATTTGCTGACGACACATTGCTATTTATAGAAAACATAGTAGAGAAAATGGATAAAATAAAGGATCATTTGGAGATATTTGGGAAAACAACAGGTTTACAAGTTAACTGGAATAAGTCAGAAATGATGCTACTCAATTATACAAAGAAAGAAGAAAAAGACTATATAGAAGAGTAAAATGGGAATAAGAATTAAGAATAAATTAAAATACCTGGGAGTAATAATAACAAAGGATTTAAAAGAAATGGAACAGGTAAACGTAGTAACATTGAGGAAAGCGGTTCAGGAAACGATAATAGAGTATGAAGATATACGATTATCTTGGTTTGGAAGGATAGCATTAGTAAAAATGAAAATACTTCCAAAGATAAATTTCATATTTAGGATGCTGTCACTCCAAATTACAGAAGAAGAATTAAATAGATGGCAACAAATGATAAATAAGTACTGCAATGGTAATAAAGGAAACAGTTATGGTATAAATTGCAAAAAGAGGGAGGATTAGCATTGTTGTTGTTCATTCGTTCAGTCGTCTCCGACTCTTCGTGACCTCATGGACCAGCCCACGCCAGAGCTCCCTGTCGGCCGTTACCACCCCCAGCTCTCTCAAGGTCAGTCCAGTCACTTCAAGGATGCCATCCATCCATCTTGCCCTTGGTCGGCCCCTCTTCCTTTTGCCTTCCACTTTCCCAAGCATAATTGTCTTCTCTAGGCTTTCCTGTCTCCTCATGATGTGGCCAAAGTACTTCAACTTTGTCTCTAGTATCTTTCCCTCCAGTGAGCAGTCGGGCTTTATTTCCTGGAGGATGGACTGGTTGGATCTTCTCGCAGTCCAAGGCACTCTCAGAACTTTCCTCCAGCACCACAGTTCAAAAGCATCGATCTTCCTTCGCTCAGCCTTCCCTAAGGTCCAGCTCTCACATCCGTAGGTCACTACAGGGAATACCATGGCTTTGACTAGGCGGATCTTTGTTGCCAGTCTGATGTCTCTACTCTTTACTATTTTATCGAGATTGGACATTGCTCTCCTCCCAAGAAGTAAGCGTCTTCTGATTTCCTGGCCACAGTCTGCATCTGCAGTAATCTTTGCACCTAGAAATACAAAGTCTGTCACGGCCTCCACGGTTTCTCCCTCTATTTCCCAGTTGTCAATCATTCTTGTTGCCATAATCTTGGTTTTTTTGACGTTTAGCTGCAACCCGGCTTTTGCGCTTTCTTCTTTCACCTTGATTAGAAGGTTCCTCAGCTCCTCCTCGCTTTCGGCCATCAGAGTGGTGTCATCTGCATATCTGAGGTTGTTAATGTTTCTTCCAGCAATTTTCACCCCAGCTTTGCATTCATCCAGCCCCGCACATCGCATGATGTGTTCTGCATACAAGTTAAAAAGGTTGGGTGAGAGGATGCAGCCTTGCCGTACACCTTTCCCAATCTTGAACCAGTATGTTGTTCCGTGGTCAGTTCTGACTGTTGCTACTTGGTCCTTGTACAGATTCCTCAGGAGAGAGACAAGGTGGCTTGGTATGTCCATCCCACTAAGAACTTGCCACAATTTATTATGATCCACACAGTCAAAGGCTTTAGAATAGTCAATGAAGCAGAAGTAGATGTTATTCTGAAACTCCCTGCTTTTCTCCATTATCCAGCGGATATTGGCAATTTGGTCTCTCGTTCCTCTACCTTTTCTAAACCCAGCCTGAACATCTGGCAACTCTCGCTCCATGTATTGCTGGAGTCTTCCTTGCAGGATCTTGAGCATTACCTTACTGGCATGAGAAATAAGGGCCACTGTACGGAAGTTGGAGCAGTCTTTTGCATTTCCCTTTTTTGGTATGGGGATATAAGTTGATTTTTTCCAGTCTGATGGCCATTCTTGTGTTTTCCATATTTGCTGGCAAATGGCATGCATCACCTTGACAGCATCATCTTTTAAGATTTTAAACAGTTCAGCTGGAATCCCGTCGTCTCCTGCTGCCTTGTTGTTAGCAATGCTTCTTAAGGCCCATTCCACCTCACTCCTCAGGATGTTTGGTTCTAATTCATTCACCACACCGTCAAAACTATCCTCAATATTATTATCCTTCCTATACAGATCTTCTGTATAGTCTCGCCACCTTCTCTTGATCTCTTCAGCTTCTGTTAGGTCCCTGCCATCTTTGTTTCTTATCATACCAATTTTTGCCTGAAATTTACCTCCAATGTTTCTAATTTTCTGGAAGAGGTCTCTTGTCCTTCCTATTCTGTTGTCTTCTTCCACTTCCATGCATTGCTTATTTAAAAATAGTTCCTTATCTCTTCCTATGGAATTGCGCATTTAACTGGGCATATCTCCCCTTATCCCTGTTTCCTTTTGCTTTCCTCCTTTCTTGGGCTACTTCCAGTGTCTCAGCAGACAACCATTTTGCCTTCTTGGTTTTCTTTTTCTTTGGAACGTACTTTGTTGCCGCCTCCTGAACAATGTCTCGGACTTCTGTCCATAGTTCTTCTGGGACTCTGTTTACTAAATCGAGTCCTTCAAATCTGTTCTTCACTTCCACTGTATATTCGCTAGGAATGTTAGTGAGATCATATCTAACTGGTCTGTGTATTTTCCCTGATCTCTTTAGTTTTATTCTAAATTGGGCAATAAGAAGTTCGTGATCTGAGCTACAGTCAGCCCCAGGTCTTGTTTTCACCGACTGGATGGATGTCCGCCACCTTTGGCTGCAAAGGATGTAGTTAATCTGATTTCGGTGCTGACTATCTGGTGAAGTCCATGTATAAAGCCGTCTTTTAGGTTGTTGGAAGAGAGTGTTTGTTATACACAGCGAGTTTTCCTGGCAAAATTCTATCAGCCTGCGTCCCGCTTCATTTTGTTCTCCCAGACCATGCTTGCCTGTAATCCCAGTTGTCATTTGACTTCCCACCTTGGCATTCCAGTCTCCTGTAATGAAAATAATGTCTCTTTTTGTTGTATTATCCAGTAGGTCCTGCAGATCCTCATAGAACTGATCTACTTCTGCTTCTTCAGCAGCTGTGGTTGGGGTGTATATTTGGATCACTGTAATGTTGAAAGGCTTTCCTTGCACTCGAATTGAGATCATTCTGTCATTTTTTGGGTTGTATCCAAGCACCGCTTTAGCGAATTTCTTATTAATTATGAAGGCTACTCCATTTCTTCGATGTTCCTCTTGTCCGCAGTAGTAGATCTGGTGGTCATCTGATGTGAAGTGGCCCATTCCAGTCCATTTCAGTTTGCTGACCCCCAGAATGTCTATCTTTAGTCTTGACATCTCACCAATAACAACATCCAATTTGCCCTGGCTCATAGATCTTACATTCCAGGTTCCTATGGTGTGTTGATCTTTAGAGCATCGGATTCGTCGTTCACCTCCAGTACCGTCGGCCGCTAGCCTTCCTTTCGGTTTTGAGCTAGCTGCGTCATCACATCTGGGGCTAGTTGAACTTATCCTCTCCTCCTCCCCAGTAGCATTTTGGCCATCTTCCGACCTGGGAGTCCCATCTTCCAATGGCATACCGACATATCTCTGGTTGTACTGGTCCATTTAGTTTTCTTGGCAAGGATACTGGAGTGGTTTGCCATTGCCTTCCCCAGGGATCACGCTTGGTCTGACCTCTCTGCCACAACCGTCCCGTCTTGGGTGTCCCTTCACGGTTTCGCTCATGACATCATTGAGGTGCTCAAGCTCCAGCGCCCCGACAAGGCGGTGATCCTTTGCTGGAGGGATTAGCATTACCCAATATTAAAAAATATTACAAGGCGAGCAGATTAAGAATGGTGATAGAAGGAATGGTTAAAAAAGAGGAAGCAGATTGGCTTAGCAAAGACTCAGAAGAAGTGGAAGAAGATATTTGGAATATATTTTTCAAACAGTTCACGAGAAAAGAAATTAGGGAAATCAGAAAGCCAATGTTGAGCAATATATTAGAAGTATGGAACAAATATAGGAGAATGTTAATATTGGATGGTTCAAGTATAATCCCAATTGTAATGGAAAAGAAGTTTCCAAAAAAATCTAAAAAAAGTAATGGATAAAACATTAAGGGGAAAAACTTAGACAAGATAGGGGATTGGATAAAGGTGGGAATGAAAAAGGAAATGATTATGAAAGAGTTTAAAGAAATAAAATTGACATGGTCCCATTGCATACAATTAGAAAAATTAAGGAAAAAATAATAAAAATGAAAGCAAACTTAATCAATTTGAACAAATAATACAGAATGGAAGGGCTGTAGAAGAGCATGAAAATTTGAGAGGAACAATTAGTAAAATATGTAAGATAATAATTGAAATGAAGGAAGGAAACACAAAAAATAATACCCTTAAAGAGGTTTGGGAAGAAGATTTAGGGATGAAAATAAACGAAACAGAGTGGCAACAATTATGGAGACAAAGACATTTAAAAAATCTATCAATACGGGTCTAAGAAAATTATTACAAGCTAATATGGAAGTGGTACCTGACACCAATAAGAATAGCATATATAAATAAAAATAACTCAAAAAATTGCTGGAGAGGGTGTCAAGAACCAGGAACATATATACATATGTGGTGGCAATGTAAATATGTAAATAATTTTTGGGAAAAAGTATTTAGAGAAATAGAGGTTATAATGAAGATGAAAATTGAGAAAAGTCCTAGTATAGCTTTATCATCATTATATAACAATAAACAACTGAAAAAGGAGAATAAAGAAGTGATAATAAACCTATTAACAATAGCAAGACTGCTCATAGCAAGGAACTGGAAAAAAGAAATAAATATACAAATAGAGGAGTGCTACAAGGAAGCATGGAAACTGGCAATAAACGATAAGCTTACATGTATAATAAAGGTTTAAAAAGGTATGTGGAAACAAAGTGATTTTGATGTTGTAAGGGGTAAATTTCTTGTAAATTGTTTAAAAAACAAAGAAGGAAGGTTACAGTCACAAGAAGAAATGAGATTTTGGACAGATGATATGTAAAAGTTGTGGCTTGAATGGGGGGAGGGGAGCACAGTGGGGGGGGGGAAGGAGGGGGAAAATGTTCAAGTAGAATAATAAGACCATATGTTAAAGAATGTGTTGAATAATATGTAACTGTTATAAACAAATGTATAACAAATGTAATAACTATGATAAAACAATATCCTGCCTTAGTTGCCTCTTTACAGTGTAGAGTGGGCGCAGTTTAACATCAACTGAACTGCTGTGGCTCAATGCTATGGGATCCTGGGAGTTCTAGTTTGCCCTTTTGGACAGAGATGCAAACCTTGCAAAACTACAACTTCCAGGACTTCATCACATTGAGCCATGGCAGTATGAAACCAGATCCATTCTGCAATATATAGGGGCAACCCAAGTCTTTCATTTCTTCTCCTTTTAGGAAGCTTTCTTCTCAGTTTAAGGTGCACAAGACCTGGTCAAACTACAATTCCTAATTATTCCATAGTATTCAGCCATGGCCAAAGCGTGGCTTCATTCTGCAGTGTGGATGCACCCTCTGTTGCTGATTAATTGATCTCTGCAGTGGATTTATTTCCTGTTATCAAGTGCCATTTCCTGCCTTTGCACCAGAAATGGGTCAGGCGCAAGGCTTTCCCCGGCTCTTTTACAAAGAAGAAAAGAAGAGCAGATGCAAGATTTAATTATAAACAAACTCCCACAGAGAGGAATTCACCAGGCGGTATCTACAGAAGGAGACGGCTTTGCAAGTCAAGGAGAGGCCCTTCTTTTTCCAAGAACAACAACACTATAGTGCAGGCATGAGCAAACTTTGGCCCTCCAGGTGTTTTGGACTTCAATTTCCACAATTCCTAACAGCCTCAGGCCCCTTCCTTTTCCCCCTCAGGTGCTCATAGCATTGAGCCATGCTAAACCCAACAGTATAGTAAAGGTGCAATA
This sequence comes from Anolis sagrei, assembly GCF_037176765.1. Classification (NCBI taxonomy): domain Eukaryota; kingdom Metazoa; phylum Chordata; class Lepidosauria; order Squamata; family Anolidae; genus Anolis; species Anolis sagrei. The sequence goes on along the minus strand of NC_090035.1, from coordinate 24,456,553 downwards.
CTAGACAATGATGAAGGAAACCAAAGAAGTTGGTCTCCAATCTATTCTTGTACTCCTCCCTATTTCTTATATTTTATCAATAAAAATATATTTATAAATATAATGCCAACAATAATAAAAATAATATTAATACATAATTGGTGCCGCAATCTTCCAGATGCTGATGTTGATAGTTTTTGGTTCCCCAATCATTCAGATTCTGTCCAAAAATCCACTGGGACCACCTTGACTGGCTTCTTCCAGAGTCTTTGCAGTTCGATCTTTAAATCCTCGTATCATGACAACTTTTCCAGTTGTTTTAATTCAATCCTGCTGTTGCCTGGGATTGCAACATCGACGATCCATACTTGATTTTTTTAACACGACTGTGAAGTAAGGGGTATTGTGCTTCAAAACCCTGTCAGTCTAAATTTGGAAGTCCCAGAGTAGTTTGACATGTTCATTTTCTGTAACTTTTCCAGCTTGTGATCCCACCAGTTCTTTGTCACAGGCAGATGGTATTTGTGGCACAAGTTCCAATGAACCATCTGAGCAACGGTGTTATGCCTCTACTTGTAGTCTGTCTGCGCAATCTTCTTGTAGCATCTTGGATGTGATCTATTGCTTCATCTGCTTCCTTGCAGAGTCTACACTCGGGATCTGTCATTGACTTTTCAATTCTGGCTCTGATGGTATTTGTTCTAATGGTTTGTTCTTGAGCTGCCAGAATCAGGCCCTCCATCTCTTTTTTCAAAGTTCCATTTGTGATTCACAGCCATATTTTTTCTTTGTCAATTTGGCTCTCAATTTTTCCCAGGAACTGTCCATTATTATTATTATTATTATTATTATTATTATTATTATTATTATTTTAGAGGAGCACCAAGGGGTTGAATGATGACCTCAAGTGGCTTCAACCACTTTGAGCCTCTTTATTAGAGATATTAAGATATAAATTATTATTATTATTATTATTATTATTATTATTATTAGGGGAGCATCAAGAGATGGAATGATGACCACATGATGACTACATATGGCTTCAACCACTTTGGGTCTCTTATTAGGGATATAAGTATTATTATTATTTGGTACACAACAAGATTAGTTCACAGCAAATAAGATCACTATGCTAGTTTTTGTATTGGATCACACCTCATACACTTCCCAAGTGTCTAGTGTTATGTGACTTGTCTGACTTGGCCACGGTAGTCCACGCTCTGGTTACATCCCGTTTAGACTACTGCAACGCTCTCTACTTGGGGTTGCCTTTGAAGACAGCTCGGAAGCTCCAACTAGTCCAACGCTCGGCAGCCATGATTTTAACAGGAGCGGAGTGCAGGGAGCATACAACCCCCCTGTTGCGCCAACTCCACTGGCTACCGATCTGCTACCGGGCTCAATTCAAGGTGCTGGCATTGGCCTATAAAACCTTAAACAGTTCCAGCCCAAGCTACCTATCCGACCGCATCTCTGCCTATGAACCCACCAGGACTTTGAGATCTTCCGGGGAGGCCCTGCTCTCGATCCTGCCTGCTTCTCAAGCATGGCTGGCGGGGATGAGGGATAGGGCCTTCTCGGTGGTGGCTCCTCGGCTGTGGAACGCCCTTCCTACGGACATTAGACTAGCACCATCTCTAATGGTATTCCACAAAAAAGTGAAGACCTGGCTGTTTGAGCAGGCGTTCGAATAATTAGTGCAATGATTGGTTAATGAACACTGGAATGGAACAATGGATGACGAATCTGGAACATGTTTTTGATGACGAGACGACAGTGAATGGGTATTGTAGTGACTGTTTATTAATTGTGTAATGTGTTGGGTAGTTGGCTGTTTTTTTGCTGTTCATATTTGTTGTGAACCGCTGTGAGTCGCCTTCGGGCTGAGAACAGCGGTATATAAGTAAGGTAAATAAATAAATAAATAAATGTGATGTATTGGTCAATAATGTGTGCAGATCTGAGTAGGGTGACCTTTTGCAGCAGTCAAATGATAATTTTGTCAGTGCCAATTATTTTTAAGTGCAGGCCAAGGTCCTTAGGCACTGCACCCAGTGTGCCGATCACCATTGGGACTTTTACTGGCTTGTGCCAGAGTGTTTGCATTATTATTAAAAAGTTGTTATTATTATTATTATTATTATTATTTAGGGGAGCACCAAGAGATTGAATGATGATCCCAAATGTCTTCAACTGCTTTGGGTCTCTTGTGAGATATCAATAATAATAATAATTATAATAATAATTATTATTATTATGAGGAGCACCAAGGGATTGAATGATGACCCCAAACCCAGAATTAATTTCACTGAGTTTGCCCTTGGTCTGAGTTGGCCCTTCTCCATTTCTTGCAAAATCCAGGGAAGAAAAACAAGCAAACAATGTCCGGCGAGATAATGGAGATAAAGTCTTTGTCATCTCTAATAAAACTATTGATCTGTCTCACCAGCCCTCTGGCCGCAGAAAATAGCCATCGCATGGCTCTCCAGAGAGAAGCGGCTTGCTTTTAATAAACAGGGAGAAGGTGTCAAAGACCCAACTGGGAATGGGAGAGACATAGTTTTTGCCAGAGGTTTATGGAGCGAATCATCTTTTTGGCTCAAAGAAATAAAAAATGGCCCAATCTGGCTTCCCAAAATTCAAGGGGCATTTGTTTGCTTTTCCTCCAATGCAATATATGGCAGCCTGTGCCAACAAAATGCCCTTCTCCATTGGGGCATCCTCTATGTAAAATGACATTATTGTTTAGAGGAGCATCAAGAGGTTGAATGATGACCCCCAATGGCTTCAACCCCAAATGGCTTCAATCCTCAAATGGCCTCAATTTCTCCAAACCTTTCCCAAACTTTCCACTCTATTTTGGAAGAGATAAAGTAATAATAATAATCATAATAATATTTATAGATCACTTTTTCTCTTCCAATTATTATTACTTTTACAAGGGGTCAGGCTTAGCACAGCAGGCTAAACCACTGTGCTGCAGAAAAATCCTGCCGATTCAAAGGTTGGCAGTTTGATCCTGGGTTGGGGTAAGCACCCTCTGTTAGCCCCAGCTCACCTGCCCACCTAGCAAGTCGAAAGCAGAAATGCAAGTAGATAAATAGGTACTGCTTTTAGTAGGGAGGTATTAAAGGTGCTCTTAAGGACATTGATCAGAGGAAAGTTCCTCAGCATGGAAGATGGAGTGACAGCACCCTCCGCACCCCATGGCCGTAGTCAAGCACAGCCTCCACTACACCAGAAATAAGATGGGATAAACTGCCTTTATTTCTGTATTGTCTGTCCTTGTTAATTATATCATCAGGATTGAATGTTTGTGTCTCCATTGGGGTGAGAAGAGCGGGGTATAAATACTGGAAATAAATACATCAATAAATAAAATGTAAGTCAATAAATAAAAACAATTAAACTATTGTTATTATTGACACAAAAGTACAGTATGTCACAGCAAATGAGATCTATATGCTGGATTTTGTATCACAAAATCACAAGTCGAACACTTCCCAAGTGTCTAGGACTCTGTGATGTATTTTCAAATGATTCGTGCAGATCCAAGTAAGGTGGCCTTTTGCTGTTGACAGACCATGGTTTTGTTGATGTTTATTGTTTCCAAATGCCGGCTGACATCTTTTGGCATGGCCTCCAGTGTGCCGATGACCACTGGGACCACCTGTACTGGTTTATGCCAGAGCCTTTGCAGTTCGATTTTGAGGTCCTGATAACGGCTGAGTTTTTCCTGTTGTTTTTCCTCAATGCATATGGCAACATCAATAATCCAGACTTTTTTCTTTTCCACAATTGTGATGTCTGGCGTGTTGTGTTCCAAAACTTTGTCAGTCTGGATTCGAAAGTCCCACAGGATTTTTGCATGTTCATTTCCCACTATCTTTGTGGATTTATGGTCCCACCAATTCTTTACTGCTGGCAGGTGGTATTTGTGACATACGTTCCAGTGAATCATCTGGGCCACAGAGTTGTGTCTTTGTTTGTAGTCGTTCTGTGCAATTTTCTTGCAGCAGCGGAGGATATGGTCCATGGTTTCATCAGCTTCCTTGCACAGTCTGCATTTGGGGTCACCAGCTGATTTTTCAATCCTGGCCTTAATTGCATTGGTTCTGATGGCTTGCTCCTGGGCTGCAAGAATCAGGCCTTCTCTCCCCTTCTTCAGGGTTCCATTCATGAGCCAGGTCTTCTCCCTGTCAATTTTTCCTTCAATTTTTTGTGGGGGGCTTAACTGCTCCAAGGACGCTGGGAGCTGTGCTGGCAGTAGTGTAACTACCAGCAGGTCCAACCAAGCCAGAGAGGTCTCAGCTGAGGAGTGGAACTTAAGAGCACCTAACCCATTAGCATTACGGAGAAGCAAACCAAAACAAAGTCTATACTGGCTCGGTTGATGCCCAGGATAAAAAGGACCGCGGTGGATGCTGCTGATTCTGGACCTCCATTGACAAGGGGGCTACAGAATCAAAAAACAAATGAGCAATCACAGAAGCGGCAGAAATATACAATGCCAGAAAACTGCACAGTGATGATGATGATGATGATGATGATTATGGCAGCTGAACTCCTTTCCAAACTCTCTATTTTTTGAAAGAGATACAGTGTGATATAAATAAATATGATACTGATGGGAGCTGTACCCCCCTGCAAAAAAAACTTTCCCAAATTCTCAGCTCTGTTGTTGGAAGAGATAAAGAGGGGTATAAATAATAATAATAATAATAATAATACTTGTCATTATTATTATTGTTATTATTATTGGAGCTGTAGCCCCCCGCCCCAAAGAACCTTTCCCGAACTTTTCGCTTTGTTTGTGGAAGAGATAAAGTAATAATAATAATAATAATAATAATAGCAATAACAACATGTATATCCCACCTTATCTCTTCCAATTATTATTATTATTATCATTATCACACAGTCCTAGACGCTTGGGAAGTGTTCCGACTTGTGATTTTGTGATACGAAATCCTGCATATAGATCTCGTTTGCTGTGACATACTGTGTTTTTGTGTCAGAAAATAATAATAATAATAATAATAATAATACAAGACTACTTCTCAAAGACTACTACTCCTTTGCCAAACTACATCTCCCAGGATTTGCATTAAAGTGCGGCAAGGTTGCCTCCATCCATCCCATAGTGCAGATACACCTAACGGATTGCCTATTTCCTCCAACGCGAGATGAAAACGGGACCATCCCGCTGCAAAAGAGAGAGAGAGAGAGAGAAAGCCCTGCAGTGGTGCGGCTGAAAAGAGAAGAGGGGTGGGCGGGGCTTGCTGCTTAAGGGGCGCGGCTTGCCTGGCCGGCGGCGGGCTAGAAGGGGGCGTGGCTACGCGGGGAGATGCAGATGAGGGGGCGGGGCCAGGGAGGCGTTCCAGCTGCGGCCAGCGCAGAAGCAGCAAGAGCTGCAGCAGAAGAGGGAGAAGCAGCAGCAGCAGCGGCGGCGGAGAGCATCCTCTCTTCTTCTTCCTCTTCTTCCTCCTCCTCCATCCTCCTCCTCACTCCTTCGGGGGTCTCTCCTTGGAGAAGGGGGGGCGCAGAGCATGGCCGATCCCGAGGCTGACCCGGAGCTGCCCCTTCCTCCCCCTCCTCCCCCGGCTGCTTCCTCCTCGTCCTTCTCCTCTTCCTCCTCCTCCTCTTCCTCCTCGGTCCCCGAGGGTGAGGAAGGCCCGGTCCGCTTCGCCCGCAAAGGAGCCCTCCGCCAGAAGAACGTCCACGAGATCAAGAACCACAAGTTCACCGCCCGCTTCTTCAAGCAGCCCACCTTCTGCAGCCACTGCACCGACTTCATCTGGTGAGCCATTCGCCCCCCCTCCCCTCGAACCCTCCCCCCCTCCCCCAGGTAAGCTCACTTTGAAGAGCCTCCCTTGTAGTGAATGAAGAATGCAGGTCCTGTCCCTCTCTTGGCAAGCTTGATCCATCCATGGAGACTCTCTCTCACCCTCCCCAGTCTTCCCCAACCCACCCTGTGACATTGGGTCCTTCCACACAGCCATATAACCCAGAATCCACAATATCTGCTTTGAACCGGGTTATCTGAGTCCACACAGCCATATAACCGAGAATATCAAGGCAGACAATCCACAATATCTGTTTTGAACCGGGTTATTTGAATCCACACTGTCATATAATCCAGAATATCAAGGCAGATAATCCACAGTGTCTGCTTTGAACCGGGTTATCTGAGTCCACACTGCCATATAATCCAGTTCAAAGTGTATTTTATACACCTGTGTGGAAGGGACCATTGAAGCCCCCATCTGCACTGCCATATAATCCGGATTATTATTTCTATCAGCTTTGGACAATATTATATGAGTCTACGATGCCATATAATCCCTCGATGGACTGTCACCTTGTCGTGGTGAGGGGGCTTACATGTTCCAATGAACCTGTGGGCACAACGACTGGAGTTGTGCACTCCCAGGAGTGGCCGCGGGGGAGGTTCCAGACCAAGCACAGTCCGAAGACGCAAAGACCTCAACGGTGGAGCAGGCGGAGGATAACATGGTACATGTTACAACGGCTGTGAAAGTGGAAGAAGGCTGCAACAGATTGAGAAGCCACGGTCATTGTGTCAAACTACATCACCAGTGGAACCTCACTCTGTGAAGACTGTGTGTTGATCAGTTGTGCACTGACCTCCACACATTTAAAAAACCCACGCACAGGCGTCTTCCAAAGAAAATAAAAACAAACCAACCAAAGTCTCATGGCGATCAGCGAGTGGCGACGGGAGCAGGGCTGTGAAATCTGGAAGCCCCTAGTCACAGACTGGCACATGGGCGGTGGGTACAGACTCAGTCGTTCTACCTCAAGGTCCGAGGCAGTTGAGTAGTTCGGCAGCTGTATCCGCAACTGAGCAGCCCTTTTTAGGACCCAGTCTGCTCACCCCACATGGGGAGGGGGCTAGAAAAGGTGCCCTAAACATAGTCTGCCTCTCTTATCCCTGACTGGACTGCCACATCCAATGGGGTCACCACCCTGCGGCCAAAAAAGAAAAATGAACTTCGGTACGTGGAACGTACGGACTCTGATGGACAACAGTGGCAGTGAACACCCCGAATGCAAAACTGCCATCATTGCAAGGGAGCTGGGACGCTTCAACATCGACATAGCAGCCCTTCAGGAGACCCGGAGAGCAGGAGAGGGACAGCTGAAAGAAGAAAAAGGAGGCTACACCTCCTTCTGGAAGGGACTGCCTGAAGAAGACCAAAGACTGCACGGAGTTGGCTTTGCTATCAGAAATGATCTGGTGAAACATCTGACTGAAGCACCCACTGGCATCAACAAACGACTCTCAACCCTCCGAATTGATCTTGCCAAAAAACCAACAGGCAACCATCATAAGTGCCTATGCACCAACACTAGATGCTGACGAAGACATCAAGGAGAAATTCTACTGTCAGCTGGACACCGTCCTATCGGGGATACCTAAGGAGGACAAAATCATCCTCCTGGGGGACTTCAATGCAAGAGTCAGACGAGACTTCGACCTGTGGCGAGGGACCATCAGAAAAGTTGGAAACAGCAACTCAAACAGCATCCTGCTTCTCACCAAATGTGCGGAACACAACCTTATCATCACCAGCACGCTCTTCCGCCAGAAAAACAAGTTCAAGACATCATGGAAGCACCCCCGGTCAAAGCATTGGCACCTCTTAGACTATGTAATCACACGTGCCAGAGATCGCCGTGAGGTGCTCCTCACCAGAGCCGTGACAGGTGCTGACGACTGCTGGACTGACCACAGGCTAATCCGATCCACGATGGCTATCAAGATCGCTCCCAAGTTCAGACTCCAAGGAAGAAAGACAAGGCGCAAAATGAACACCCAAGCCCTTCAGGAGCCCTCCAGATGAGCCCATCTCCAAACAGCACTCAAGGAACATCTACCCACAATACACCCCGAAAATGTTGAGGAACATTGGAACAAACTGAAGACCTCCATCATCCAAGCCTGCGAAGAAACTATTGGATATCAAACCAAGAAACATCAAGACTGTTTTGACGAAAATGACATCGAGATCAAACAGCTAATTGACAAGAAAAGGAAAGCCTTCCAAACTTGGCAGAGAGACATCAACTGTGTTGCTAAGAAAAAGATCTACGCCAGTGCAAAAGCTGAGGTCCAACGAAGGACAAGAGAACTCAAGAACATCTGGTGGACAAAGAAGGCTGAAGAAATCCAACACCTGGCAGATACTCATGATGCTCAGGGATTTTTCAAAGCCACAAAGGTCATCTATGGACCAAGAAACCATGGCATACAGCCTCTACGCTCATCAGATGGAACCACACTCCTGAACGACCAAAACTCAATTGCACTATGTTGGAAAGAACACTACCAAAGCCTCCTGAACCGCAGCTCCAATGTGGCCAAAGAGGTCATCTCACAAATCCCACAACAAACCAGGGATGAGCTTACAGCACCGCCTAGTTTGGAAGAAGTCAGGAATGCCATCAGCCAACAAAAGAATAACAAAGCCAGCAGACTGGATGGGATCCCTGCTGAAATCTTTAAAGAGGGAGGACCTGAGCTGACACAACAACTCCACCAGCTCATAGAAAAAGTGTGGGTGACCGAGAAAATCCCAGCAGATTTCAAGGATGCCACCATCATCACCCTCTTCAAAAAAGGGGAAAGAACAGACTGCGGAAACTACCGAGGTATCTCCCTTCTAACCTCCGCTGGGAAAATCCTCGCAAGAATCTTTGCAAACCGCCTTCTGCCCCTCTCATAAGACACCCTCCCAGAATCCCAGAACGGCTTCCGCCCTTCCAGAGGAACCGTTGACATGATTTTCACTGCACGATAGCTACAAGAAAAATGCAGAGAACAAAATCAACCTCTGTACATGGCATTCATCGACCTTGCAAAGGCATTCGACACAGTGAATCTCAGCGCTCTTTGGACCATCCTCCAAAAAATCGGGTGCCCAAGCAAATTTGTGAACATCCTGCGGCTCCTCCATGATGACATGATGGCAACAGTCTTGGACAGCAATGGCTCCCAAAGTGACCCATTTAAGGTGGAATCGGGTGTCAAACAGGGATGTGTTATTGCCCCAACCTTATTCTCCATCTTCATTGCTATGATACTTCACCTTGTTGATGGGAAGCTTCCCACCGGAGTGGAAATCATCTATCGGACAGATGGCAAGCTGTTTAACCTCAGCAGACCGAAAGCCAAAACCAAGGTTACAACAACATCTGTTATAGAACTCCAGTATGCTGATGACAATGTTGTCTGTGCGCATTCAGAAGAAGATCTACAAGCCACTCTAAACACCTTTGCAGAAGCATACACGAAGCTTGGCCTGTCACTGAACATCGAGAAAACCAAAGTGCTGTTCCAGCAGTCACCAGCCATGCCCTCCCCAATGCCAGAGATACAACTTAATGGTGTAACATTAGAAAATGTTGACCATTTCCGCTACCTTGGCAGCCACCTCTCCACCAAAGTCAACATCGACACCGAAATACAACACCGCCTGAGCTCTGCGAGTGCAGCATTTTCCTGAATGAAGCAGAGAGTGTTTGAGGACCGGGACATCCGTAGGGATACCAAGGTGCCTGTCTATAAAGCTATTGTCCTCCCAAACCTGCTCTATGCGTGTGAAATGTGGACTGTCTACAGACATCACATGCAACTCCTGGAACGATTCCATCAGCGCTGCTTCTGGAAAATCCTGCAAATATCTTGGGAAGACAAGAGGACAAATGTCAGCGTGCTGGAAGAAGCAAAGACCACCAGCATTGAAGCGATGGTCCTCTGCCATCAACTCCGCTGGGCCGGCCACGTTGTCCGGATGCCTGACCACTGTCTCCCAAAGCAGTTGCTCTACTCTGAACTTAAGAACGGAAAACGGAACGTTGGTGGACAGGAAAAGAGATTTAAAGATGGGCTCAAAGCCAACCTTAAAAACTCTGGCATAGACACTGAGAACTGGGAAGCCCTGGCCCTTGAGCGCTCCAGCTGGAGGTCAGCTGTGACCAGCGGTGCTGCAGAATTCGAGGAGGCACGAGTGGAGGGTGAAAGAGAGAAACGTGCCAGGAGGAAGGTGCGTCAAGCCAACCCCGACCGGGACCGCCTTCCACCTGGAAACCAATGCCTTCACTGTGGGAGAAGATGCGGGTCAAGAATAGGGCTCCACAGCCACCTACAAACCCACAAAAATAGTCATCAAGGAAGACCGCCTTACTCGTCCAATGAGGGATCGCCTAAGAAGAAGAAAAGAAGAATCCTGGTTATTACTGTCTGCTTTGGACTGGATTATATGTGTCTGCACTGCCATATAATTCGGATTACTATTGTCTGCTTTGGACCAGATTATTTGAATCTACACTGTCATATAATCCTGATTATTATTATCTGCTTTGGACCGGATTATATGAGTCTACACTGCCATATAATTTTGCTTATTCTTATTTGCTTTGGATTTAATTATATGAGTCTACACTGCCATCGAATTCTGATTATTCTTATCTGCTTTGAATGTAATTATATGAGTCTACAATGCCATATAATCTGGATTTTTATTATCTGCTTTGAATTGGATTATATGAGTCTACACTGCTATATAACCCTGATTATTCTTATCTTCTTTGAATTGGACTACATGTGTCTACACTGCCATATAATCCAGATTATTATCTGTTTTGGATGGAATTACATGTGTCTACACTGCCATGTAATCCAGTACAAAGCAGATACCCTGGGTTTTATTTTATTTAGAAGGGGCCCTACACTGTAGACCAGTGGTTCTCAACCTGGGGTCCCCAGATGTTTTTAGCCTTCAACTCCCAGAAATCCTAACAGATGGTAAACTGGCTAAGATTTCTGGGAATTGTAGGTGCGGACTCATATAATCCAGTTCCAAGCAGATAATAATGTGGATAGTCTGCTTTGGTGATTGGATTATATGGCAGTATAGATCCAGCCAAAGTCTACACTGCCATATAAGCCAGTTCAAAGAAGATAGTCAGGCTTTGACGTGGCAGAATAGATGGTGGGGAAGCATATAATCCCAGGCCCCTTTTACACTGCCATACAGCATCCACATTATCTGCTTTGAACTGGATTATCTGGCAGTGTAGACTCATATAATCTAGTTCAAAGAAGATAATGTGGATTATCTGCTTTCATAATCTGGATTTATATGGTTTACTTACTTAGGCGATCCCTCGTAGTCCGAGGATGATGGTCTTCCAAGTTCGGTGTCCTGGGGGTGGATTCGTAGGTGGCTGTGGAGCCCTATTCTTGACCTGCATCTTCTCCCACAGTGAGGGCATTGGTTTCCAGGTGGGAGGCGGTCTCGGTTGGGGCAGTGTACAAGGGGCCCCAGATGATCTGGATTAGATGGTAGTGTAGATGTCTATTGCCTATCTCTATCTGTCCTCCGGCCCCAAAGGACGTTAAACTGATTCTTCTCCTTAGGAATTCAGCCCCTGCTCCCAAAAGATCTGCCCACTCTTTAAAGGGTCTTATTTATTTATTTATTTACTGCATTTGTTGACCGCCGTTCTCAGCCCTAGGGCAACTCACGGCGGTGTACAACGTATAAAAACAGTTTACAATAAGGGAATATCACAACAAAATATCAACATGACTATCAATAATACAATTCCTCTTCTTGGCCTCTTTCCTGGGAGGAATTGCTCCCAGGCCGGATTTGGACAGATGTGGCCTCTGGGATCTGATTTAGCTCCATGTGTAACATGCCCCTTGGTTTGTTAGCTTCCTGTACTGATGCCTACTTGGGTCCATTCGGGAAGGTCTGTCCCTTTGCACGGTCCAGATGTGGCCCCCAAGAGTAGGATGCAGCCCATTATTATGATTATAATAATAAATATTCTGGTTGTGACCCACTCGCCCAAACGTGGCTGCCCATACCGTTCATTGGATACAACCCCATTATTATTATTATTATTATTAATAATAATAATAATTATTATTATTATTATTAATAATTTATTATTATTATTATTAACTTTATTTTTGCCCTGCCTTTCACCCTTTAGGGATTTAGGTCCCTTCTGTACTGCCATGTAATCCAGATTATCAAAGCAAATATTCCACATTACCTGTTTTGAACTGGATGATATGAGTCTACACTTTCACATAATCCAGTTCAAAGCAGATATTCTGTATTGCAGTGTAGAAATGGCCTCATTTGCTGGTCTGGCACTTCTGTGGAACGCTTGGTCAGGTTCCTGAGTGGGCCCCACTTCATTAAATTGGCCCCATATGCCTAGATGTGGCCCCCAGTTCTAGATGGGACCCAGTTTGATACGTGTGTCTCCCAGAACCCAATTTGGCCCAGTTATGCTCTGTGACTCCTGGGTTGAATGCAGCACATCATGTACCTCTTGGATAGATCTGCATTGGATGCAACCTGTTTTGATGGATGTGGCCTCCCCTTTTGAAAACCTTCCCCTTTTGCAATGCCATTTGGCTGAATTTGATTCCAGAGCCCCCCTTTGTTAGATGTGTCCCTGTGGCTCCCCCATCATTAAAAAGGGTCCCATTTGTCTAGGACTAAAACCCCTGTATTGAAAGCAACCTATTTTCTAGACATGCCCTATTTGTCTTGATCTGACATCCCTTTAATTGGCAGCAGTTTGTTTTGCTCAATATGACCCACTTTGGAAAAACATGGCTTTGTTGGTTTCGACTCCATTTGGCTCCAAGGACCTTTTGGGTTCCAGAGTGACCCCTTTTGCTAAATTTGGCCCACTTTATTAGATGTGTCCCTGTTTCCTGGATAGGTCCCACTTAACTCAATGGGTGCTTAAATATGGTCCTCTGCATAACAACAACAGCAACAACAACAACATCTTTATTTATATCCCACTCCATCTCCCTTGAGCAGGCATGGGCAAACTTGGGCCCTCTAAGTGTTTTGGACTCCCAACTCCCACAATACGGAATTGTGGGAGTTGGAGTCCAAAACACCTGGAGGGCCCAAGTTTGCCCATGCCTACCCTAGAGGGACTTGGTGATAATAATAAATAATGATAAATATTAATAATAATAATAAATGATAATTAATAAATAAAGTAAAAATAATAATTTATTCTCCACCTAGAAGCAGTGTGCAACATGGTGGAAGCAGAGAGATCAAACACTTTTGTTATGTTAGTTATATGTATTAAAATATAACGTATTTATTTTATATAAAACATTTATGCATACATATAAACAATACTCATGGGCCAACATGCTGTCCACAAGTGTCCCTTCAACTTCAGGTGCTACCTTAAATGAGCCCCACCCCTTCTTGTCAAACCCCTCATGTTTTACAAAATGCTAAAAGGATTCGGGATCCAGGGGTGGGAGGGATGCTTTTAAGGAATGCAAAAATCTGCTCCGAAAGTACAGCCGTTCTTTGCTCTGCGCACTATATTTATTTATTTGCTTTGCTTATATACCGCTGTTCTCAGCCCGGGGGCGACTCACAGCGGTGTACAACATAGGAGCAACAAAATTCAAGACACAGTATAAAAACAATTCACAATCCAGCAATTATACAAAAACATCGTCATTACTACGAAAACCATTCAGCGTCGTCTCATCATCCAAACCACAATCCAATATCATTTTCCGTTATTCCATTTCTATAGTCATTACCAGTCATTGCACTTCCTGTTCGAACGCCTTCTTGAACAACCAAGTCTTTAATTTCCTGCGGAATATCATCAGGAAGGAGCCAGTCTAATGTCCATGGGAAGGGTGTTCCACAGCCGAGGAGCCACCACCGAGAAGGCCCTATCTCTCGTCCCTGCCAGTCGTGCCTGTGAAGCAGGCGGGATCGAGAGCAGGGCCTCCCCGGACGATCTCAAAGTCCTGGTGGGTTCATAGGTCAAGATGCGGTCGGATAGGTATCTTGGGCCGGAACCGTTTAAGGTTTTATAGGCCAACGCCAGCACCTTGAATTGAGCCCGGTAGCAAATCGGCAGCCAGTGGAGCTGGTACAACAAGGGAGTTGTATGCTCCCTGCGTCCTGCTCCTGTTAGTATCATGGCTGCCGCACATCTGCACGGATTTAGAAAGACAAGGGAGTCTTCTGTCAGTTCCCAATACCCCCCCCCCCCCATTGTTCCTTATCAAGTCATTGTGTGGTAATACATTAAGATGAGAACCAAGAAATAACCTGTGAGATAGGTAGAAAGATGGCCTTCTCCTCCCCGCCCCCTGTCTTCAAATGGCAACATCACTCCACATTCGGGTCCCACTTGTTTGTCTTTTTGGAAGCAAAGTTGAACCCGGAGAGGATCGCCAGGCAGTTAATGTCTTCATTCCCATCTGTCACCTTCCATTTAATAAATTGTCTCTTAATTAGTTATCTCCCCCACCCTCTGCCTCTCCTTTAAATTCAAAATCAAAGGAAGTTCCTAGGGTTTGGAGTCCTGAATAGAAGGAAGGGAGGAAGAAGGGAAAGATTAAGAGAAAGAAGGAGGGATAGAGATAGGGCAGATGTGAAGGATAGATATAGGGGAGAGATGGAAGAAGGGAAAGATTAAGAGAAAGAAGGATAGAAATAGGGAATTAATAGATGGGATAAAGATTAAGGGACACAGAAGAAGGGAAAGATTAAAAAAGAAAGGATAGCGATATCCTGAGTCCCCTTCAGGGTTAGAAGGGTGGCATATAAGTGTGATAAATAAATAAATAAATAAATAAACAAACAATATGGAATTTATGGGGAAAGGATGGAGGGAGAAGAGGAAGAAGAGAATGATTAAGAGTAGAAGGAATAGAGAGAGGGAAAGGTTAAGAGAAGGAAGGAAAGCTAAGAGAGGAGAAGAAATGAGAGAGAGGTGAAGGATAGCTATAAGGGAGAGATGAAAAAGGGGATTGATTAAGAGAAGGAAGAATAGAGATATGAAATTGATTGATGGAACAGGATGAAGCATTGAGGAAGAAGGGGAAGATTAAGAGAAGGAAGGAAGAATAGTGGTAAGGCATTGATGGGAAAGAGAGATACAGGGGAGAGAAGGAAGAAGGGATAGATTAAGAGAAGGAAGGATAGAGAGATAGGAAATTAATTGATGAGACCGAGATTAAGGGATGAAGGGAAAATTTCAGAGAAGAAAGGAAGGATAGAGGGAAGAAATGGAAGAGAGATGCAGGAAGAAAGGAAAGAGATAGCAAATAATTGATAGGACAGAAATGAAGGGTTGAGGAAGAAGTTATCATCATCATCATCATATTTAATTTCTTATTAATCGCCCTCCATCCGAGATGCTCTAGGCGATTTATAAGCTACATTGTAAAAGATAAAAATACATACATACAAAATTTAATAATTTTAATAATTTTTAAATAATTGAGATGAGAAGAAAGGATAGAGATAGGGAATTAATTGATGGGACAGAGATGAGGGATGAAGGAAGAATGTTGCCTCTTCCCTATTTCCTTCTCAGTTTCTTCGAGGTGTATGGGTTTTGGGCACCAATTGCTATCATGTCTCCCAGGATCAGACCACATCAGATTTCCAAATCCACAGATTGGAGGCCTTTTGTAGAGCCAATGGTTCTTAATTCCCACTCAAGACAATTCCAGTCCCAAATATCTATTTTCCTCCTCCCTTTGTCTTCTTCTTTTGGGGGACTTGCAGGCAGTCTCATGGCAGTTGGGGAGCAACCTATTCTGGGAAAACAAGGAAGCCGCTCTTTGCATTTCCTTGAGTCCAATGGCTGTTAATGTTGCAGAAATGTGTGTTGTTTGTGTCTCCCCTAAATATGTGTCTCCTTCTCCTTTTTTTCCAGGGGCTTCGGGAAGCAAGGTTTCCAGTGTCAAGGTGAGTGATGCATCCCTTGTGTTCATGTCTATGGAATTATTGGATGCAGTTGCACTGAAATGTCCCATTGGGAGCCAAAGTGCCAATTAATCCTTCCCAGATGTTGCGTTTACACTTTCAATGCTTTTGCGAAATATCTCCACATTGCCTTCTTTTTAAAACCAGCACAGACTTGCGTTGCATCTACATTGTAAGAATGAATGCAGTTCGATCCCATTTCGACTGCCACAGCTGTGCTGTGGATGATGGGAGCTGTAGTTTGGTACTCTTGGGCAGAGAAGGCTAGAAACTATGCAAGACTAGGATTCTATTGCAATTAAGGCATCAAAAACCAAAATCTGGAGCCCTTTCATGAAATTTTCCTTAATTCCTCCAAAGAGTAAAGCTTTGAATAATAATAATAATAACAACAACAACAACAACAACAACAACATATAGCTGGAATCCCTGGGTTGCTGTGAGTTTTCTGGGCTGTTTAGCCATGTTCCAGAAGCATTCCCTCCTGACATTTCACCCACATCTATGGCAAGCATCCTCAGAGGTTGTGAGGATGCCTGCCATAGATGTGGGAGAAACATCAGGAGAGAATGCTTCTAGAAGACAGCTATAAAGCCTAGAAAATGCACAACAATCAATTATTTATTTATTTATTTATTTATTATGCCCCACTTTATCTCCTGCAGGAAAGCCATGCACAGTGTTTGTTTACTATTTAATACCCTAGGGTCTTTTCTTTAGAAATTAATTGAATTCTAATTATGCTCTAGTATTATTTTTATACATAACCTGTTCATTTGCTGCATTCATATTCCCGCTTTGCTTTTTTACTTGGCAAAAAACTATTTCTAAAGGCAGAGGATCTCAGTTTAGCTGCAGTGCTAGAAGGTAAGGAACCAAATCTAAATTTTAGTGCAGAAAGTCTCCCTCCAAACCCCATTCAAATGGCATCCTTTCCTACAAAGAGGAAAGGACTTGAAAGAACCCTGCAAGCATTGGAACTGTTCATTATAGGATCCCCTTTTTTCCTCTCCAAATTCCTTTAGAAGGCAAAGAGCCATTTTAGGGGTGCAAATCTGCTTTTGCAGCCTTTTGTTGCCCTTTCCATGGGAAAGAAAGGATAAAGTGTCCAAATGGGTTTTGGGGCCCATATTGGCACCAAAGTGATGCATGCAATTCAGTCTCTTTTGTTTTAATGCCTTATTTTATTTATATGTGGCTTTTGTTCCAGAACAGAACCCAACGCGGCTTCCAAAAAGCAATCAGTTAAAAACATATAATACACAAAGCAATTATATTCATAATGTATGCATTTTTATAGTTACTTTGGGTCTCAATCAAGTGAGAAATGTAGGCTGCTAATAATAATAATAATAATAATGCCAAAGGTTATACATAATGTATGCCCAATTAAAAAAACCAGCCCTTTGAAAGTTGACATAAATAAAAATGGCTTCTCACCTGTCTTCTGCAACTTACCTGCAAATGGAAACGGAAGCTAGCTCCCTGGATCTACATTTTTACCAATCAGTTGTAATTCTGCAACATTTTTTCCCTCTTCAAGGGATTTCTCTTCTTTGCCATTCAAAATGTTTCCCATTTTCTTGGGGGCCGAGATCATAAAAACATAGCTAAGGTCTACTGGTGTGGGTTAAATGTATCTGCAGCCATGCACTGACTTCCGCTTTTCTATTCAAAGTAACAAAAAAAAATCCCCCAAATATTGTCAATGCAATCTGATTGTATGTAGCAACAGGGCTTGCACTCATGAATCTTCTGAATGGGAGAAAGGAAGGCTCAGGTTACATCCACACTGTAGGATGAATCTACTTTCTACATCTCTTCAATTGCCATGCTGCTGTGCTTTGGGATTCTGGGAGTTGTAGTTTGTCCCTTCATTATTTGCTCAATACAGTGGAACCCTGGGAGCTGCAGTTTTGCAAGGCCTTGAGCCGTCTCTGGTGCTGCCCCAAATGACAAATCCCACGATTCCATCGCATTGAGCCAGAGCAGTTAAAGTGGATTCATTGTGTAACATAGATGCACTCTTAAACCGCAATGGCTCAGTGCTGTGGGAGTTATAGCTTGGCAGGGTACTTTTTAGCATAGAAGGCTCAAGACCAAGGCTATGGACCTTGTGGAACTACAACTCCCAGAATCCCATAGCACTGAGCCGTAGCAATCAAAGCAGTGCCATACAGTATTCATTCTGCAGTGGAGATGCACTGAGATAAGACTATGGACCTTGTGAAACTATAACTCCCAGGGCTCCCTCATACCACTGAACCATGGCAGTTCAAAAGGTGCCAAAGTGCATTAATTCTGAAGTGTAAATGCACCCCTTGTATTATTGTTAGGAAATATTTACCATGCTCTTCAGCCTTATAACACTACAACTCCCAAGATCCCATAGCATTGAGCCATAACAGGTGTCTTCAATCAAGTGGCATCAAACTGCATTAATTTTGCTATTTCAACACACCCTTTGAAGTGTGCAAATCCCTGGATCCCGTGGCATCTAAAGTGGTGCCAAAGTTCTCTAATTCTGCAGTATGGATGGTCCTTGAAAATGAATTGCAGTATGGATGGTTCTTGAAAATGAATCTCCCAATTCACTTGCAGGACTTTTGGAAGGTGTGCATTGAATAATGGGTTTCATGGTGAGCAATCAGCCTCATGGGCCTGAGTCCTTTAAAGTGGTACCAATCTGCATTCATTTTGTTGTGTACATGCACCCTTGGAAGGCTATAGTGCTTGAGACACTGTAAATCCTAAGATTCTATGGCAGCTAAAGTGCCAAAGTGACACATAATTCTGAATGTGGTCCTCTGTATGTGGGTCCGAGCCCCCTGCCCTTTCCGTTGTCCCTTTCCTTCCTTCCTTTGCTCCTGTGTGTTGCCTCTCAGCTGCCAGGAAGTGGGGGCGGATGGAGGGGAAGTGTGCATTAATGCGATGGTGCCATGCGCCGTGTTTCCTTTTTTGCCCATCATGCCGAGGGAGAGAGAGCCCTGGTTTTGCATGTCTTCTTATGGTATCACTCTTTTTCTCACCATTCCCTTTGGATGGTGAATTGCATCCTCAGAAGGAAACAGAGAGTGTTATGGTTTCTTTTTTTTTTTAATGGCAAACGTTTGACTGTTTTGCGGCTGCGAAAAAATTAAGAAGAAGCACAAAACCGGAAGCGCGAGGTGCATGGGGTTAAGATCATGCAAAGCAGGCCGATCCCTGCTGCAAAGAAGGCTGTAAAGGAGCCTAAATTAACCATATCGTAGAAGCATAGAAGGGGCCAATAGGGTTCTCTTTTAAGAGGAGAAAGTGCAATATAAATAAACATCCTCATCATCGGTCCAATACTATGCTATGTGGAAACCTACGAATAAAGCTCTACAGAAAGAGGCTCCAGTGAAACAGTGGTTCTCAACGTGTGTATCCGCAGATGTTTTGACCTTCAGCTCCCAGAAACCCGAACAGCTGGTAAACTGGCTGGGATTTCTGGGAGTTGTAGGCCAAACACCCGGGGACCCACAGGTTGAGAAACACTGAATTAGAGAATACATTGCTTTCTGGGGGTCCCTTGCATGGAACTCATTTTGTGGTGTGTCTACATTGCATTTTGTGGTGTGTCTACACTGTACAATTAATGCACTTTGAGAATGCTGAGCAATTATGGGAGTTGTAGTAGCCAAAGAGTGTGAGCATCTCCCCAAATACAGGTGCCATGATCTCATTGCATCATGTCATAGCCACTTAGAGTCCAAAAGTGAGGTTTAAACATTAACAACAATTATTTTTGTTGTTGTTGTTGATGTTGTTATTATTATTATTTTATTGACACAAAACCACAGTATATCACAGCAAACGAGATCTCTATGTTGGATTTCGTATCACAAAATCACACGTCGAACACTTCCCAAGCGTCTAGGACTGTGTGATGTATTTTCGAATGATGCGCGCAGATCCAAGTAAGGTGGCCTTTTGCAGTTGACAGGTCATGATTTTGTCAATGTTCATTGTTTCCAAATGCCGGCTGAGATGATGATGTTGATTATTATTATTATTATTATTATTATTATTATTGTGATGGTGGTTGTATATTACTACTACTACTACTACTAGGGGGCAAACCGCATTCATTCTACAAAGTAGATGCACCCTTGAACTGTGGTGGCTCCATGCTGCGGAATCATGGGAGTTGTAGTCACCAAGAGTATTGGTCCCTCACCAAACTACAACTCCTGGGATTCCATTGCATGGAGCCATGGTAAAGTAGCGCCAAACCACTTTAATTCTGCAGTGTAGATACACCCTAGGACTCCTGGAGATGGACTATTATGTACTGGCATTTTGCATAAAGACAGAAAGGCAAAGACTGGCCAAATCTGCCATCTTGAAGCACAACCGGTTTCTCCTTTTACAGTAACTTCCCCTTTCCCCTTCCAAAACATATCTTTGTTGTCATGTGGATGTTGACAGCCATTCTGCGCACATTTCCATGACATCACAGTGGCGCAGAATGGTGCTCAACGTTGGTGGATCCCTCCAGATATCTCCATGAGGCCGTTTTTCTTCCTTTAATAAATATTGCATGCTGAGCATGGAGGAGGCATTTTTTTCCTTTACCTCACATGTCCTGGTCATAAAAACAAACCTGTATTTTTCCGACTCTTGGGTCCGAAGGGATGGAGGGGAGGCAAGGACTCTGCATTCCTGCTTTTGTGCTTCTTGGGTCTGGCTTTTGAAGCTTTTAGGGTCTCTCTTTGGGGCCATTAGGGTTTGCGGTTGCCTTCCTAGGAGCTGACTTGGGCATTTATTGGTCTTCAGTTTGCAAATTGGAGACAATGCAAAAGTACGCGTGATTTGCAAGAAAACAGCACATCACAATCGGAGTTCTTGGTCCACAGTTTGCTAAATTGAGCCAATGCAAAAGTATATGGGATTTGCAAGAAAATAACACATAACCTTCTGAGTTCAAAAAACATTCTGTCGCTGACAAATAGTTGGCACTTTGGGTACATTGAGGCCCGCATAATGCTACTTTAACACAGCTTGGTTCATACATCTGTGGCTGTCTTCCTATATGAGTGTTGGCTTAGTTGAGGAGTTTAAGGTCTCGATTTGGGGCCGTTATGGCCTGTGGTTATCTTCCTATACACTTACTTTGATGTTTAACCTGTGCATTTATTTGGTCAGCTGTAAGTAGATTCCTTGGTGCACGGTTTGCAAAATGGAGCCAATGCAAAAGTACTGTATATGGGATTTGCCAGAAAATTGCATATAGTCTTCTGGGTTCAGGGAACATTGTGACTTGCATAATGCCACTTCACAAAACCTTAGACCTCAAACTCTTTTTATGGACCTCAGGTTTTCAGTTCCCTTACTCTATGAGTGAAAACTTAAAGTCACTAATCTCTGTGGCTCTTTTCTTATATTAGCACGACTTCACTTTGACATTTCATCTATGTATTTATTTGACAACCATAAGTGGGCTCCTCGGTCTACAGTTTGCAAAATGAGCCAACGAAAAAGTATATGGGATTTGCAAGAAAATTAAACACACTTACACACACACAAATGCGTTTTGCAAGCAAACAGCCTTCAGAGTTGAGGGAATGTTCTGTTGGTCATGGCCACCCAACTTGGGTTCATTGATGCTTTGCATAGCCGTAGACCCTAAACCGTTCCTAGGGACCCCGGGTCTGTGGTTCCCTTCCTTATAGGAGCATAAGCTTACATGAACATGGCCTTCAAGGCTTGCTGCTCTCTCCCTATGAGCTGACTTTGAGGTTTCACCTGTGCATTTGTGGGTTAGTCAGAAAATTGCATATCATCATCTGAGTTCAGGGAACATAATTTTGGGTACCTTGAGACCTGCATAACAGCACTTTGCAAGGACTCGAATCCCAACATCTTCTTACGGGTTTGCAGCTTCTTTCCTATATGACATGGGTCTGGTCTATGTGCTTTTAGTTTCTTGTTTTGCGGCCATTATGATCTTGTTTTTTAAAGTTTTACTTGTGTGTTTAGTGGGCTCGTTGATCTACATTTTGCAAAATGGAGCTGATAAAAAAAGTATATGGGGTTTGGAAGAAAGCAGTGTGGTGTGTGTGTGTGTGTGTGTATACATACATATATATATATATATATATATATATATATATATATAGGATTTGTAAGGAAACAATGTTCTGAGTTTTGGGAACATTCTGTCGCTAACAAGCAACCGCCATGGGTACATTGAGACCTGCATAATGCAGCTATGCAACTGTTCCTAGGAACTCCAGGTCTGTGATTCCCTTCCTATAGGAGTGTGAGCTTACTTTGAGCATGCATTTATTACATTTATTGGGCAGCCATAAGTGGCCTCTGTGATTCGTAAAATATCCAATTGAGAAATATATGGATTTTGCAAGGAACAACCTTCAGCATTCCGAGTTCAGGAAGTGCTTCTTAGAAGCTTTTAAACCAGTGTTTCTCAACCTGGGGGTTGGAAACCCTGGGGGGACGGGTTGCGAGATGGTCAGAGGGGTCGCCAAAGACCATCAGAAGTATTTTCTGTTGGTCATGGGGGTTCTGTGTGGGAAGTTTGGCCAATTCTATCATTAGTGCAGTTCAGAATGCCCTTTGGTTGTAGGTGAACTATAAATCCCAACAACTGCAACTCCCAAATGTCAAGGTCTATTTCCCCCAAACTCCACAAATGTTCACATTTGGGCATATTGAGTGTTTGTGCCAAGTTTGATCCAGATCCATCATTGTTTGAGTCCACAGTGCTCTCTGGATGTAGGCGAATTACAATTCCAAAACTCAAGGTCAGTGCCCACCAAACCCTTCCAGGATTTTCTGTTAGTTGTTGGAGTTCTGTGTGCCAAGTGTAGTTGTTCTGGATCAGCTGTTCCAGGAGCTCCAATTTTATTTGCTTTGAATTAAATGTCTGTTTGCAATCCCAGGCTTGGGATTTTGCAGCAGGGTGGTTTCCTGTTATAGTTTGCAATCATAGGGCAAGCCACCTGTCAATTATAGTTAGGCTCCCTGGTCCCACCCCTTTTTGAGTTTTGGAGGGAATAGGAGCCTTTTTGAGTCAGTTCTCACAGAGAAGCCTTTTGCACAGGACATAAAATGAAGAGCTCCTGTAGAAAGCTTCGTCTTCTACGGCTTGGCCGGGGAGATATACAGCCTACAGTCTACAGCTTGGCCGGGGAGAAAAGGCCCCACAGCTTGGCTGTGGATTTTGCAGCCTTAGAGCTCCTTTGCTGAGGGACTTCAGACAGCCATCACAGCTACCTGAATTCCTTCTTTTCCCCTGGAAGTCTACAAAGCTCTGCTTGGTAAGGGTTGCTCGCGGAAGCCAGACACAGTTGGTGCTGAGTGCAGGGGCTCCACGCCAACAGAGGCAAGTACAGACTGCCCAGATTAGAAGTTAAGGATTTCCCCATTAGTTAGTTTACAGTTAGTATGAAGATAGTGCCTGTTCCCAGTGAACAAGATTGCAAGAACAAATAGACTGTTAAGAAAGCTTTAAAGTACCTGTTTGTTTTAATCAATAAAAAACTTTGTTGGATTTACTTTAAGCCTCTACAGAACTTTGTTTTGCGGAGGTCCAAGGGCCTTTAATCTGAGGCAGCCCCGGCGTCCAGTTGGGCACCCAGAATATATGTCCTGTCTACAGTCATATGCACAGGCCCAGCGTGCAACAGCACAGTAGAAGATGAACTGGTGGCTTCTGCCACCCAGGAATAGAGAAAAAGACTTTAGAGCTACAGAACAGTGCTCAAAGAAGCCTGTAAAAGCCATTTCAAGTCTTCATTACCTGTATCCATCTGCCTGTCTCTTCATTTTCGGGCATTTTGGATGACACCCCATGTGACCAGAAGGAAAGACCTGGCAGCCTCCTTCTTTGCTTCAACCTCCACCTTCCTTGCAGAGGAGCTGGAAAGTCTGCAAAGTTTGCTACAATCTTCCAGTCTTTGCACAGCTATTTGCAAGTCTTCAGCCAGCAACCAGCAGACCTAGCAAGATTGCAACATTTTGTTCCAGCCAGAAACAAGATCTACTCAGCTAGCTTTGCAAATTTGCTACTTTGCAAGTCTCCAGCCACAAGCCAGCTAGCTTTGCAAATTTGCTACTTTGCAAAGTCTCCAGCCACAAGCCAGCTGTCTTAGCAAAATTTGCTACTTTGCAAAGGCTCCAGCAACAGAAGTGCTGCACAGCTCAGTGCTGCACAGTTTGCTACTTTGCAAGTCTCCAGCCAGAAGCAAGGTTTTCGAAGCTCAGATTTGCAGCAGCCATTGGTGCTTTGCTTCTCAGCTTCCTGAAAAGAAGCCCTTTTGCAATTCCTTTTGGTTTTGCAGCCTTACAGCAAGAGTTTAATGTGCATTATTGTGTCTGCTGTGTTTTACTCTCTGCCTTAAAGTGATAAGCCATTTGTGTGTGCCAATTGCACTGTAATATTGCTTGCCCTATCTGTAATATTTGCATTGATTCACAGACTGCGTTATTACTGCTTTTGCTATATCGCCTGCTCTTTGTACTTATGATTGCATTTTCATATTGTGTGTTCTATTGACCGTTGGTCATTGATATACTGATTGCTTTACTTGTCATTTTACCTGTATTGCTATACTGTTTGGGCAATTTGCTGTCATGGCTCACATCTCAGGTTCCCCAAAGTCTGAAGGTAAAGCTTGTAGCCTCCGTTCCCAGGGTTCTAGACACCCATCCCACAAAGCCTTAGATGCGTTTTAACAGCAGGAATCTCTGCTTACAGATAAGCTTGAAAGTGTATGGCTTTCTATTGTCGACCTCGACAACCAGTTACAGCGTTCTGAGGATTTAGAGAAATCCCAGGATATCGAGGCAGATCTTAAGGTTTTGGTTAATAAATGGAGGTGCCTGGTCGATGACATCACTCAGTTACTTAGTAAAATAAACAACCAGGATGCAGCTTCTAGGGCAATTTGGTTTTTGAACACTGTTAAGCATAGGGATGTTAGCTATGCTCATTTGTTTCATGCAGCCAACTCCCCTCCCCCAGAAGGGACAAAGAAGTTCAACCTTTGCCCGCTGGTAGTGTGATCCCTGAGCTCCTTAAGCATTCCCCAAAGGATTTAAGTGCGCTGAGCAGTCAGAAAGGCGCTTCTGCATGCAGCAAGCACAGCCATCTCAACAGGAAGTCGAGCAGCAGACGTGACTCAGCGTCTGGATCGTCCATCTCCAGAAGCAGCTCCTCATCGATGGCGGCCCTTTACAACAAAGAAGACAAGTGGATGGAGCTGCAGGAAAAAAAATTCTTGAGGCTGAAGCTGAGGCAGCAGCAGCAGACTTAGGCCTGGGCTTTGAGCGGGTTCAGATTGAACTCCAGGCCGAACAAGCTAACTTGGAGACAAAGCAGAAGTTGTCGCGCATCCAACAAGAGGCAGCAGCAGCAGACCTCGAATGGGCTCAGATGGAAGTAGAGGCGAAGTTGAAGTTGTCGCGAATCCAACAAGAGGCAGTAGCAGCAGACCTCGAACGGGCTCAGATAGAAGTAGAGGCAAAGTTGAAGTTGATGCGCATCCAACAGGAGGCAGCTCAAAAAAGGGTCCGTGCCAACATCCTGGTGAAGGCGCTGCAAGGAGAGCTGTCTCAAGAGAATGTCAACCTTTTGCCAACCCCTCCAACCACGCCTCTTCTGTCAGCTCACGTTGGTTTCCAAGATAGCAAGCTGGTGCATGCAGACAGCGACATCGTGCCATGCATGCAAGCTGAGCAATTCAGGGCCAGGAGCCCACAGCCACCAACTCAGGCACCAAAGCCTAGCCTGGAAACCAGGGTTTCGCCCATTCCTGAGGCCGCAGGTGTCCCCTGGAATGGACCTTCTAGGTTTCAGAAGAACTTCATTTTTACCCCTGACCAAACACCCCTTCCGTTTCTTCAAACTCCGCAGTCTCAGCTGGAGTCTCTACTTAGGAACCCGAAGAAGGATTTGAGGGACAGAGGTGTGGAGAAATTCTCTGACCGGCCAGAAGATTTCCTACTTTGGAAAAAGACCTTTTAGCGTGCCATACAGAGTCTAAGGCTCACCTCGGAGGAGCAATTGACTTATGATCGCCTGGCTCGGTCCAGTATCAGCTCAGCAGGTGAGAAGAATTTTCTCAGCTCTTATCGACCAACCAGACAGAGCATTGGACACTGCATGGACAAGACTTGACCAGTGCTATGGGTCAAGCACCCAAATCGAAGCCTCGCTGACGGACAGACTTCATAAGTTCCCATTGCTCAAACCTAAGGACTTTAAACAGCATTGGGACCTGTCAGACTTATTGGTTGAGCTCCAGTCAGACAAGGGAAACCCACAGTTTCCAGGGTTTGCCTGCCTGGACCAACATTCGTCCCAAACTGCCATCACTCAGAAACTGCCGTACTCCCTGCAAGAAGAGTGGGGCAGAAAAGTCTTCAGATTCAAGCAGGCCAATCATTAGGTCTACCCACCATTCACCCATCTTGTGGATTTTGTTACAAATGCCGCCATGCAACTCAATGATCCGCAGACGGGATTCCCAACTCTTTATGGGACTCCAAGGACGGACAGGCTTATCAAAGATCCTAAGAAAACTGCAAAGGACAGTGGTGCTAAGAGAAACATCACCGTAAAGTACACAGAGACCAACTCATCTCCAGCTGACGCCAAGATAACGCCTAAGGATATTTTGTGCCCACTGCATGCAAAACTCCACAGTTTGGCCAACTGCAGGGAGTTTGCCAAGAAGCCTTATGCAGACAAGGTCGAGATCCTCAAGAAGTCCAGGATCTGCTTCAGGTGCTGCGGTGCAACTCCCCACCAGTCAAAGTCATGCAAAGAAAAGATAATGTGCGAGGTGTGCCAATCCGAAAAGCATTGCTCAGCTATGCATGACAAGGATTTCATGCCCTCCAAGGTCAAGAGTGGAGTCACCAGTCAACGCTCCCCAGAAGATTCAGCTGGACCTTCATCGGACACTGAGGCACCCTCTGTGGCCTGCACACAGCTGTGCAGCAGCCCAAAGAAAACTAGGATTTGCCATCCCATTTGTTTGGCAGAGGTCTTTCCTGCCAGCAAGCCTTGGATGAAGAAGAAAATGTATGTGGCCCTTGACAACCAAAGCTACTGTTCCCTGGCTACCCCTAACTTCTTCAGAATCTTTAAGGGGCAGGCAGACTATTGAGTATTGTATTTCTACTTGTATGGGCAAACAAAGAAGACAGGGCCGCGTTGCATCTGGATTTATCATTTCGCCATGTGGCAAAGACATTTGTTTTGTGCTACCTGACCTTATTGAGTGTGTGTCCATCCCACGCAATAAGGACCAGATTGCTACCAGAGAGATGATGCAGGTGCATCCTCACCTGAAAGGAAGACAGGACCTCATTCCACCCTTTGAGCCAGGCATTGACATAGTCCTGCTCATCGGATCCAACTGCCCCAGCTTGATGAGCATCTGAGCTGAGAAGAGAGGCCCTCCTGGTGCACCTTTGGCACAGAAGACTCCAATAGGATGGACCATACAGGGACCTGTATGTGTCGACAGAACGCATCCTCCGCCTTCTCTGTGTCCAGATCAGCCAAACACCCTCAGCTGTGGCAGAGTCACCTTCATGCAGAGTTGCCTCAGCCACATTTCTGTTTGCTGCCAAGGAGTTTCATCTGAGTTCTCATCTATGTTCAATGTATCCCGGGATGACGAGAACACAGCGCTCTCCTGATATGAACAAGAGTTCCTGAACATCATGAACTCCGAGGTGACTCTCAGCGAGGAAGGGAATTGGATTGCCCCTTTGCCCTTCAAAGCAGACCGGCCTACCCTGCCTCCCAACAAACAGGTAGCAGAGAAAGGACTGCAGTCTTTGAGACGCAAGATGCAGCATGATCCCAAGACTAAGCAGCAAATCGTTCAGTTTATGGACGACATGTTTTCAGCAAGGTATGCTGAGTCATCCAGCCCTGGCTCAGACAAGGAAGAGTCTTGGTTCCTTCCCTTCCATAAGGTCACTCACCCGCAGAAGCTGGAAAAGGTGCGCATTGTGTTTGATGCCAGCACCAAATGCAAGGACATCTCATTGAATGACGTGCTCCTGAAGGGTCCAGACCTTCTGAACGTCTTATCGGAGTCATACTTAGGTTCAGGGAATCCATGTATGCTGTCATCGCTGACATCTTCAAAATGTTTTATGCGTTCCTGGTCACACCGGAGCATAGAAAGTATTTAAAGTTTTTATGGTTTGAAGACACCCAGTCTCTGGCAGATGTGAAAGCCTTCCAGATGCAGGTCTATGCGTTTGGAAACACACCATCTCCTGCGGTGGCCAACTATTGCCTGCGAAAGACTGCGGAAAGATTTAGACATTCCTTTGACCCTCGAGTTGCCCAAGTTATCAACCAGAATTTTTATGTAGATGACTTGCTTGCGTCGTTTGACACTATAAAGTCTACAGTTAGTACAGTGAAGGATGTCCAATCCTTGCTAAAAAAAAAAAAAGGCCAACGTCAGGCTGCACAAGATCAACTCTAACAGCACCGATATTTTAAAAGCCTTACCGACTGAAGATCTGATACAAAACAACGTATTGGAGTTATTCCAGGACGCGAGCACCCATCCAGCTTAGACTTGCTTTGGGATACCCGTCTGGACCTCTTGTCAGTCAGGGCCACAAAGTTCACTTGCGTGAACACCAAGAGACAGATATTATCGGCAGTTAATTGTGTTTTTGACCCACTGGGAATGGCCGCCCATGTCATGATAACAGCCAAGCTCCTCTTTCGAGAGGTCATCGAAAGCAAACTGGACTGGGATCAGGAAGTTCCTCAGTCCATCAAAAACTCTTGGACCGCTTGGGCCACCCAGGGTCAAGATTTACACCAGTTGGGCATCCCGCACCAATTAACGGCCAGGAGCCCTCTGCAAGGCTCGCACACCGAACTCCATGTCTTTTGCGATGCCTCAGAGAAAGCTATTGCAGCTGTGGCTTACGCCAGGCAAAAAGATTCTAGATTTTGCACTTTAGGGTTTGTCACAGCCAAGGCTAAGATTGCTCCATCTAACGCCACCGTCCCTAGGTTAGAACTGTGTGCAGCTGTGCTAGCTATCCAATTAGCTCAGATAATTAGGAGAGAAACAAGTTATTTCTTTTCAGTTACCTTCACTTGTTTAGTTATCCGAGCCATTCACAACGAGGTGATTGAGTGTATGGATACTTCAGCCTTTTTGAATGCAGAAAAGGTTACATGGTTATTTAATGTACCGCATGCGTCTCACATGGATGGTGTGTGGGAATGTATTATTGGTTTGTGTAGAAAGATTTTAAATGCTGTGCTTTTAGAGTGTAAGACTGACCCATGATGTTTTGGTCACTTAGATGGCAGAGGTGACAGCAATTGTAAATAGCCGCCCATTGGTGCCCATCACCACAGACTCAGACATTCCACAGCTTCTCACTCCTGCTTCCATTTTGACTCAAAAGACTTCTGAATGGCAGGAAATTATGTACCCTGTCCCCGAAGGATCTTACAAAGCACTCTGGAAACAAACTCAAACTCTTTCCAACCAGTTTTGGAGACGCTGGAAGGCAAAGTACCTGGCTTAACTCCAGAGTCGCAGGAAGTGGAAAGACTCTAAGCCCAACCTCCAAGTTCGGGACATTGTTTTGCTTAAAGAAAAATCCTTACCCCGTTTAAGTGGCCTTTGGCCAAAGTTACAGAGACCTTGCCAAGTCTGGACGGATTGGTAAGGAAGGTAAAACTTAAGAGTGTGCCAAAATGGCAATGTTTCTGTGTTACATAGACCAATTCGTGATATTGTGTTGTTATTGAATGGGTAATTGTTCATTGCCAAATTAGATTTGTCATTGTTATTGTGTAGATTTCTTATCAGTGAGAAATCTAGGCCAGGAGTGTTCTGGAACAGCTGTTCCAGGAGCTCCAATTTTATTTGCTTTGAATTAAATGTCTGTTTGCAATCCCAGGCTTGGGATTTTGCAGCAGGGTGGCTTCCTGTTATAGTTTGCAATCATAGGGCAAGCCACCTGTCAATTATAGTTAGGTTCCCTGGCCCCACCCCTTTTTGAGTTTTGGAGGGAATAGGAGCCTTTTTGAGTCAGTTCTCACAGAGAAGCCTTTTGCACAGGACATAAAATGAAGAGCTCCTGTAGAAAGCTTCATCTTCTACGGCTTGGCTGGGGAGATATACAACCTACAGTCTACAGCTTGGCCGGGGAGAAAAGGCCCCACAGCTTGGCTGTGGATTTTGCAGCCTTAGAGCTCCTTTGCTGAGGGACTTCAGACAGCCATCACAGCTACCTGAATTCCTTCTTTTCCCCTGGAAGTCTACAAAGCTCTGCTTGGTAAGGATCGCTCGCGGAAGCCAGACGCAGTTGGTGCTGGGTGCAGGGGCTCCACACCAACAGAGGCAAGTACAGACTGCCCAGATTAGAAGTTAAGGATTTCCCCATTAGTTAGTTTACAGTTAGTATGAAGATAGTGGCTGTTCCCAGTGAACAAGATTGCAAGAACAAATAGACTGTTAAGAAAGCTTTAAAGTACCTGTTTGTTTTAATCAATAAAGAACTTTGTTGGATTTACTTTAAACCTCTACAGAACTTTGTTTTGGGGAGGTCCAAGGGCCTTTAATCAGGCATCCCCGGCATCCCATTGGGCACACAGAATATATGTCCTGTCTACAGTCATATGCACAGGCCTAGCATGCGACTGCACAGTAGTTCAATTCCATCATTGGTGGAGTTCAGAATGCTCTTTGATTGTAGGTTAACTATAAATCCCCACAACTAAAACTCCCAGGTGACAAAATCAATCCCCTCCCAACCCCATAAGTATTTAGATTTGAGCGTATTGGGTATTTGTGCCAGATTTTTATCCAGTGAATGACAATACATTCTGCATATTAGATATTTACATTACAATTCATAACAGTAGCAAAATTACAGTTATGAAGTAGCAACCAAAATAATGTTATGTTTGGCGGTCACCACAACATGAGGAACTGAATTAAGGGGTTCGTGGCATTAGGAAAGTTGACAAACATTGTTTTAAACAGAGATTGGATGGCCATCTGTCAGGGTTGCTTTGTGCTTTTCCTGCATGGCAGGGGGTTGGACTGCGGCGCATGTTGTCTTTTCCAACTCTATTATTCTATGATTCTACAAACTACTCAAGGTCCATTGAGACCAACCAGCCTTCAATGGGCATGATACTACTTTTCAAGACTTTGGGCCCAAAACTGTTCCCATGGACCTCAGGTGAGATGCCAAGTGAGTCCCGGCAAAGCCCTGCCTGGCTCAGTCTGCTTGCCACAAGGCTGGCTGTTCCATTTGTGTCCAAAGGAGGCTCAGTGGATGATGGGCCCTACAGTTGCGGCACCGGAGTCACGGTCGCAACAATGCCTCTTATCACGATGCCATGAATGGCTGTATGACTTCGTGTGCCTGTCAGCGATGCGCATTAGTCATCTCGAGGGCTGTTTTATTTTTAAAAAAGCAGAAAGCTGGGCTATAAATACAAGGAATAAGAATAAACCCAAGAGCTGACGCATCAGATGGAGTCAGGGGACAAGGAGAGGAGGCTGGTTCACGTGTGTATGGATGTATGCATGCAATACACGTTACACAACAATGGCATTTGCGGTATGGATCTGCTCTGCATCATAGCCTTTAAAATCCCTATTTGAGAAGCCGAACTGATTCTGCAAGAAGAAGGCTCAGTGTCTTGGGTATCTCTAGCACAGTTTGGACTAAAATCCGAAGCGGATTCACCTCCTCATTGAAATGGCAGCCACCATTATTGGCGTAACGTTATTCCTCCTGATTTCCTGGCGTGATGATCAACCAAAGCAGCAATAAATGCAAAGACAAGAGCAAACAGGTTTTGGTTCCTGTTCTTCCAAGCTCAGATTTGAATGCTGCATATGTGTGTGTGTCCTGCTTCCCCTGCTTTGTTTTAATGGGAAGTGTGACGTCTTGGCCTAGTTTTTATTTCCCTGTTTGCTTTTTTGCCTGTTGGACTGTTCCATTTTGATAAGTTTTGGGGAGAAGCTTAGGTTCCCCCTAGAGGCCGAGCTAAGTTGGTGCAGCGCATTCTGACTCAGAGCCAGAATGGGCTGGTGAAATAATCTTTTTTCCCATTCTTTTCGGACAATAGCTTAAAGTTAGTTAGCCAGATAGTTTCTGGTCTGGCCTAGCAATTTGAACAGGCCATCCTTAGCACATATTTGCCTTATAGATAGATAGTACATATACATGCAATAGTTAATAGATATACTTGCCATAGTTTATAGTTATACATGCTTTAAAGTTTATAGATTATAGATTAGAATTGTGCCATCATAGAGAGTTCTTACCTCATAGTATATAGTTTTGTTTTTTACCTCAGAGTTATACCATCATAATCAATCTGCACCTTTGTATACCTTGTTTTGATTCATCTTGATTGTTTAGTAAACTCAATTGTTTGAATTTAGTCTTGTTTGTAGAGTTTTATTTTGGGGGAATTACAGTACTTATAGGGCATACCGATAGTCATTGGGAAAATAGCCAGACACATTTAGTTTTCCCTTAATCTTCCTGGTTGTGCCATCATAGGAAGCCTATGTCAATACGTGGGCTGTTAATTAGTTCTTAATATCAGTTTAAAATCTCTCTATTGAATCTGGAATCAGATTTCCCTGACAGAGAGTTAATTGGAAGCGTTAATAGGTGCTGCTAATTGCCAGCCGGTGTTTGCATGCAGTATTGCAGGAGCATCCGGCGGCATTGGCACTTCATTGAGTGCCATCCCAAGGGCATCATTGATGGCATTGGTTTATTTCAATATAGAGGAGCTCTGGCCAACATTTTCCCCTCTCTGAAAAGAATGATCATGATGATAATGTGTTGTCGAAGGCTTTCATGGCCAAAATCACTGGGTTGCTGTGAGTTTTTCAGGCTGTATGGCCGTGTTCCAGCATCATTTTCTCCTGATGTTTCGCCTGCATCTGTGGCTAATGGCATCTTCAGGGGTTCAGCTGGCAGTGAAGCAAGTGGAGTGTTTATATACCTGTGGAATAATGTCCAGGATGGAATAAAGAACACTTCTATGTTGAAGCAAGTGTGAATGTTGCAATTAGTAAACATGAGTAGTATTGAGTCGCTATAAAGCTGTACATAGAGGCTGGATGCCCATCTGCCTGGAGGGTTTTGATGGTGTCTTCCTTAACGACAGAAAGTGGTTGGATTAGATGGCCTTGAGAGAGCCCTTGTCTTGCCAAAAAGAACCGTTTGGCTGCTTTCAGCTTCCTTTCTCCCCTCAAAGCACAGACTGCAAAGGCTGCCAACCTGCCAAGACCCAGAGTGAGGGCAATTTGCCAAAACGCCTCCATGAAGGACAAAAGGAGGGTTTGGGTGTTTGGGGAGGAGCAGGAGGCTCCTTTCCAGACTTGCTTCATCATGATCCGCTGCTCTTCTTGCCAAGACATTTTTGAAGTCTGACAAACTGGGAATTGCGAGGCTTTTTGGGACAACAAAGAACAAAGGGGCCATCGCCTTACATTGTAGAATCATGCAGTGGGATCCCAAAGGGCATCCAGTCCAAGCCCCTTTTGCCATAAAAGAAGGTACTATCCAAGTCTTTCCAACCCCCAATTAATAACAACAACAATAATAATGATATAATAATAATAATAATAATAATAATAATAATAATGTCCTAAAGTTGGAGGAGAATCCAGGGCCACCCAGTTCAACTTCCTTCTGCAATACAGAAGGATTCCTCCTGACAGATGGCCATGCAGCTTGATTAATAACATCAATAATCGTAATATTATTATATAGAATAATAATAGAATCCACGGTTTGGGAGAGATCCCAAGGGTCATCCAGGTCAACTCCCTCTGTAATAAAGGAAGACACCATCTGATTCCTCCTGACAAATGGTCATCCAGCCTGATTAATAATATCAATAATCGTAATAACAATAATAATAATAATAATAGAATCCTAGATTTTGGAGAGACCCCATGAGTCATCCAGGTCAACCCTCTTCTGCAATAAAAGAAGACACCATCCGATCCCTCCCAACAGATGGCCATCCAGCCTGATTAATAATATAAATAATCATAATAATAACAACAATAGAATCCTAGATTTCGGAGAGACCCCATGGGTCATCCAGGTCAACCCTCTTTTGCAATAAAGGAAGACGCCATCTGATTCCTCCCGACAGATGGCCATCTAGGCTCTGTTAAGAATCTTACATCATGGAAATATTGTAATCCTAACGTTGGAAGGGACCCCAAAGGCCATCTAGTCTAACTTCATTCTGTCAGTAGGAAGACACCATCCAAGCCCTCTCGACAGATGGCCACCCAGCCCCTGCTTAATAGTAGTAGTAGTAGTAGTAGTAGTAGTAGTAATAGAATCCTAAAGTTGGAAGAGACCCCACGGGACATCCAGGTCAACCCCCTTCTGCAATAATGGAAGATACCATCTGATCCTTCCTGACAGATGGCCTCCCAACCGTTGCTTAATAATTACAATAATAATAGAATCCTAAAGTTGGAAGAGACTCCAAGGGTCATCCAGGTCAACTTCCTTCTGCAATAATGGAAGACAAGACACAATCCGATCCCTCCCAACAGATGGCCATCCAGCTTCTGTTAAGAATCCAAAATTTTGGAAATCTTGCAACCCTAAAGTTGGAAGGCACCCCAAGGGTCATCTAGTCTAACTCCCTTCTATAAGTAGGAAGACACCATCCAAGCTCTCCCAACAGATGGCCACCCAGCCTCTGCTTAAAAACCTCAAGAGAAGGAGACTCTATTACAGCATTAGAGAACTCTCACAGTAAGAAAGTTCTTCCTAATGTTTAGATGGAATCTGTCTTCTCAGAATTTGAACCCACTGCTCCATTGAGTCCTAGTTTCTGGAGCAGAGGATGTTCAGGCCATAGATAGATGTGCATTTGCTTCACCGTTCGATCAAACCTCATGTTGCCTAAAGACATTGATATTCCATTTGAGAACAATCTAGAGACTGTGTTTGCCAATAGAAAACGGTATTTTAGGCCTTGGGTTGCAACCAAACCAGCCAAGAATCCAGGCAAACAGGCTTTTACTTAGCAAAAGCCTTATTTGGATGGCAGCATCGATGCATAACAGACTCAAAGTCATTAAAATCTGCATGGTCGTATTCAACCTGGTGTGAAATGCATTATTATTATTATTATTATTATTATTATTATTATTACATGCCTTCTGAAAATGCACCATTCTTTTGCATGCCAACTGTTACACAACGCCGGCTGCCAGATACAGATGAAAACATTTGATAAATATTTGATACCAGTGTTTGCAGATGGGAATTTCTAGGAAGCAGGCACTGCTTTTCTGAAAAAAAAAATACTCTTTGTTGAGTTGTCTTTAACACTCACAGCCATCGATGGCAATAATAAATAGCAGAGTTATTGATATTCCCATCCTCTTGGTATCAATAGTCTTTGGTCCTATTAACAGAAATGGATTCAAGGACATCAGATATTAATTGACATTATTATTTTTTACTATTATATTATTATTATTATTATTATTATTATTATTAACTTTATTTGTACCCCGCTAGCATCTCCCGAAGGACTCGATGCGGCTTACACAGGCCGAAGCCTCAAAACACAATACAATAGAGAACATAACACAACAATAGCAAAGCAAATCAAAACAATAAGCAAAATAACGACAATGACAGTACATCAAGACATTATTAAAAACTGGTTCGCGCACTGGGGTACAAGGGTTAAAAGTGCTGAAATGGCATGAGGCACGTAGGATTAAAAGTGCGGTGTGCAGCGACGATTAGTTATGCTAAGGTGCTACTAGGACTTGGGGTGGGGGTTCCTAGTCTGAGAAGGCACAACGGAACAGCCAAGTTTTTAAATTCCTTCTGAAAACGGCTAGAGTAGGGGCCTGTCTGAGATCTTTTGGGAGGGCGTTCCAAAGTCGGGGGGCCGCCACAGAAAAGGCCCTGTCCCGTGACCCCACCAAGCGCGCTTGCGACGTGGGTGGGATCACGAGCAGGGCCTCTCCAGATGACCGAAGCGAGCGTGTGGGTTCCAGCTTTGCCCAGGTTATTTGAAAAAGTCAGTGTTTCAATTGTACAAAATTAATAAAGTTGTGGGTGAACTACAACTCCCATCATGACAGATTAATCCCGAAAAACTCCTTCAGTACTTAGAGTTTGTTATGTTAGGCAAGTTTGCTCCAGCTGCATCATCAATGGGGTTCAGTGTGCTCTCTGGTTGTAGGGTAAACTACAACTTTCACTATGGTGAGTCAGTCCCCTCAAGCCATTCCAGTAGGTTGAGTTAGTCATGGGGGATCTGTGTGCCAAGTTTGGTGCAGGTCCATCATCGAAGGAAGTCACAGTTTCTTTGGTTGTGGGTGAACTACAGCTCCCAGAAAGGAAGGTCCGTTCCCCCCAAACCCCTCCAGTAATCAAATTTTGGTATGCCAGGTATGTGTGCCAAGTTTGGTTGAGATCCATCGGTGTTTGTCTTCATGGTGCTCTCTGGATGCAGGTGAACTACAATTCCCCCAAATCAAGGTGAATTTTCCCCAAAGACCTCCAGTATTCTTTTATTGGTCATGGGGGCTCTGTGTGCGAAGCTTGGTCCAATGCCATCTTTGGTGAAGCTCAGGTGAACTATAAATCCCACTACACAACTCCAAAGTGTCCAGACCAATTCCCCTCAAAACCCACCAGTATTCAAATTTGGGCATATCGAGTATGCGTGCCAAGTTTGGGCTAGATCCATCAATGTTTGGGTTCATAATGCGATCTGGATGTAGGTGAACTACAACCCCTATAAATTCCTCCAAAGACCTCCAGTATTTTTTGTTGGTCGGGGGATTCTGTGTGCCAGATTAGTTCCAGGTCCATTGTTGGTGGAGATTAGAGTGCTCTTAGATTTCAGGTGAATGATACATCCCAGTACCTACAACTCCTAAAAATCATGGTGAATTCTCCCCAAACTTCTCTAGTATGTTCAGTTGCTGATCAATTCCTCTGTTTGCTGTGTGCGATAGAAAAGAATAGGAAAGGGTTAAGAGAGAGTAAGAAACACTGAGATGTCTTTGAGATGTCTTTGGTGGAGGAAACAAATTGGTGTCTCCTGAGTGGTAGGAGCTATAGGTGATTGTGGAGGCAGGAGCTTGTCTCTGTAAGTGGACACCCCAGCCACACACACGTACGTATTTTCACTTTTGTTATGCGTATAGATAATAATAGCATAATGGGAAAATGGACTAAATTCAGTTATTGATGGGATAATCAATAGCACAGCTGATGACTTTCCTTTCCATCTATTATCAATATCCTATGTCCCTATTAAGAAAAATAGATTCAGAGATTAATTGTTGATATTATTATTATCAAAATGGGGAAATGAACTAAATTCACAGCCATCGATAGGGTAATCAATAGCAGAGGTTGATATTCTTTCTTCTCATTATCAATAGTCTGTGACCCTTTTAACAAAAGTGGATTCAAGAACCTCACAGGTTCATTGATACTCTTATTGCTATCAAGATGTGTATTATTATAATATTTATCCTTATATCTTTATTATTATATTTATTATATCATCATTATTTTTGTATATATTAACATCATCATATTATTATATTTATTATATTATTGTATCAGTATTATCATTATATTTATTATTATATCATCCTTTTTCATATATTATCATTATTTTATTATTTTATTTATGATTGTTTCATTATTATCATATTTATTATTATCACCATTATATTTATTATAATTTTATTATTATTATTATTATTATTATTATTAGTAATAATAATAATAATCTCTACCCTACTGTATATCTCCAAAAAGGAGCTCCCAAGCAGCTAACACTAAGAGCAAAACAATATAGAATTTAAAACCTAAAAAGGAGGTGAATATAAAATAAGAATAGATACCAATACAAATACAAACATACGTTACAAAATTCAAGATTGAAGACCTGTCTTGCAGGAAACACATAGATAGGTCTGTATTGATTTTATAAAGTCAGTGTTCGATTAGACCTAATGGAGCCAGGGGTGACCCTCCACTCTGCTGTATGTACACTTTCAGTCTAGAAATGAAGGATTTCTCTTGACCCCTTTTCACCCTAATATTGGCAATGATTTCCAAAGGAGGCAATTGTTTTGTGTGTTTGCCGAAAACAAGCATGTTTTCGGCTGGTGCTTGAGACGTTTAAAGCTGAAGGATGGCTTCTGCTTGACAGGTTTCTGAGCAGCATTTTAAACCAAGTTGCCGGGAAATTAAAAAGCAATGAGGAAGGAGATTAAAAATTAAACTTTGTAATAACAAGAAGGCCTTCTGCAGAGAGCAGTTACACAACCCTCCCAAGAGAGAGAAAGAGAGAAAGCGGCAATGAGATGCTGTTCCTCATTACAAGGCATTGCAGGACATCTACACTATAGGTTGTAGAACCGAAACTTCCTTGGTCGCCTTAGTGGATGATACGCAGAGAACTAGACAGGCGGATCGTGTCCCTGTTGGTCCTCCTGGACCTCTCAGTGGCTTCGATACCGTATCCTTCTGGGATGCCTCGTGGGAATGGGTCTTGGAGGTACTGTTTTGCAGTGGCTCCGCTCCTTCCTGGAGAGCCAATCTCAAAAGGTGTTGTTGGAGACCCCACTGCCTTTGTCCTGTGGGCTCCCTCAGGGATCGGTATTGTCCCCTGTGTTGTTTAACAAGAAGCCGCTGGAAGAGATCATCCAGAGTTTTGGAGTTTGATGCCATCTGTACGCAGATAATGTCCAACTCAATCGCTGCTTTCCACCTGCTGCTAAGGAGGTTGTTCAGGTTCTGAATCGGTGCTTGGTGGCTGTGACGATCTGGATGAGGGCAAACAATCGAATCCAGACAAGACAGAGGTCCTCCTCATCAGTCGTAAGGCCAAACAGGGGTGAAAGGTTACAGCCTGTGCTGGTTGGGGTCACACTCCCCCTGAAGACACAGGTTCGCAGCTTGGGAGTGATCCTGCACTTATCGCTAAGCCTATAACCTTAGCAAAAGCTCCCCTGGAGGTGGCCAGGGGAGCTTTTGCACAATTAAAACTTGTGTGCCAGCTATGCTCATACCTTGAGAAGCCAGACTTGGCCACAGTAGTCCACACTCTTGTTACATCCCGAATAGAGTACTGCAACGCACTGTACGTGGGGTTGCCTTTGAAGACTGTTCAGAAGCTTCAAGTGGTCCAACAGGTGGGAGCCAGGTTTCTAACTGGAGCAGTGTACTGAGAGCACACAACTCCCCTGTTATGTCAGCTGCACTGGTTGCTAGTCTGCTACTGAGCACAATTCAAAGTGCTGGCTTTAGCCAATAAAGCCAGAAATGGTTCTGGCCCAACTTCCCTATCCAAACACATCTCCCTCTATGAACCATCTTGGAAGTTAAGATCTTCTGGGGAGGCCCTGCTCTCAGTCCCACCACCTTCACAGGTGTAGTTGGTGGGGACGAGGGACAGAACCTTCTCAGTGGTGGCCCCTCAGCTGTGGAACTCCCTTCAGAGCAGCCCCACCCTCCTGACCTTTAGGAAGAAATTAAAAATGTGGCTGTGGGACCGAACCTTTGAATAGTAATGCAGTGCAATAACTAAAGTTGGAATATGTGCAATAATGACTGGAACGGCTATGGACTATGATTTCAGATTGTGTGGTTTTTTACAATTGGTCTTAATGTTTATATCTTTTGAATTCTCTGTTTTTAGTGCCAATGTTTACTTTATTATATTTTTGTTTTATGTGGTATTGAGTTATTGTCTATTGTAAGGCCACTCTGAATCCCCTTTGGGGTGAAAAGGGCAGGGTATAAATAAAATAAAATAACTTAGCACAGTTTGACGCCACTTTAAGTATGATTGCTTGATGCCATGCAATAATGGGATTTACAGTTTACATGGCTTTCCCTGCTAAGGAGTGCCAACAACAACTCCCGGGACTCCATAATCTTAAAGTGGTGCTAAACTCGGGGGGGGTGGATGCCAACATACAAAAAGGCAAACATGCATTGTCTCTGTAAAACAAATACCGACATAATAATCCCGCATAAGCCCACATATGACTCCAACATGGTATCCTAATTAATTATGGATTTATTGTTGAAGGCTTTAATGGCCAGAATCACTAGGTTGTTTTGTGTTTTCCGATCTGTATGGACATATTCCAGAAGCATTCTCTTCTGACATTTCACCTGCATCTATGGCAGGCATCCTCAGAGGTTGTGAGGTCTGAACTCACAACCTCTGAGGATGCCTGCCATAGATTCAGGCGAAACGTCAGGAGAGAATGCTTCTGGAACATGGCCATAAAGCCCGGAAAACACACAACAACCCACTAATTATTATGGATTGTCCTTAATGAAATCACCAGGACCCCTCTGTCATCATCGCTGGGGAATGCCCCATAAAAAGGGAAACCTCATTTAAATGGATAAAATGCCCCAAAGGGAGTTTTCTTGATGCTTTGCGCTCTCATGTTTTAATGGACTCTTTGTCCTGAGCAATTGACCATGAAATATTATATTGATTCCGAAATATTATCTGCCGATAAATCACCTCTCCTCTGAAGGAGTGGCTTCATGGAAAGCCGATCCACAGCAAAACCTGATCTCTTTTGATCCTTGTAATTTAAAAGTTATGACCATTCAGTAGTTCAAAAGCCATGTTTTCCCAAGGCGAATGGACCACAAACTCACGTTCTGACTTGATATTAATATCAAAACACAGTCATTAGAACCAAATTAAAGCAAACTTCACTTAATGTAACACAGTTTTATTGCATCATAAAATCAGTGAATGCCGTGTTCTGTTCTTGTTTAAATTGCAGTTAAATATTGCTTTGATTTCAATTTTTATTTAAAGCATTATTTCTTCAGGGGGTGGTTATGCCAGTTGCTTGAGAGTTCCAACTAACTGAGGGTCTAGTGTAGATTATTATTATTATTATTATTATTAAGTAATTATTATTAGTTAAAATCTTAAAGTATTTATTATTATTAAATCATTAAATATGTATGTATTTATTATTATATTAAGTACGTCTATATTATTAAATTCTTATTAAGAATGTGTTATTAAGTGTTTATTATCATTATTTATTATTAGCTTGGTTACCAGACATTGCTCGGGTTATTTGAAAAAGTCAATGTTTAATTGTACAAATGTGTAAGATTGTGAGTGAACTACAACTCACATCATGCCAGGATAACCCTGAAAAACTCCATCAGTACTTAATGTTTGTTATGTTGGACAAGTTTGCTCTAAATGCATCACTGGTGGGGTTTGATATGTTCTCTGGCTGTAGGGTAAACTACAACTCCCACTTGGTAAGTCTGTCCCCTCAACCCCCCCCCCCCCCCCCCCCCGGTAGGATATGCCAAGTTTGATCCATTGGTGTTTGTTTGGGTTCACAATGCTCTCTGGATGCAGGTGAACTACAACTCCCCCAAATCAAGGTGAATTTTCCCCAGAGACATCCAGTATTTTTTGCTGGTCATGGGGGTTCTGTGGTCCAGTTCCATCTTGGATGGAGTTCAGAGTGCTCATTGGTTGCAGGTGAACTATAAATTCCACCTATAACTCCAAAATGTCCAGGCCAATTCCCCTCAAAACACACCAGTATTCAAATTTAGCAATTAGGTATGCATGCCAAGTTTGGTCCAGATCCATCATTGTTTGGGTTCATAGTGCGTGCTCGATGTATGTGAACTATAACTCCTCTAAATGTGTCCAAAGACCTCCAGTGTTTTTTCTTGGTCATGGGGGTTGTGTGTGCCAAGTTAGTTCCAGGTCCATTGTTGGTGGAGTTCAGAGTGATCGTAGATTACCGGTGAACTATACATCCCAGTACCTACCATTCCTATTAATCATGGTGAATTCTCCCAAGGCCCTCTAGTATGTTCAGTTACTGATTAATTCCTCTGATGTGTGGCATAGAAAAGCATAGGAAAGGGTTAAGGGAGATACTGTGGGTGGGGTCAGGAAAATTCCACACCAATGGAGAGAAAGTAAGAAACCCTCGGGTGTCTGTGGTGGAGGAAACACATGCAATCTAGGATGGTATTGTCCCAATATGAAAGTCTGCACTTGAGTGGTGGACAGTATGGTGTTTGTGGAGGATACTGGCAGGGCTCTTGTACATGTTCATGGCACTCACTATAATCTGCAATGTCATTGGAGGGAGGGCCATTGGTGTCTCCTGAGCGGTCGGAGCTATAGCTGTTTGTGGAGGCAGGAGCTTGTCTGTTTAAGTGGATACCCCAGCCACATACACACATACATATTTTCTCTTTTATTATGTGTATAGATAATTTCCTTCCCAGTTGGTTCAAGCAGTTTGCTACATCCTCTCCTACTTTGTCTATTTCTCCATTAATAATTTTTCCTATCTTAATCTCCTTATTGCATTCCTCGGTCTCATTGTCCTGGTTTCCATCTGCAAAATATTGCAGAGTTTTCCCATTAATAACTTATGATGTTCCTTGGTCTCATTTCCAGTTTGCAAATGACTGGAGCGTCTTGCAGGCCTTTCCGCTGCCTCCTCTGGTTTGAATAGGGTGTTTCTAAATCGGGTTCTTCCTAAAGTCCTCTTAATAGCAGGAGCCATTCATTGCAGGGGAGGGAACCGAGATGAAGCCAAGCCATGCAAACCCCGCTCTCCCCGCCGTCTGTCAAACATTTGAAAATGTGCAAGCCTTGCAAAGGGAAAGAGAGAGCATCCTTCTTGCAAATGTCGGGTTCATTCGCTCTTCTCCACATCACGGCTGCCTCCGCCGCCTCCGCCTTTTCCTCCTGATCCCAGTGGAACAATTTAAGGTTGATTGAAGGGGAAGAAATGGGAACTGAATAAAAAGGGATTTAAATTGGGGAGGAAGGAGCAGGCGGAGCTGGCATTGCAAAGCAGGGGGGGCTGCATATCTCCTTTAGGATAGGAAAGAAAATAATAATAATAATAATAATAATAATAATAATAATAATAATCCTCTGCAAAGAAGCAGATGAAACAATAGATCACATCCTCAGCTGCTGCAAGAAGATTGTGCAGACAGACCACAAGCAGAGGCATAACACTGTTGCTCAGATAATTCATTGGAACTTGTGTCACAAATACCATCTGCCTGTGACAAAGAACTGGTGGAATCACAAGCCTGAAAAAGTTACGGAAAATGGACACGTCAAACTCCTCTGGGACTTCCGAAATCAGACTGACAGAGTTTTGAAGCACAATATTCCATACCTCATGATCATATTAAAAAATCAAGTATAGATCGTCAATGTTGCAATCCCAGGCGACAGCAGGATTCAAGAGAAACAACTGGAAAAGCTGACACGATATGAGGATTTAAAGATCGAACTGCAAAGACTCTGGCACAAACCAGTAAAAGTGGTCCCAGTGGTGATCAGCACTCAGGATGCAGTGCCTAAAGACCTTGGCCTGCACTTAAACACAATCGGCGCTGAAAGATTACCATCTGCCAGCTGCAAAAGGCCACCCTACTGGGATCTGCATGCAATATTCGCCGTTAAATCACACAGTCCTAGACACTTGGGAAGTGTCCGACGTGTGATCCAATACAACAGCCAGCAGAGTGACCTTGTGTGCTATGTACTAGTCTTTTTTTGTGTTTCAAATAATAATAATAATAATAATAA
Organism: Anolis sagrei; assembly: GCF_037176765.1. Classification (NCBI taxonomy): domain Eukaryota; kingdom Metazoa; phylum Chordata; class Lepidosauria; order Squamata; family Anolidae; genus Anolis; species Anolis sagrei. The sequence continues at coordinate 24,413,044 of NC_090035.1, read as the reverse complement.
TAATAATAATAATACATTTTGGAAGAGACCACAAGGGCCATCCAGTCCAACCTGTTGTTGTTGTTGTTGTTGTTGTTATAGAATTATAAAGTTGGAAGAGATCACAATGGTCACCCAGTCCAGCATTCTTCCAAATAATAATTATTATTATTGCCACATAGTTGGATCATCAAATGTCTGGATGTCATCAGGGTTTGTGAAAATATTAGCAAGTTCACTGAAAATGCAGTGAAACAATGGAAAACTGAGCTGTTTGAGCAATGAAAGCTATGGAATTGTTAACACTGAGAAGAATTTTCCAGAGCAACTCACTGTCAACACTGTTGTTCATCATTGCAATGATCCCACTGTCAGTAAACAAACCTGAGCTTCCAAACGGCAAGAAATTCACCAAACTTTTCCCAGTTGCTGTACATGGATGATCTAAAGCTTTATGGAAGATCAGAAACTGAAATCCAATTACTGACCAACACAGTCAGAATCTTTATCATTTAAATCATTATGGAGTTTGGCCTAGACAAATGCACCACAGTAGCATTATAGAAAGGGAAAATTAATCACACTGAGGGCATAGAGATGCCAAATGGGCAAACCATAAAGTGCAATCATAAACATGTGAAAAATGGGGTCAGCAAAGAATATGTCCAAAGGGTCAGAAAAATTTTGAAGGGCAAATTCAATGGTGGAAATACAATGAAAGCTATCAACACCTGGGACAACCTCATCATCAGATACACTGCTGGAATTGTGAACTGGACACAAGCAGATCTGGACAAAAAAAACAAAACAGATCATAATCCACTACTCATTATGTAGCGGACCTCTTGTCCCATTTGGGCTCTCAGCCAAGGGCTTGGCTGCTGTTGTGCGAGTGCGGCAGAATCAAGAGACGGACAACGTAGTTCATCCAAGAAAGCACTTTACTGAATCATGCAGCTGCGGAGGTCACCTCCAATGCAACGAGGCGCTTTGAGGAAGCGACCCCCCCTTAGCGGGTCAAGTGCCCTTTTATACAATCGAAAGCAGTGAAAGTTTCACTTCTCAAGAATCATATGCTTTCGGGGAAATCACATGATTCTCCTGTAGGGTCTGCACTCGGCACCCAACAACCTCTGCACACAGGGCTCCCTTTACCTTCCTTATTTGGTAACTCATCCGTCTTACTCTTATTTCTATAATCATAAGCCTGCCTTATTTCCCCGTTTTCTTTTTGCGAAGCGTTTTACAAAAGCGAGAGCAAATCAGCAAAGTTTTTTTTATGGGTCTCTCCAACTTTTTCTCTGGGTGAGACCTATCTTTTCTATTGGCATTACTTGCGTTATACACTTCTGGCAGGTTTGGAGCATAATTGGAAAACAACACATTAGCAATAAAAAGATGAAACAGCATAATATAATTATAAGCATCAACTCTTTGAGCCATGATATTGAAGGGAGCCAAGATGTCAGCCACGAAAAAGGTTCCCACCCATCTTCTTTTACATTATGATTTACTAATTCTTTCAATTTTTCTAAATCATCTTCAATTGTTTGGTTGAGATCATGAAATTGAACTATACAATGGCCCCTTATTATAGAACAGAATCCTCCTTTTGCTGCCAACAAATAATCCAGGGCCAGCTTGTGTTGCCATAACATCTGGCTCAGCTCTTCAATTTCGAATTGTAATTGTTTAAGTAGTGTTGGTTTCGAACATTGGGTATTCGGAACCATCATGTAAATAAAAATGGTCTTTGCAATGAGTATAATTTTTGAGTCTTAAAAATAATTTTTGGTGTTTGTCCCACTCTTTCCACTTCTTATTCCAAGTTTGTTTGTTTCCACAACAATAACACATACCCGGGGTTGTTGTTTTATATCTCATTTTACGAAATCGAGTATGGTTTAACCCTTCTAGTACCGTTGAGAACATTTTAGGTGGACCGTGTATGGTTGACTGCAGCCCTCCTAGTATTACCTGAGGGTCTTTGATTAAGGCTGGGAGAAAATAAAATGATCCTATTGTTTCTCGATGATCATATACTAGTATACTCTCCTTTCTGTGTTGTTTGAACATGTGATATGCATGAGTTTTTATCCAGTTGGCTCCTTCTGTGTATGTCTTTCCCCATATCACACAAAGCAATATGATGTTCATTATGACCTGTTGGCGGAGGCCTACAAAGGATCTCCTTACACCACCAACAGGTTATGATATCTCCAACAATATAAACAATATCCAAATCACCCAATCCTCCCCCCACTGTTTAACTGTCTATGTTTTTATTTCTGTGAAGTTCTCGACCAGTTTATGTAGGGGAGGCTCTAGGTGGCCTGGTCCCCTTCCTCTTCGCAAGACTGTTTCTCTTCGCAAGACTGTTTTGGAACCACTGGAACAGGTGGAAGCCTCGTAATATGCACCTTTATCATGATGTACTTGCCACTCAGGCTCTTTATCTTCAGTTGTATCTCTCATAACACGAGTATAATGGACCCAAGGCTTGACTCCCATGAGCTTCACTGCAGTAGGGGTTGTCAACAAGATCTCATATAGTCCTTTCCATTTAGGTCCTAGCGGATCGGTTTTCCAGTCTTTCAGCCGCACCGAGTCTCCTGGGGAAAAAGAATGCAAGGCAGTAATAGGGAAAGGGTATCTCAGCACGCCGGTATATTGGAACAAGTTTTTAAGGACTGTCCCTAACACTTGTACTTCTTTTATCAATTGGTGGAGGGTATCCTTCTCCCATTCTGTTGTAATGGGGTGTGGCATCAGGCTGTGAATGACATCATCTCTGTCTCTTTCTAAAACACAGTTGTAAACACTTGTCTGAAATAGTATAAACAAATGAAAGCTTATCAAGCTAGCAATCAGAACTAAATGGTAACAATAACCACTTTAACGATTCAGCAACATAAATCATTCAACTTGAGAAAGGATATCAAGTCCAGGTCTTGTTGTCTGGCCCAAATGTGGCCATGCACATATGTCAAATCCAGTTTTCATTATCAGGACCAAACGTGGCCACACACATGTGTATCCAACCTTTATGTCTTTTTAGTCTCTTGCATAAAGGCAATATGAGTCAAACTGGGGGTGTGTTCCCCTTCTTGATTGAAGAAATTAGTCTATTAAATTCCAGGTAAAATGAAGAAAGTCTCTATGTCCAACAAGTCTCTATATCCAGCCGTCTCTAGTCTCTAAAGTCAGTCTCTGTGTAAAGAAAGTCTGTAAATAAAATCTTCATATCTCACGTCTTTAGCTTGTCCTATCCATCAGGTGGTGTTTTGGATAGGCTCTTGTATTTTGGACTCCCATTAGGCTTCCCATCTCGCTGTGGCACCTTTTGGATATCCAATTTAGGATCCGGGTCTCATACCAGGAGCTCAAGAGCTGAAAAAGATAAATAGAAAGATAGTGAGAGAAAAGGGGGAGGGGGATACTGATTACCCATCTGTCATTGGTTTCCGTCGATAGCTTTCACTCCATTCATTGGCGGGCCTCCACAATCTCTCACTTTGAAGTCCTCTCGACCGATCTCCATCCTTTTAAACAATTCTCTACGGTTTTCTTTCCATGATTTATCTCACGTTTCTCTCCATGATTTATTTCACGTTCCTCTGTCCATCTACTGCAAGCAATCTTTTATCATTTCATCTTCGACCTGCTTTTCCAACTTCAACCTGCTTTTTTTTTTCAACTAAATAAACAGTTTAACCTTTTTGCTGGCAATGTCTCTCAAATCTGGCAAAAACCTTTTTGGCCCTTTGCAAGGCATTGTCTTTTAAATCTGGCAACTCCAGGGCAAACTGCCCTGTCTTTCTGGTTTAATGTCCCATTTCAGAATTAATTTTTTTAGTAACTTTGTAGAGGGATTGGGTCAAAATAACAAAATCTGTAGAGGTACTTTGTCCTATGTTTGAAGAAAGCTGTGAAATATAGCCACCTCGGGCTAAGAACTATAATAGAGGCTGGATGGTCATCTGTCAGGGGTGACCTGAATGCAACATTCCTGCTTCTTGGCAGGGGGGCGGACTGGATGGCCCATGAGGTCTCCTCCAACTCTTTGATTCTTTGATTCTATGATTTATGTCCAGGGTTATTGTATCCACATAAAAGTAAATTCTGTTGTAAAAATCAATTGCTGGTTTCCTTTTAAATTTAATACCAAACCAAACAAACAAAAACAATGTAAAGAACTCTGTTTATCAATCAGTGTCTCGCGACTTGACTTTTAAAAAGGCAGTTTTGTTTTGTTTTAACTTAAAACATATTTTATCTGTTGACATCTTGAGGGAGTTTCTACGTATTTCTAACATAAAACCACAGCAGTCATCCCACAGTCATATGAAGGAGAAAAACCATCTTGTTATCTTGTGTCTCTAACAAAACAACAGAGAAAAAGGAGCAAAGTGGAACCCTCCCTCAAAAGAAAATGCATTTATAAATTCCACAATTCCGAAAACACCTTTTGTCCCAAACAAATTTTAGACATGAATCTTGTGCCTCTTCTTTGTCTCAAGAGAAGTTGCAGGGAAATCCCTATTTTCTGTAAATTATTAGCTCTCACACAGTTCCTAGTGTGTGTATCTCTAAATAGGCAAAAGAAAAAGTTTAAACTTTCAGCATCTGAGGATGCCTGTCATTGGTGCAGGCAAATTGTCAGGAGAGAATGCTTCAGGAACATGGCCATTCAGCCTGAAAAACTTATGACAACCTGAACCTTTAAAACCTTTTTGTCCACACACACAGATGTAACATTTCTCTTCTTGACACAAGCCTTAAAAATGTCCCAACCTGCAAAGAGTTAACATCTAATAACAGTCCTTGAAAGAAAGAGGGGGTGGTAAAAATGAAGCATCTTTGAAAACAATGTCTGGGGCAGGCTGCCATGTATCTTTTCTGTTATCTCTCTTCTGGCTCTGTAAGGCAGCTGCCCATTAGGTTTGCTTTAAACGTAAGAATTATTTCATATTCTTGAGCAAAAAAAATGAAATTTAGACCTCAGGTTTTAAATATATATACTCTTAAAACACAGTCAATAATCAGTTTTCCCTTTTCCAAGAACAATAGACACTCTTTGATCTTATTCTGGGCTGGCACCAATGTAAGTTCTTAAATAGCCTGTTTTTTTTTAACCTTTTAACACAGACAACGAGTTTGTTTTGGGTCTTTTTTCCCTTTCCAATTCCTGGCACCCAAGTGGGCGAATTCTTCATGTTATCTCAGATACACATTCATAGTGCAAGATTCATTTTTCATAGACACAGAACACATTAGGATTTTAACCATTTCAGAGAATGTCACATAGCATAATATTCACTTTCCAATCTCACTCACACATACAATGCTTGTTAGTTGTTAGGCTTCTTGCACGTTCACACACACAGAGAGAAACCTCGTTCACACACACGCGCGCATATATACACACAAACTTCCCGAGGTCAGCTCTTTTTCTTTCATTCGCACACAGAACAGAGAACATCAAACTTTTAAAGATCACCCATTTTGTCATTACCCACACATTTTTACATTTTAAAAACACAGTTTTTCAAATGGCAGCATTTTGAACATAAATCAATTCCCATTGAATCAGCATTTTTGTTTCTTTCTTTCTTGAATCCTTCAAACACAATTAACATTCCATATATACCTTTCAGTTCAACATGTCTAAGTTTCTCTTGTAAAATATCCATTACATCATTTGAATGCACACATTTCAAACTCAGTCCCGTGTCATTTAGACATACATATACCAAGTGATCTGCCAACTTACACAAAGCTCTCTTTTTAGCACATAATTCCATCAAACACATTCCTATCCTTTCCTGAGTACTGGAACAACAGGTTTCCATTTGAAATAACAAGAATCCAATTCCTCTTTCTCACTTTCCTTTTCACAAAACAGCGCTTCAGACATGCACAAATCTCAATCCAGTGTTGCAACACACAGACACACACACAATTTATTTCTACAGTTCCCTGACACAGCAAACTGTTTAAACTTTCGAGGGGTCAGTTCCTCCCCCCTTCTCTGTCTGGTCCCAAGAACCTTCTTCTGGCCACTCAAATGGAAAGGTGGGCCATTCACCTGTGCATAAATTTCTCAACCTGTAATCTCTAAAATCTCCTGGATCTGCCTGACTAGATGCTGCCACAAATTTGTCAAAATTGTCTAACCTACACTGTAGCGGGGTCATTGGCTTTGAACTCCCCCCTCCCATGGCTTCTAGGTGGGATTTGGCCCTGGCCTGAACACCCGGACACTCAACGGTGTCTCAGAAACCGCAGGACCTCCTCCGTCCTCCCACCAACCCATGGGAGACTTAGTGGTCCCCTCCCGGCACCGGTTTGTATGTTCCCTAGTGTCTCACTTGACCACTATATTGCCAGATTGTTGTAGACGTCGGAACAACCTTCGCCCCTGGACTTTTACCTCTTCCTTGGATCCCTCCTTGCCTTCCCGTCTGGTTTCTCTGGTGACTTAAAGTCGTTGCGATTGCCTTGAACCGGCGACGTGGACAGAAGAGAGAAGCACCGCAACCGGTCGTCCGGCAGTCGGGGGCCCCCTTTTACTCGGCTCACGGTGGTTGCCTCCGGTCCCCGGCGCCGATCAGGAATCGTCCTGCCAACAGGATCCGTCTCCTGTCCCTTGGCTCGTCTTATCCTATCGCGTCGGGGTCACCAAGAAATGTAGCGGACCTCTTGTCCCATTTGGGCTCTCAGCCAAGGGCTTGGCTGCTGTTGTGCGAGTGCGGCAGAATCAAGAGACGGACAACGTAGTTCATCCAAGAAAGCACTTTACTGAATCATGCAGCTGCAGAGGTCACCTCCAACGCAACGAGGCGCTTTGAGGAAGCGACCCCCCCCCCCCCCAGCGGGTCAAGTGCCCTTTTATACAATCGAAAGCAGTGAAAGTTTCACTTCTCAAGAATCATATGCTTTCGGGGAAATCACATGATTCTCCTGTAGGGTCTGCACTCGGCACCCAACAACCTCTGCACACAGGGCTCTCTTTACCTTCCTTATTTGGTAACTCATCCGTCTTACTCTTATTTCTATAATCATAAGCCTGCCTTAATTACACTTGTGTAGTGATGTCAACAGACTTTGCCTGCCAGAAAATCAGGAGGCAGAGGGCTTCTGCAAGTGAGACAAGCGGTAGAAGAAGAGGAACATGCACTGGCAGATTATGTGAAAAGCAGTCAAGAACCAACATTAATGGACATCAGTAGCACAAAACTGCTTAAAGTGCATAAGACAACCCCATTCTCCCATATAGGAATAATCCATCCAGTCCAGCCCCTCTATCATATAATGATAATGATAATGATGATGATTTTTTTTGTCGTGTCAGGAGTGACCTGAGAAACTGCAAGTCGCTTCCGGTGTGAGAGAATTGGCTGTCTGCAAGGACGTTGTCCAAGGGACGCCCAGATGATTTTGATGTTTTATCCTTGTGGGAGGCTTCTCTCATGTTCCCGCTGATAGATAGAGCTGATAGAGCTCATCCGCCTCTCCCCGGATTCGAACCTGCGACCTGTCGGTCTTCAATCCTGCCGGCACAGGGTGATGATGATGATTTTATGATTCGAAATTCAGCATATATATCTCGTTTGCTGTGTCATACTGTTTTTGTGTCAGTAAAATAATCATAATAATGCATGGTTTTGGGGTAGTCCAAGGTAGTCCACAAATGATACATATATTTTAAAAAGCTGTATTATTTTAAATAGGTTGCTAGCCAAACAGACTCCTGTTCTTAAAAGATGGGATACAAATGGACAAAAATACCAAAAATGGCCTGCAAATGTGGATTTTGTTGTTGTTGTTGTTGTTGTTGTTGTTGTTGTATGTCTTCGAATCATTTCTGACTTAACAGCCATGGCTGGGTTTTCTGAGGCCAAGAGAGTGTGAGTTTTCCCAGTGTCACTCAATGGCTGATCAGGGATTCAGACTATTGGTATGTTTGTCTCTTTTTGGAGAAGAGAAGAAGGGAGGCTTTTACAACCCTTTCTTGGAAAAAAGAAACTAGGTTTGGGATATCTAGTTCTTATTGCATTGCTCTTCCTTGCAAGACTAGGCGTCCTTCGTGTGGGTTTTACTCTCTTTGCACATTCTTCCGCCTTCAGTTGTGAATATGAGTTTGTTCCGTCTTCAGTTGTGAATATGAGTCACAGCCAAGGGAGGGGAAGGAGAAGGATTGGAAACGCTGCAGATGAAAATAGCCCTTGATAACAAGACTGAGGCACTTCCTCCCCAGAGAGAGGCAGAAAGGAGGACAATGGTATCTGAACTTAAAATCCCAACTGAAGCCTCTAGAATTAGAATGGGAGGGCCAAAAGGAGACCCTAAAGGTCATCTAGTCCAACCCGCTATAACACAGGCTTATACAATGACAGGATCTTGTCTTTTAAACAACATAAGTTATGCAAATGACAAGAATCACAGAATATGAGTGTTGTAAGGGATCCCCAAAGGCCATCCAATCCAGCCCTCTTCTGTCATGCAGGAAGACACCATCCGATCCCTCCTGACAGATGGCCATTCAGACTCATAGACTTTAATAGGTTCATGGACAAACAGGGCTATGGAAGCACTCCGAGAGTTGGAAGGGGTCTCCAAAATCATTTAGTCCAACCATTTTCTGCCATAAAGGAAGACACGATCTGATCCCTCCTGACAGATGGCCATTCAACCTCTGTTTACAAACCTCCACTGGACCTTGAGGCAGCATACTTTGCAGTCAAACAGCTCTTTACCATTACCAGTTCTTCCTAATGTTTGTGGGAGCTGTTTTCCTGCTAATTAAATCCGTTGCATCCTGAACTCCACAGCAGCAGAAAGCAAGCTTTTCCCCTCCTCAATGGAACATCCTTTCAAATATTTAAACATAGCAATCATGAACCCCCAGACTTTTCTCTTCTCCAAGCTAAATATACACAAGCCATTTCTCAGATATATTCATAGTTTCCAGATTATTATTATTATTATTATTATTATTATTATTATTATTATTATTAGAAACACAACAACATGAGTCCACAGCAGACAAGATCACTCTGCAGGCTGTTGCATTGGATCACACGTCGGACACTTCCCAAATATCTAGGACATTATTCCGAGTAAGGTGGCCTTTTGCAGCCGGCAGATGGTAATCTTGTCTGCGCCGATTGTGTTTAAGAGCGGGCCAAGGTCTTTAGGCACTGCACCCAGTGTGCCGATCACCACTGAAATCACTTTGACTGGCTTGTGCCAGAGTCTTTGCAGTTCGATCTTTAAATCCCATATCCTGTCATCTTTTCCAGTTGTTTCTCTTCAATCCTGCTGTCACCCGGGAGTGCAACACTGACAATCCATACTTTGTTTTTTAACACGATTGTGAGGTCGGGAGTATTGTGCTCCAAAACTCTGTCTGTCTGAATCCGGAAGTCCCAGAGTAGCTTGACTTGTTCATTTTCTGTAACTTTTCCCAGCTTGTGATCCCACCAGTTCTTTGTCGCAGGCAGATGGTATTTGTGGCACAAGCTCCAATTAATCATCTGAGCAACGGTGTTATGCCTCTGCTTGTAGTCTGTCTGCGCGATCATCTTGCAGCAGCTGAGGATGTGATCCATCGTTTCATCTGCTTCCTTGCAGAGTCTACACTTGGGATTATTATCATCATCATCATCATCATTTAGGTAACCTTTTCCATAGGTATGTCTTGAATTGTGTTTCTCAACCTGTGGGTCCCCAGATGTTTTGGACTTCATCTCCCAGAAATCTTAACAGCTGGTGAACTGACTGGGATTTCTGGGAGTTTTAGGCCAAAACACCTGGGGATCCACAGGTTGAGAACCACTGATTTAGATGCAGCCTAGAATTGCACTGGCCTTTTTGGCTGCTGCATCACACTCTTGACTCATGTTTAGCTTGTGATCTACTTAGATTCCTAATTCCCTTTACCATATACTTTTGTTAAACTATAACTTATATTACTTCCTTGATCTCAATGCTTTGCTCTTGGTGCAGCTTAGAATTGCCTTAGCCTTTTTGGCTGCTGCATCATACTCTTGACTCATGTTCAGTTTGAGACTCCTAGATCGGTTTCACACATACTCTTGTCATATTCTTTCTCTTGATTTGGATGCTATACTCTTCTTGATGGAGCTTAGGATCATCTTTGCCTTTTTGGCTGTTACATCAGACTCTTGGTTCATGTGCAGCTTATGATCTACTAAGACTGTTAGGTCCCTTTCACATATACTATTGTCAAACCATAACTTACATTACTTGATCTTCTCTTGATCTGGATGCTATAATAATAATCATCATCATCATCACCATCATCATCATCATATATTCTGCCCTTCTCCCTTAGAGGATTCAGAGTGGATTACAGCATTTACATACATAGGCAAACATTCAGTGCCTTTACAATCATATACAATGACACACAAACAAAGGCAGAGGCTTCTCCTTTCATTTCCATCTTCTGGAAGTAGTGCTCATCTCTGTCTCACGGGAGGTGGTTTCTCTATTTTCAAGCTGAGCAGCCTGCATTGTCACCTCCTGTTTGTGTGACCAGCAAGATTGCTTGGAGTGTCTCTTTGCTTTTTCCTGCCGAAGGGGTACCTATTTATCTACTCACATTTGCATGTTTTCAAACTGCTGGGTTGGCATGAACTAGAGCTGACAGATGGGAGCTCACCCCATATCACGGATTTGAACTGCCAATCTTCAGGTCGGCAGTTCAGCAGCACAAGGATTTAATCCATTGCACCACCGCAGCTCCTATAATCCTCTTGATGCAGCCTATAATTGCCTTGGCCTTTTTCACTACTGCATCACACATTTAGCTCATGTTCAGACTGTGATCTCCTAAGACTCCCATTCACATGCAGTTTCCAGTCCAGTTACCCACCATCATCCTATGTCTTTGGCATTATCTTTTTCTTACCTAAGTTTATTGCCAAACTTTTGATTTGTAATTTCTGTTTCTAATCCATTCCATGCCAACCGCTGCACTTTGGGCCGAGATGGAAGTGCCGCGGCCCCCTTTCTTCCTCCTTGCCACCTTCATTTGCTCTTTTGTCCCTTCTATCCATTCCTTCTCTTTCCCTGTCTCCGGGTTTTCAAGTGGCAGCTTTTCTTTGGCTCCGCAGGTATCCTCTGGGCAGCGGAAGGCACATGGCGGTGGCACAATAGCGCTGCTCCGGAGGGGTTTGCATGGGAGAGGAATGTAAGCAAAGCAGAGGGGAGCGCAAGGCTTCCAAGGCATCTTATAGAGGTTCTTCGCTTCTCCGCCTTCTTCCTTGCAAGGCCAAGGTGGGCACCACGCCATCTGTTTCCAAGGCCAAGAAAAGAGCAATGCATTGGGAAACGCAAACCACCAGTGAGCATTAAAATAATAGAACTGTAGAAGGGAAGCCAAGAGCCATCTATTCTGACAGAAGCCATAGTGAAAGTGTCCCTGAAAGATAGTCATCCAACCTTGAAGGCGGATGCATCCAACCAACAATCTTTTCTGTGGCCTTTGAAGCAGATGTGTAATGCTAGCATTCCCTGGCAGAATCCATTAAAAGACATTGGATTTCCTAAGAAGAGACCGGGCATCCCATGATAGAACGGGCAGGAACCCTAAAGGACATCTAGTGCACCCTTCTGCTACAAAGGGAGCCACAGACAAAGCACTTCCAAAAATGGCCATCTAACTATTATTTGGAGCTCCTGAGGCATTTCCTTCTTCTGTCAAATTGGAAAGTTTTTCTTCCCAATATTTATTGTTGAAGGCTTTCATTGTTGGAATCACTGAGTTGTTGTGAGTTTTCTGGGCTGTATGGCTATGTTCCAGAGCATTCTCTCCTGATGTTTCACTTGCATCTATTGTTAGCACTCCCAGAGGTTTGTGAGGTTTGACCTCACAACCTCTGAGGATGCCAGACATAGATGCAGGTGAAATGTCAGGAGAGAATGCTACTGGAACATGGCCATACAGCCCGGAAAACTCACAACTTTAACATTATCATTATCGTTATTATTATTATTATTATTGCTAGAATGAGGAAAAACATTCCCTTAATATTTAACAGTCATTATTATCGTTGTTGTTGTGGTTGTTGTTGTTGTTGTTATTATTATTATTAATAGAACAAGGGTGCTTTGTGAATCTGAATGGGTCATGGGCTGCAGAGATAGACTTTAACTGCCCTGGCTCAATGCTATGGGATCCTAGGAGTTGTAGTTTGGTGAGGCGCCAGCCTTTTTGGCAGAGAAGGCGAAAGACCTTGCAAAACTACAACTCCCAAGATCCAAAGCACTAAGCCATTACAGTTCAAGTGAAGGGTTCAAACACCATCCATTCTACAGTGTACCCTTAGTAAAACTACAACCCCCAGGATCACATTGCGTTAAGCTGTGTCTATTCAAGATGTGTGTGTGTGTGTGTGTGTCAAACTATACCCATTATCCATGCAAAATGCTGGAAGGTGTGAGTGCCTTATCTATTCAAGTTCCTGGAATGTTTTACTATACACAGAATGTTATATTTGCATTGGGAATGAATGCAAGAGAAGGATTTGCTGCTATTCCACCCACCTTGGCATGGATGCAGGAAAGCAATGGAAGAGGCTGTGATGGATGGTTTCCGTAGATCACGTGCCTACCTTTCCAGGGCATTGTTGCCATTCAAACGGGGCAGGTGGGCCACCGTTTCCCCCTCGGCCCACCCGCTGTCCCTTTGTGCCAGGGAAAGAAAGGAATGGCAAGGCCTAGATGAAGGGATAGTCGGTAGGCAGCAGGGCGGGCGAAAAAAGGTGGAGACCCCAAACACACGTGTCCCTCGAGGGCTTGGCACACGTGTGGGCAGGCTCCCTGGTGGCTGCTTCTGTTCCTTTGGGGAGTTTTGGCAACAGAAACTTTCTTTTGCAGAGAGAATGGAAGGTTGGGCCAATTACCTGCAAAATGTCTTCTGGGTTGCTGTGAGCTTTCCAGACTGTATGGTCATATTCCAGCGGCATTCTCTCCTGACATTTCACCTGCATCTGTGGCTGTCATCTTCAGAAGTTTGGTTGGCAGTGAGACAAGTGGAGTGTATATATATCCAGGCTGGGAGAAAAAAACCCTTGTTTCAGTGTTTCTCAACCTTCCTAATGCCACGACCCCTTAATACAGTTCCTCATGTTGTGGTGACCCCCAACCATAAAATTATTTTCGTTGCTACTTCATAATTGTCATTTTGGTACTGTTGAGAATCATAATGTAAATAGCTGATATGCAGGATGTATTTTCATTTACGGGACCAAATTTGGCACAGATATCTGATACATCCAAATTTCAATACTGGTGGGGTTGGGGGGATTGATTTTGTCATTTGGGAGTTGTAGATGCTGGGATTTATAGTTCACCTACAATTAAAGAGCTTTCTGTATTCCACCAATGATGGAGTTGAACCAAACTTGGCACACTCCCATGACCAACAGAAAATACTGGAAGCGTTTGGTGGGCATTGACCTTGAATTTTGGAGTTGTAGTTCACCTACATCCAGAGAGCACTGTGGACTCAAACAACGATGGATCTGGACCAAACTTGGCACGAATACACAATATGCCCAAATGTGAACACTGGTAGATTTTGGAGAAAATAGACCTTGACATTTGGGAGTTGCAGTTTTTGGGATTTGTAGTTCACCTACAATCAAAGAGCATTCTGAACCCCACCAGTAATAGAATTTCCAAATTTCCCACACAGGACCCCATGATCAACAAAAAATACCGTGATGGTCTTTGGCAACCCTTCTGACACTCCTCTCGCAACCCCCAGGTTGAGAAATGTTGCCATAGAGTGAAAAGTATAATTCACAGCATTCTGTTGTATTGAGCTGCAGGAGTCAAAATGCTGCCAAATTGCATTCATCCCCCAGTGCGGATGCACATGCCAAATCAGTATAGTTTGAAGGGATGCAAAGATGGATGGTTAGTGTTGCCTGCAGTGTGCTTGCAAGGTGCTCTCCTTTAACCGGAGTAACCTGATCCCACCGAGGGAGTTCTCCTTTCAGGGAGGCATTGCGTTTCCTGGGAAACTGGGGGCTCTCTGAAGAGGTTTTCCAACTTCTTTCAGGCAGCGCAGTACCATGCTCTGCAACCGTCCTTGGCCTCGACTGGGTTTATAGTTCCCATTTCTGTCTCTTTGCAATGGAAGGGGGACATTTCCGGAAACGAGACACCAAACCAAACCACAAGACAAAGTCACAGACTCTGTGAACGTCAAAAGATATCAATGGGTGCATCTACACTGGAGAACAAATGAGGCTTGGCCACACTTGGGCTCAGCACTATGGAGTCATGGGGAACCTATTCCGCTTGACACCGCTTTGCCATAGAGCCATGTAGTGGGATTCTGGGAGTTGTAATTTGGTGAGGCACAATGGCATTCTTGGGCAGCAAAAGAACTTATGAAACTACAACTCCCCAAATCCTATGGCATGGAACTCAAGTGGTTCAAGTGGTGCCAAATTGCATTCATTGCACCCTGAGAATCCCAAGTTCCAAGTTGATGCAACACTCTATTTCAAATGCAAATACATTCCCAGATCTGAAGAGTCTTGTTTTCCCCTAATTGGCCCATCATGAGGGCTGTCAGTTGCATGTCCTGGATTCCTCTTTCTCTTTTTAGCTTCTTTCATGACTCAATTGCAAGAAAATCTTGGCAGAAAGAGTCCGCCTTCTCACTTGTGCCATCAGATCTTGGATGGGGTCATTTACTGCATTTCTCCAGTTCTAAGACACCATCGATAGTAAGGTGTGGCCTAATTTCTGTCCACCAACAGGAAGGAAATGCTGTTTAAGACTCCCCTGACTTGTGTGTGGCTTTGTTAGATGTATTCTAATAGTGTGTTTTCATAGTGTTGTACCCTGCCTCAAGCGACAAAGTGAGGTGGGATGATGATGATGATGATGATGATGATGATAGATGGAGCACCTTCTTCTGATGCAAATACAAATTAATTCATGGTGTATCTGCACGGAGTCATTTTACCCATTCCATTACACAGTAAACTGACATGTGAGACCCTGGGATTTGTAGTTCAGACATGTGCAATTATGGGATTTGTAGATTGGAGAGCAACATGCGGGATCCTGGGATTTATAGTTTGGACAGCAACATACGGGATCCTGGGATTTGTAGTGTGGAGAGCAATATGTGGAACCCTGGGAATTAATAATTGAGATAATGGCATGTGTGACTATGGAATTTATAGCCTGGAGAGTGACATGCAGGACCCTGGGATTTGTAGTTTAGAAAATGACATGTGCGATTATGAGATTATTTGGAGAATGTCATGTGGGACCCTGAGATTTGTAGTTCAGAAAATTACATGAATGACTATATAATTTATAGTTTGGAGAGTGATGTGCAATTATGGAATTTGTAGTTTGGAAAGCGACATGTGGGGCCCTAGGATTAATAGTTCAGATAATGACATGTGTGACTATGGAATTTATAGTTTGGAGAGTGACATGCAGGACCCTGGGATTTGTAGTTCAGAGAATGACATGTGAGACTATGAAATTTATAGTTTGGAGAATGACATGTGCGATGATGTGATTTATAGTTTTGAGAGCAACATGTGAGACCCTGGGATTTTTAGTTCAGAGAATGGCATGTGAAATAAGTGGTTTATAGTTTGAAGAGGGACATGCGTGATTATGGGATTTGTAGTTTGGAAAATGGCATGTGTGATTATGGGATTTAGAGTTTGGAAAGTGACATGTGATTATGGGATTTGTAGATTGGAGAGTGATGGGTGGGGTCCTCGGATTTGTAGTTTAAGAGGGTCATCTGCTAGTGATCTGATAATGATCCCAAATTCTCCAAGGTACATATCCCAGACAGACCCTTCATCCATCTCTTTCCATTTTAAAGCAGCTGAAAATCCCCAAATTCCCCAGGATAGAGCCATGACATTTACAGTGGGATAAATCACTTGCAGATTGATAGAAACATGTGAAATGGTGGGCTGGGGCCACACCTTCCGCCCCTTTATTTCTCCGTAAGTTCATTTACATAGCAGATGCCCCTTCCGTTGTGGGCAATTGGCACCCACAAGAGGCGCATGTTTGCTCTGGAAAGAAGCACCGAAGGAAGCACCTGTCACTGCTGTCTTGGGTGGGACGGTTTTCCATTGTTGGCTGGTTTCTATTTGCCAACAGGAAGCGGTTCAGAGCACAGCTTTCACAGATGAGAGAGCCGGCCCAAAGTGAACAGAATGGATTTCGGAAGGGAGAAATGTACAATACTTAGGCCCAGTGGTTCTCAACCTTATTAATGCCGTGACCCCTTAATACAGTTCCTCATGTTATGGTGACCCCCAACCATACAATTATTTTTGTTGCTGCTTGTGCCGTCGCACCTGGGGACTATTATCTATATCTATATTTATCTATATCTATATGTGTGTGTGTGTGTATGTATATATATATATATATATATATATATATATATATATATTAGGGCTGGGCGGTTTCGTTTCGTTAATTCGTAATTCGTTAATAATTCGTTAATTTTTCCAATTACAAAACGATAACGAACCATTCTGGAGCAATCATTTAAAAAAACGAATTTTTAAACACGTTTTGTAAATGCTTCGTATTTCATTATTGAATTCGTTTCGTTATTGTTCTGAGGTCGTTTCGTTATTATTTCCGCATGTCTGGGCCAGTTTTATGGTTTAATTAGTGAAAAAAAATTATAATATCACACCAACAGTCAACAACAGAGGGAGAGAGAAGCTTCAGAAGTTTTTGGAGGTTTTTTAGCGTATTTCGCGGTCGCGTCCGCCATTAACGAATCAATTCGTTATTGTTTCGGAAATCGATTAGTTATTTTTTTACCATTTGCGAAATTTCGTAAATATCGAACTTTTTAAAAGGAAAATTTTGTAATTATTTTAAATATCGAAACGCAAAAACCCCCAAAAAACGAATCGATTTTGGAAACAAATTTTTCCGTTGTTACCCAGGCCTAATATATATATATATACACATATAATAAAAGTCAAAGTTTGTATGCGGCGGACGTGTGGCGGTGTGGAGGAGTATGTGCCAGCATTCTGATTTGCCAGCCTGAAAGTTCCAAGATTCTGATTGGCTGCCGCTGTGGTGCTATTTGCATATAGTCTCAGATTGGCTAGCTTTACAGGAGCCCATGGTGGAGAAAAGGGTTCATGACAGAAATGGAGACATGAGAGAAGGAAATTTGCATATGGTCTCTGATTGGCCAGCCTCAATTCCAAGATTCCGAGATGACAAAGAGAGGAAAGGAAAAGGCCAGGGGCTGTGTCAGAAAATTAGCAATACAGATCAAACTTGGCACACAGAGCCTGCAAGACCCACTCGACATCCTACTGCAGTTTGGAAGAGGATGAACCATGGATGATGGGACTTGCAGTACCTTTGCTCAATTCCTGAGACCACTACAACCCTCATCCAATTACCAATAAAGACCAAACTTGGCACACTGAGTCTCCATGATGCACTCTACATCCTGGTGCAGTTTGGAGGAGGATGCACCATGGACGATGGGACTTGCAATACCTGCACTCCCTTCTTAAGACCATTACAACTGTCAACAATGATGGATCGGGACCACAATTTACACAAAGAGCCGGCATGACCCACTCTACATCCTGGTGTGGTTTGGAAGAAATTGACAATGGATGATGGGACTTGCAATCACTTCACTCACTTCCTGAGACCACTGAGACCCTCACCAATGACTGATCAAGACCAAACTTGGCACACAGAGCCCCCATGACCCGCTCTACATATTGCTGCAGTTTTGGAGAAGAGTTGACCATGTATGATGGGACTTTCAGTACCTTCACTCACATTCTGAGACCTCTGTTAACCTCATCCAATGACTGATCAAGACCAAACTTGGCACATAGACCTCTCATGACCCACTTAACGTCCTGGTGTGGTTTGGAAAATGTTGGAGATGGATGATGGGACTTGCAGTAACTTCACTCACTTTCTGAGACCACTGAGACCCTCGCCAATGACTGATCAAGACCAAACTTGGCACACAGAGCCCCCATGACCCGCTCTACATATTGCTGCAGTTTTGGAGAAGAGTTGACCATGGATGATGGGACTTTCAGTACCTTCACTCACATTCTGAGACCTCTGTTAACCTCATCCAATGACTGATCAAGACCAAACTTGGCACATAGACCTCTCATGACCCACTTAACGTCCTGGTGTGGTTTGGAAAATTTTGGAGATGGACCCACTTTACATCCTGGTACAGATTGGAGGAGGACAGACTATGGATGATTGGACTTCAAGTACCTCCACTCCCTTCCCAAGATTGCTACAACCCTCATCTAATGACCAATCAAGATCAAACTTGCCACACAGAAACCCCATGACCCACTGTACATCCTGCTGCAGCTTGGAGGAGGGTTGACCATGGATGATGGGACTTGCAGTACCTTCACTCACATACTGAAACCACTGCGACCCTGAACCAATGACTGATCAATATCAAACTTGGCACACAGAGCCCCCATGACCCTATCTACATCCTGTTTCAGTTTGGAGGAGGATGGACTTTGGATGATGGGACTTGCAGTACCTTCACTAACTTCCTGAAAACAACAATATTGTTGTTGTGTTTCTCCATGTTGTTCTTGTTATTGTGCGGCATCTCATTGCCGGCCAATTACGATCCCTGGAAAGGTGGAACCGTTGCAGTTGATTGATTGAGTCAACCTTGAGGTGTTCTTGAGTGATGCAGAGGTCTTTTGGAGAGGAGAAGGGCATTGAATGGATGAATCTAGAGCTTCCTATCTTAATCAGGAATGAAATCTGGAGTGGATTCAGATCCTGTTGCTTTCTTGGTTCTGGTGCTAAGTGGTAACCTTAGCACCAGAACCATTTGGGTATGGATTGAAATATGTCCATTTGGGTATGGCTTGAAGGAGAAAGACAGGGGAGCATTGGCTCATTTTGCATGCTTTGGACTCCTTCCCCAATGAATGTTTTCTAATAGCATTTGTATTATTTTAAATACTTTAACACAGCATGAGCCAGCTTCGGCCCCCCAGGTGTTTTGGACAGTTTAAGTGGCTGAAAGGGAAAAGGAAAGCACCTGAAGCTGTTAGGAATGGTGGGAGTTGAAGTCCAAAACACCTGGAGGGCCGAAGTTGGCACATGCCTGATTTAACACCAAATAGAATCACAGCAAGTCCATTCAAACTCCATGGGCAATTGTATGGGGCCAGTTCTATAACATAAAAAGACTAAATGCCTGTTCCCTTTATGGTCCTTCCCCAAAGACAAAGACAACCCATTGCACCTCCCTGACAATGTTTTTAGACACATCTCAAAGGATTTAGTATGGAATTTCGATGTGAATGTAATGGTGCAGTGAGGATATTTTCACATGTTTTCCTGCACTTCCTGGGAAGACAAGGTGCATAGCAATGGCAAGCCAATTGCCATTGGGAATACCCATGAGGTATTGAGGGAATACCCATGGTTTCCTCAACAACAATAACAATAACTTTATTTTTGTATCCCACCACCATCTCTCCAAAGGGACTCGGGATGGCTCACATGAGGACCAAGCTCAGTTACACAGAGATTAAAATAAAAACACTGTAAAAATAAAGATACAAAATATCAACCATCAACAACCAGTAGCTGAGCATAGAGGCCATATACTATAGGGGCAAGACAGGGCTTTTGCAATACAGCTGCATGGACAGGCCTGATAGAAATGTGCAGGAGTCAAATGATAGGTTTGGGCTAGAAGGGCCAGTCCTTCCCAAAATGTCCTGCATGGATTTTGGTGAGGTAATCCAAGACCTTTTGGGGGACCCTACAGGCTACAATGTGTCCCTAAGTCATGGTCTGTATTCTGCCCCTTTCCTATCCATCTTAATATTTCGGTAGTCCTTTCCATGTGGCCTCTTGTTCAACTGAGCTGCATTGACCTTTGCAACCTCCCTCTGGCTGCTGGCAAAGAAGGGCCAGGGGGGCCAAGCTGTGCAACATGATCCCATTTGCAAACAAAACAATTCCCATTCTCAACGATCTGCTTTATGGACAGAACAATTTGTGCTCCGATCGATCACTGGAAAGGTCAAAACGCTCCTGATGAATGATCAATCCCCAGAGGCCTTTGGAAGCGATGCTTTGGAACTGAATTTGACTGGCAACCAATCTGGAAGGTCATGTCCCAAACCTCCTTTTATTTTGAGTCATTTCCAACAGGAAATGCAGGTGCATCTCTCAGTCTCAGAGGTTTAATTCATCAATTGCTGCAACTTGCAAAGATTTCCTCTGTGAATCAATATATTAATTTTGTTAGCTTCCTCCTTCCCTCTTAAGGTGTAGAAAGGGGTATGTTTTCCAACCTGATTTTTGTGTGTGTCAGGAGTGACTTGAGAAAGTGCAAGTTGCTTCTGGTGTGAGAGAATTGGCCATCTGCTAGGACGTTGCCCAGGGGACGTTTGGATGTTTTTATGATTCACCATCTTTGTGGGAGACTTCTCTCATGGGGAGCTGGAGCCGACAGAGGGAGCTCATCCGCCCTCTCCCTGGATTTGAACCTCCGACCTGTCGGTCTTCAGTCCTGCCGGCATAAGGTTTAACCCATTGCACCACCGAGGGCTCCAACCTGATGCTTTTCAGGATAATAATAATAATAATAATAATAATAATGCATTTTATTTATATACTGCTCTATCTCCCCGAGGGGACTCAGAGCGGATTACAGTATACACACATATAAGCAAACATTCAGTGCCTTTTATACAGTGAACAATAATATACAATACACAAACAAAGCAAAAGTTTCCCTTTCCATCTCTGGCATCTGGAGGTGATGCTCAACTCTGGCCATGGGGAGGTGCTCTTGTTCCATTTTCCATGCCGTAGACCCTCCTAGTTGTGTTTTGCTGGTATGGCTGCAGGGCGCCTTTTACCATCCCACCGAGGCGGTACCTATTGATCTACTCATATTACTTGCTTTTGAACTGCTAGGTAGGCAGAAGCTAGAGCTGACAGTGGAAGCTCACCTTGATGTGTGGCTTCAAACTGTCAACCTTCTGGTCAGCAAGTTTTTCCACAGCTAGCGGTTTAACCCACTGAGCTACCATGGCCCAAAGAGCCTATTTATCTATCATTCCAAAGAGTCTATATATCTATCTTCAGTATCTATTTTCTCGTTTAAGCCTTGATACTAAAACTCAAGTAACAATTTTAATTTTGGCTTAATTGCCCAGTAGTCCAAAATAATATCACTTTTAATTTGTTCATTCCCATCCCTCCTTCCACTCACATTAGGAGGCATGTTACAGTAGGACCTAAAACCACATCCATTGAATACAGTTCTTTACAAAAGTAAGTGATTGTTTTAAAAACTTACTCATTGTGCACTTATTCATATTTGCCTTCTGTTTCATGCCATTTGACAGACTTTTTAGCTGTGGTTTGTGAATAACCAGCCTTCCAATTAGGGCTCACAAAAGCTGCACGTAATCCTATTAACGTATAGTAATTAAGAGCACAGTTCTCTTTGTTTTCCGATAGCCAGAAAACAAGTGAGTCATTCCTTGCAAAGCCACCTGAAATGCAAAACAATGCTCCATTCTGCAAAGTGACCGGAGTTGCATGAAAGCGCTTTCCATGTTCTGAATGAATGAATGACACCCCTCCCCCCCAATTGTGTCAACCCTGTAATAATAACCAATGTTAACTTTCTCTCCTTGCAGTTTGTTGCTTCGTGGTGCACAAGCGCTGCCATGAATTCGTCACTTTCACCTGCCCCGGTGCGGACAAGGGCCCCGCTTCAGACGTAAGTAGCCTAGGATCAGTTCCTCATGTATGGATCTTTCAATAAAATGAAGGGTTTGCATGCGCATTGTGAGCTGTCGAACATGTAAAGAACAAGAATTGAACATATTCCTAGGACTGACAAGGATAACTCTGTTCAGCTTGCACCTGTCCTTTTGCCAGTTTGGTTCAGTCCGGCTAGAATTTCTCTCTCACTTCTCCAGGAAATGAGGATAATTTCAACAGATTTTGCATATACCTCTTACTCCCTTGTGCTTAGAGATGAGCAGTTAAAATAAATACTCAGTGACTGACCTCTTTGCCCAAAGGTCAGTTCCTTCCTTCTTTTGCTCCTCACTCCCTTTGTTCATTCATGCCTTCTTTTTTTCTTATTCTTCCCTTCCTCCTTCCCTTCCATCCTTCTTTCCTTCCCTCCCTGCTTTTTCTTCTTGATTTCTTTCCTTCCTTCTCCCCCCTCGTTACTTCTTTACTCCTTCTCTTTATTCTTTCCTCTCTCCCTCCCTACTTTCTTATCCCTTCCTTCCCCACCTCCCCATGTCCGTTTTTACTTCCTTACTCCTCTTTATTCTTTTCTCTTAATTCCTTATTCCTTCTCTTTATTCTTTCATCTGTCATTCATTCTCTTGCATTCTTCACTACTTCCTATCTTCCTTCCTTGCTTGCTTCCCTACTTACTTACTTACTTCCGTTCCTCCCTCCCTCATTCCCTTCCTTCCCTCCTCCCTCCCTACTTTCTTACTCCTTCCTTCCCTCTTTTCTTCCTTCTCTTTATTCTTTCCTCTCTCATTCATTCCCTTTCTTTCTTTGTATTTTTTTCCTTCCTTGCTTCCTTCCCTACTTCTTTCCTTCCCTCCCTCCCTCCCTCATTCCCTTCCATCCTTTCTTCCATCATTCCCTCTCTACTTTCTTGTTCCCTCCTTCCCTCTTTGCTTCCTTATTCCTTCTCTTTGTTCTTTTCTTCTTTACTCCTTCCATTTATTGTTTCCTCTGTCATTCACTCCCTTTCATTCTTCCCTACTTTCTTACTTTTTCCTTCCCTCTTTCCCTACTTCCTTCATCCCTCCCTTCTTTCCTCCCTCTCACCCTTACCTGTGCTCTTTCATTTCCCATTCTTTCTCCTTCTTTCTTTCCTTCCTTCCATCGATATATTTGAGTTGAGTGTGCAACTCTTGAGGATTGTGAACCTGCCATTCCAGCCTGAGTCGCTGGGTTTCATTGTTCTACAGCAACCTTTCTAATGCTATGACTCCTAAATTAAGTTCCTCATGTTGTGGTGACCCCCAATCATATTTTCTTTTCTTGTAATATAATTTTTTATTGTTTTCCATTATAAAAACAGACACATGTTTCACATACAATACATACAATACAATAAATACCCTCTTTTCGTCTTGTTCACGTTCTGGTATTTTCCCCCCTGTCCCCTCTTGTCAACATAGTACCCACCACAATTACTTATGGTTTGTTCATGTTTGTGGGGTTCCCAACTATTGTGATCTTTCTTTGCCTTGTTTCCACTGGTACGTTTTGAGCAGATCTACCTATCTGCCTATCCCCCCTCCCCCCTCTTACACGTAGCATATTACATACTTTATACAAACATATATTACACATATAAACACAGCATTTGTCCTTCTTCTAACTTCCAGGGGTTTCGGGCGAACATTTGTTTTATTTCTTGTGTATATAACTAATTTCTTAATGCTCTGTGTATTCATACTGGTTGGTTACTTTCTTAACTAATGTTCTCTATGGAGTTGTGTTTTTCTTCTGTTTTTCCCTTACTTTGTCATATTTTTGTCTAAGAATGTTATGAATTTGCTCCAGTCGGTGTTTTCGTGCGTTGTTATATTCTTCTTTAATTTCTGTGTTAATTGGTCCATATTCATGATGTCCATGGCTTTGTTTGTCCATGAACTGAAGGATGCTGTTTCCCTGTTTTTCCAGACTCGGGCCACACTTATTCTTGCAGCTGTATTGAGGTAGAATAGGATTTTTTCATCATTTCTATTCAAATTTGTATTGTTCATTCCCAGGAGGAAGCATTCTGGTCTGAATTCAAGATCTACTTGTAATATCTCTTTTGTTTTCTGATGGATTTCTTTCCAGAATTTTTTGATGGTCCTGCATTCCCACCAAATGTGCTTGAATGTTCCTCTTTTCTTCTGGCACCTCCAACAGTTACCGTTGATCTTTCCTTTACAATATTTTGCAATTTTTTCGGGGGTTTGATACCACATATAAAACATTTTTACCCAGTTCTCTTTGATTTCAGTGGCATATGCGTATTTTAGTTTTCTTCTCCACATTTCTTCCCATTCGGACATTGTAATTGTGCGCCCGATTATTCTGGCCCATTTAACCATTAACCTCCTTCACTTGTTCTTCCTCCATGGCCCATCCTAGCAGCTGCTGGTATAGTCCTTTAATCGTTTTTTTTTTCCCGTTCTTAATACCTTGTCACATGTTTTCTCTTTCGTTTCAAAACCTATTTTCTTGTCTTCTTTATAGTTTTTGTTAACTTGCCAATATTGGAACCAGGAGAACTTGGGCTCCAGTTGTCGTATTTCTTCAAATGTTTTAAGTTCAATCCCCTGATTAGTTGTCTTTAGTAACTGTTTGTATGTCAGCCAACTTTCCTTTGATGTTTCCTTCCTCTGGTCCGCTTCGTTCGGTGCTATCCACATTGGTGTTCTCGCATACCACCTCTCCTTGTATTTGTTCCATGTCATGAGTAGCAATGCTCTAAGTGGGTGGCTATTGAAGTTCCTTTCTATTGCAGCTTTTCCTTTCCAAAGGTAGCTATGCCATCCTCTGTTCAGGTCTTCTCCTTCTAACGTCAATAGTTTATTGTTTTTAAGCGTCGCCCATTCCTTTGCCCACGACAATGCCGCTGCGTCGTAATACAGCTGGAGGTCGGGCAACCCTAGCCCCCCCTCTCTTGGGCTTGTCGCTCAGATTCCTGAATTTTATTCTGGCTCTCTTATTTTGCTATATGAATCTGTTTAGGTCTTTTTGCCAGTTTGTTATTATATTTTTTCCTCTTATTACTGGGATCATGCGGAAAAGATAGAGTACCTCAGCGAGGATATCATTTTTGCTAATGCGATCCTACCTAGAAGGGATAGGTCTAGCTTCTGCCATTGTTTCATTTTTCCTTTAGTTGTTTCCACTTAGAGTCATAGTTGTTTTTTATTAGCTGTGCATTGCTAGTAGTTAACTGGATTCCTAGGTATTTGACCTTTGATGTAATTTCCACCCCTGTTTTCTCCCTTAGCTCCTCCTTCGTCATGTTCTTGACCAGGAATTTTGTCTTATCTTTATTTATTTTTAATCCTGCTACTTCTCCGAAGTTTTCGATCTCCGCCCACCATTTCTCCCATTGCCTCTGCGGATCTTCCATTATACACACCACATCATCCGCGAAAGCCGCCACTTTATAGTTGTAAGATTTCAGTTTTAAGCCTGTGTACAGAAGTGTTTATAATAATATGCTTATAACTGTATTTATGTTTGAATTGGTTGCCCTAAGGCTGGAGCGGCCTAGCTGTGAGAAATGTGTTACCATGGAAACGAGGCAGAAGAGGAGGTGGGAGGAGCTTAGAGAGTGAAGGTTTTAAAAAGTGACAGTTAGAGTCAGTCAGGAAAAAAAGACTCTGAGAGAGCAGAGTCAGGTTTTTAGACTCTGAGGAGTGAAGAAGTGAACAGTCAGGTTTTAGTGTTCGTGAATAGTAGAGATTTCTTCAGCTAGGAAGCTGAAGGGGAAAACCTTGTTAGTTGCTTTAGTTAGAAAGAACTAACATAGGCTTGTTAGGATCGCCAGTCAGGAGGGAGACTGGAGAACTGTGATTTGATCAAGTATAGATCAAACCGAAAGACTATTCATTGCAGGGAACACTGGTTAATAAAGCGCTTCACCACAGCAAGAGTTCATAAGTTGTAACATCGAAAGTCTGAATTGTATCGCAACCAAGTTACATGTAACCATAAAGTATTTGCCAAGCTTAACATCTTCATACTGCAACCATACGCTTTGTTTAAAAATAAACTTGTTCTCTTTGGTTTTTAAAACTGCCTCATCTCCATTAATTCTACGTTCGGTGCACCCACTCTACCAAAATTACCTCACAACACAAGCAGAGCCTTTAATACCAGAGCCTTTTACAAATCAGTGGCTCCTCTCTCCTAAACCTAGGCGCTTCCTCACTAGTTGGTAGCATCTCTCTACAATTGGGTGGCAGCTTCATTACCGGTGGCGGAGGTTCTTTACAATTTTGGTGGCAGACGACGGGATACGTTTAACAACTGATCAAGTGCCTTAAGACTGTTTTAAAAATAAGTTGTGAGGTAAAAGTTATTGGAATATGGCTACCAGGCGACAGAGAAAGCTTGCTGAGGAAACAGAGGGAGACCAAGAAGGAAGTTCGGGCTCTGAGGTGGAAACAGAGCCAGTGCCTGTGTCAGAAATGGCTTATAAGTACAAACTAGAGATGAAACGATTGGAAATAGAGGCAAAAGAAAGACAAAGAGGGAGAGAACTGGAGATAGAGGCAAAACAAAGAGAGAAAGAACTGGAGATAGAGGCAAAACAAAGGGAAAGAGAGTTTGAAGAAAGACAGAAAAAGAGAGAACAGGAGATGGAGAGAGAGGTGAAACAAAGAGAATTTGAAGAAAGACAGAAAGAGAGAGAACAGGAGATAGAATTGAAGAGAATGGAATTTGAGCTGCAGAAGCAAAGATTGGCTTTGTCTCAAACATCCAGTGACATCCAGGAAGGGAGATCTGGAGTGGATACCCCAGATTTGATAAAGAGATTCCCTAAATTCACCAAGGATGACGATCCAGAGAAATTTTTGATCTCTTTCGAGAGATGTTGTAGAGATTTTGGGGTTGCTAAGGAAAAATGGATGATATATCTAAGGCCACAGATATCTGGAAGACTTTTACAGATTTATGGAGATTTGCCTGAGGGGTCTTATGGAGATTATGATTTATTTAAGAAACAACTTCTACAAGAGTTTCGATTAACTCCTGAATTCTACAGATTTAAGTTCAGGACCCTAAAGAGAGATAAAACCCAAAGTTTTGCTCAGGTGGCCTCTAAATTGTCTCAACTGTTTGATAGTTGGCTAAGGACGTCTGAGGTGGAAGATTACCAACAGCTGAGAGAACTTTTAAAGTTGGAACAATTTTTTCAATTAGTGCCTTATGATATTCGCTGGGTGATTCAGGATCGCAAACCATCCACTATAGTAGAGGCAGCGGTTATGGTAGATCAAATAATAACCCTAAAAGAAGGATTCAAAAGGGAAGATC
The DNA here is from genome assembly GCF_037176765.1 of Anolis sagrei. Classification (NCBI taxonomy): domain Eukaryota; kingdom Metazoa; phylum Chordata; class Lepidosauria; order Squamata; family Anolidae; genus Anolis; species Anolis sagrei. The sequence goes on along the minus strand of NC_090035.1, from coordinate 24,385,906 downwards.
TGCCAAGTGATAAAAGAACAAACAGGCAGCCATTTTACCAACAACAAACGCGCCCACAGCAAGAAAAAGGTTCTGACATAGAAAACACCACCTGGAGGAGGCAGGGTGTAACAAGTCAAACTGCTCCTGAGGGAAAAAGAAGGTGCTTTCAGTGTGGAAAGTGGGACCATATAAAGTATCAATGTCCCCTTTTAAGAAAAGAGAAAACAACCCTCTTTGTGAATAAAGTAAAAGAAACACAAAAGGCAGAACCAGATACTTTGTCAAAGGAGAGTTCAGAATCAGAGCCTCAAGAGAAACAATGTTTGTTCATCTTGTCAAACAACCCATCTAAGGATTACTTAGAATCCATTTCCATTGACAACAAAGACGTGAAAGGACTTCGAGATACAGGCTCCGAAGTATGTATAGTACATCCAGAAATAATACCTCAGAAATTTCAGCGGCCTACCTCTGAAATAAGATTAAAAGGTTTGGGACCTGCGATACCAACAGCAGTGGTGACTTTGCCAATAGAATATGGAGGATGGAAGGGTATGTTGGATTTTGTAGTCAGTCCTGACATACCATACAGATGTTTAATTGGAAATGATCTGGCTAAGAAGATTGAAAGCTGGAGGATGACGTGTGAGGAGGAAGAATATAATAACAAAAGCCCTGATCAAAAAGCCATGTGTTTTGCCATACAACAGGATGGGGATGAGAGTCCGGAATCCAGCGCTACGGTTGCTGAGCTTGTTAAGAAGATGGGAGGAGTTGGAGAAATTCGGCAGGAACAAGGAGCCGATGAATCTCTTAAACCTCTATTCGCTTTGGCTCAAAACCCCACAGTATCGGCAAAAGGACAGCCCTCCGAGTTTGTGTTAAAGAATGGTGTCTTATATAGAGAAACCAGAAATGTGAAGTCAACAGAAGGATCAGTGACATGTAATCAAATTGTAGTGCCTCAAAGTTTTAGAGAACAGCTGATGAGGGTGGCACACGAAAACCCTCAAGGTGGACATTTGGGTGTGAGGAAAACCACAAAGAGAATCACTAAGAACTTTTATTGGCCTGGCATGTTCCAGAAGATCAAAGAGTTTTGCCAGTCTTGTGAGATCTGCCAAAGATTAAGTACTGGAAGGGATAAAATTAAAGCTCCTATGATCCCTATGCCGATAATTGGAGAACCATTTTACAGAGTGGGCATTGACATAGTGGGTCCTCTTTGTAAGCCAAGCAGACGAGGTTACAGATACATTTTAACCATGATTGACTACGCCACAAGATATCCAGAGGCTGTAGCTCTAACTAACATCGAGACAACAACGATTGCAAATGCACTGTTATCTATTTGGGGAAGAACTGGTTATCCTAGAGAATTGGTTTCGGATTTGGGAACTCAATTTACTTCCAGACTTATGTCGAAATTGCTTGAGTTATGTGGAATCAGACACCTGACTTCAACAGCTTATCACCCACAGACAAATGGACTAGTTGAAAATCTGAACAAGACTTTAGTCAAAATGATAAAGTCTTACAGTCAAAAGAAGCCATACGACTGGGACGTCAAATTGCAACAACTGTTATTCGCCTACAGGACCGTCCCTCATGACAGTACTGGCTACAGTCCATTTGAATTGCTATATGGAAGGAAAGCTCGTGGTCCATTAGACCTGATAAAGGAATATTGGGAGGAAAGTCCGGCAACAGATCCAGTTCCAGTGTCGGAGTATTTAAAGGATCTTCAATCAACAATGCAACTGGCTAGGGACATTGCACAAGAACATTTGCTTGCGGCTCAACAGAGACAAAAAGACTATTATGATTCTACTGCTAAACCAAAGATCTTCAACATCGGAGATGAAGTTTTATTTTTATCTCCCAACAAAACCAACAAACTTCAATTGGATTGGTCGGGACCCTGGAAGATCACCAGGAAGCACAACCAAATAAACTATGATATTAATGATGAACATTCCAATGTAGAAAGAAGAGTTCATGTAAACATGTTAAAGCCTTATGTTGGAAGGTCTGCTAATGTATGTTTTGTTGTTTCGGAAGAAGAATCCGGTCCTTTCTCTTTTTGGGAGGGTGATCGTGAACAGTACAGAAATTTGGATCGAGTAGAAATGAACATAGAATTGTCCCAACCACAGCGAAGAGAGGTTGTGAAAGTTTTGAGTAAATATAAAGACATATTTTCAGATTTGCCAGGAAAGGTCCAGGGAGTCCAGCATCAAATAAACACTGGTGATGCAACTCCTATAGTATCTCCACCCTACAGGGTCACGGGGAGAATTAATGAGTGTATTGAAAAGGAGATTAAAGAAATGTTGGACCTAGGTATCATTGTTCCATCAATTAGCTCTTGGGCTTCACCCATAGTGTTAGTACAGAAGCCAGACAAGACAATTAGATTTTGCGTGGATTATAGGCGGTTAAATAAAGTAACCCAGACAGATACTTATCCTATGCCACGTTTAGATGATCTGCTAGAAAGGATGGGGAAGGCCAACATTATTAGTAGTATAGATCTGACTAAAGGATTTTGGCAAGTGCCCATGGCACCACAGGATCAACACAAAACCGCCTTCCGGAACCCAAAGTCGGTTATTTGAATTTTCCGTCCTTCCCTTTGGCCTAAAAAATAGTTCAGCCACATTTCAGAGATTAGTAGACAGAGTTTTAAGTGGGCTGGGGTCTTTCTGCGTGGCTTATATCGATGATATAGGGATTTTCAGCGATTCATGGGAAGCTCACCTTGAACATTTGGATCTGGTGTTAAGCAGGTTGAGAGAGGCAGGGTTAACTATTAAAGCTTCTAAGTGTAAGATAGGATACAATATTACCAAGTATTTAGGACATTTAGTGGGAGGAGGTCATATTCGACCTGACCCTACTAAAGTGGCAGTTATTCACCAGTGGCCAATACCCAAAACAAAAAAACAGGTTAGGGCATTCCTTGGATTGGCTGGATACTATCGCAAATTTATTCCATCTTTTAGTAATTTGGCAGCCCCTCTTTCGGATCTTACCAAAAAGAAGAACCCGAACCAGGTAATTTGGACTCCAAATTGTCAAACTGCCATGGATCAATTGAAGAAATCCATTACATCGGATTCTGTCCTAATGGCACCAGATTTTGATAAACCTTTTATTCTAACATGTGATGCATCAGATACTGGGCTAGGAGCTGTCCTAAGCTAGTTAGATGTAGAGGGTGAGGACAGACCTATTTTGTTTTTGAGTAAAAAATGGCATTCTAATGAATATAGTATGTCAACAATTGAAAAAGAATGCTATGCCATCATCTGGTCAGTTAAAAAACTAAAACCATATTTGTGGGGGAGAAAGTTTTCCTTACAAACGGACCATGCTCCATTAAGATGGCTAGATAATGTGAAAGGTACGAATAACAAATTGTTGAGATGGAGTTTATGTTTACAGGATTTTACATTTGAAATTAAACATGTTTCAGGTAAACGGAACATAGTTGCAGACGCCTTATCTAGAATTTCGTATGGTTAAAGGTGTGTATGTATGTATAAATTGTAATGCTTTTAACCATAATATGTTTGCCTTTCAGAAATGTTGTGTATGTATATACTGTTGGATAATATGTAGAATTATTTTTGCCATTCCGGGATTGAGAATGGTCCAAAAATAATTTTTCTGGGGGGGAAGGTGTACAGAAGTGTTTATAATAATATGCTTATAACTGTATTTATGTTTGAATTGGTTGCCCTAAGGCTGGAGCGGCCTAGCTGTGAGAAATGTGTTACCATGGAAACGAGGCAGAAGAGGAGGTGGGAGGAGCTTAGAGAGTGAAGGTTTTAAAAAGTGACAGTTAGAGTCAGTCAGGAAAAAAAAGACTCTGAGAGAGCAGAGTCAGGTTTTTAGACTCTGAGGAGTGAAGAAGTGAACAGTCAGGTTTTAGTGTTCGTGAATAGTAGAGATTTCTTCAGCTAGGAAGCTGAAGGGGAAAACCTTGTTAGTTGCTTTAGTTAGAAAGAACTAACATAGGCTTGTTAGGATCGCCAGTCAGGAGGGAGACTGGAGAACTGTGATTTGATCAAGTATAGATCAAACCGAAAGACTATTCATTGCAGGGAACACTGGTTAATAAAGCGCTTCACCACAGCAAGAGTTCATAAGTTGTAACATCGAAAGTCTGAATTGTATCGCAACCAAGTTACATGTAACCATAAAGTATTTGCCAAGCTTAACATCTTCATACTGCAACCATACGCTTTGTTTAAAAATAAACTTGTTCTCTTTGGTTTTTAAAACTGCCTCATCTCCATTAATTCTACGTTCGGTGCACCCACTCTACCAAAATTACCTCACAACACAAGCAGAGCCTTTAATACCAGAGCCTTTTACAAATCAGTGGCTCCTCTCTCCTAAACCTAGGTGCTTCCTCACTAGTTGGTAGCGTCTCTCTACAATTGGGTGGCAGCTTCATTACCGGTGGCGGAGGTTCTTTACAGCCTGTGATTTCCTTGTTGTTCCTGATGCTGTTCAGCATTATTTCCAGAGTCATGATGTATATTAGGGGGGAAATCGGGCATCCCTGTCTGGTGCCTCTATTTATTTTGATCGTCTCGGAGAGTAGGCCATTTACTATTATTTTTGCTGACTGATGTGAATATATTGCCCTGATCGCGTTTGTGAAGTGAAAACCCACGTCCATTTCTCTTAGTAGTTCCATTATAAATCCCCAATTGACCCTGTCGAATGCTTTTTCAGTGTCTAAGAACAGGAGTCCTGCTTCTTTCTATATGTGTTTATTGTAGTATTCTATTGTATTGAGAATCAGTCTCATGTTGTTATTAATTTGTCGGCCTGGTAGAAAACCGGTTTGGTCTTCATTTATCCTTGAGCTCAATACCTTCTTAAGTCTTGCAGCTAGAACTCCCGAGAAGATTTTGTAATCGACGTTAAGGAAGGATATTGGCCGGAAATTTCTAATTTTTGTGTTGTCTTGGCCTTCCTTGGGTATTAGAGTTATGTGTGCTGTCCTCCATGTCTCAGGTATTGTTCTGTCATCTAAAGCTTTGTTTATTACCTTTGTGAGGTGTGGTGTTAATACTTCGCTAAAGGCTTTATTGTACTTTCCTGTTAGCCCGTCAGGGCCCGGGGATTTATTCGCTGGTAGGTCTGTTATTATTGTTCTTACTTCCTCTTCTGTTACCTTTCTATTTAATGCTTCCCTTTCTTCGTCAGATAGTTTCTTTATTTTTTGCTTTCCTAAGTAATTACAAACTTTCTCTTTGGGTATGTTGTCGTCCGTGTATAATTTTTTATAGAATTTACAGAATTGTTCTTCGATGTCTGTCTGTTTTGTATAGCATTTCTCCCCCTCCTCTATTTTATTTATCTGTTGTTTATGTTTTTTCTTTCTAATTTTCCAGGCCAGGTATTTACCTATTTTATTGGCATTTTCGAATTGGTTCTGTTTTATATATTTTAATTTTTTGCTTATTTCTTCTAATTGCAATGTATCGATTTTTTTTCCTAAGAATTTCCAATTGTAAGCTCAGTTTCTTGTTCTCTGGTCGTTTTTTTAATTCTCCCTCTGTTTTCTTAATTTCATCTTCAATCCTTCTTAGCTCTCCGGTTCTTATCTTATTCCATCTTGCCTTCTGTTGGATAAAGTGGCCTCTAATGTATGCCTTTGATGTATCCCATATGATGTCTAATTTCGAGTCTTGTTCTGTGTTGAGCTTGAAGAATTCTTCCAGAATTTCCTGTTGGTTTCCCGATCTTTCTCTTCCCTTATCAGATTGTCGTCAAGTCTCCATTTGAATGTTCCTTTACTATGATCCAGTTTTTCTAAAGTCAAGTCTAAGGGAGAGTGGTCAGAATTTGTCCTTGCTAATATTCTAACTTTTGCTGTTTTTGCTAGTATTGTTTCTGAGCCCCACACCATGTCTATTCGTGACCACGTATTGTGGCGGTCGGAGTAGAAGGTGTAGTCTCGCACGCCTTTATGATATAATCTCCAAATATCCTGTAGCCCCAGATTTTTTCTTAGTGTTTTAAATTCTTTTGGAAGTTCACCCGTGTGATCATTCTTTGTTTTCTTTGTTCCTAAGGATTTGTCCATTTTACTCTCTATGACCCCGTTGAAATCCCCCATAACGATTAGGTCATCATATTCCTGTTCTAGAATTTTTTTTATTTAATGATTCAATAAAGTTACATTTTGTTCCATTAGGGGCGTAGATGTTACACACTAGCACATTCCTCCCGTCAAATTCTATTACAATACCCAGGATTCTTCCTTCCTGGTCTTTAAAGACCTGCTTTGAAGGGATTCTTTCATTCACGTACGTCACTACCCCCCCTTTTTTTTTCCTCCCGATGCATAGTATGTTTTCCCTAGTCTCTTTTGGGTAAGGTGGGCCACCTGTCTGTGGCATGTGTGGGTTTCTTGCAGCAATATTAAATCAAATTGTCCTTTCTTGAGTTGGTGCCAAATTTTAGTTCTTTTATTGGGGTTGTTCAATCCGTTTACATTATTTGAGTATATTTTAATTCTTTGGGTCATTATTATCATTATTTACAGTATCATTTATACCAGTTGCCAACGCCGAGTCCGCAAATGTCTTATAATCCTTGGGTGATATTTCCCTTAGTCATTTCCTTGTTCTACCCTGGCTAGACCCTGGGACATCTTCGCCTTCTCTTTCTTCATCATCTTCATCTTTTCCTTGTTCTTCACCCTCATTCCTCAGGTACTTGTCGTAGAATATTTTAGCCTTGATTTCTGATGTCAGCCAATGTTGGTTGCCTTCCCATGTGACCATTATCCCTTCTCTTCTTTCCCATTTGAATCGTATGTTTTTCTTTTTAAGTTCGTCGGTGAGGAAGAAGTATTTGCATCTTCTCTCTAAGACTGCTTTTGGATGTTCTTTTAGAATTGCCACCTTACTGCCTTTATGATATGTGGCCTTTCTGGCATTTTCTTTTAATACCCCATCTCTTATATTTTTCTTTCCGAAGCACACTATCACGTCTCTCGGGACGTTGTGTCTCTTTGCATAATTTGATTGTATTCTGAAAACCTCTGGCTCATGAGTACTGTGCATATAAAATGTATATAAAGTTTTCAAGTTTAAAGAGCACGATCGCTACATACACAAATATTATCAACAATCAAATACAATTACAGTCCCCTCCCAAAGTCATAGAAATTATTCTTATGGAAAGCACACATGTATTATGAACATATAGATCCCGCACTAAATTAGGTCAATTTACAGAAGAGGAATTGAAGGTCCTTATTCTGTTTGTTCTGTTTTGTTCTAATTTTCTTCTGTTTTCAGTCCGCTCCTTGGTAGCAGCCTCACTATGTATAGTTTTAGCTTGTTCTTGCTATCCTTGGGAGGGGGGGGGAGAGGGAGGGGGTGGGAGAGAGGAAAGGCGAGAGAGAGAGAAGCGAGTGAGAGATGGAGAGGAACGGAGGAAAGAAAGAAGGAGAAAAAAACAACAACAAACAACTCTTCCAGGGTCGGTTGCAGAGTGTGGGTGTCCACGTTGTTTCTTCTACCAAATTTTGATGGCGGCCTATTGGCCCGGGCAGCTTATCGAGGGGGGCGGGTAAGGGGGGTATGGGGTCAGGGCGGGAGGGAGTGTCCAGTGTCCAATGTTGGTGTACGGCATGTGAGGCTTTGGGTATTCTTTCCCCTTATCCCTTCCTCCCTTGGGTTTTTTACTTACTGTCTCTTAGTAGTCTCTTAAGTAGTCTCTTGTTTTCTTTTCTTTTTCCCTTCCTCTCCCCTCCTCCTCACCCCTCGCTTTCCCGCGGGCCTCCTCGCTCTTCCTTTATTTAATTCTCCCCCTCCGCCTTCTCACTGCCTCCGCACTCCGCGCTCTCTTCCCTCTTTGTTTCCTGTTTGCTTCTGTGCTATTGTAGTATTTTCTCAGCCTCTCTGTTCCTCTCTTCCGGATCTCTCTTGCGTCTTGACGTCTTTGTGTCTCTCTCCGCGTCCCCACGTCACCGCGTCTTGGCGTCTCTCACGTCCTTGCCTCTGTGCGTCCTTACGTCTTTGCTCCACCTCCCGTCTCTCTGCCTGGTCCGATTCCACTCTGGGACAGCTGCTGTCGATTCCTCGTTTATCCAAGCTTCTATCCACACATTAGCCTCAGCTGTGCCATCTATCTTCTTCCAGTCCGCCAATTGTGAGATCCTCGAGTCAGTTTGGTTTATAGTAGGACCAAATAAATATTCTTACTTGTTCTTGCTGTTTTGATGTGTTTTCTGTATAATTTTCCAGTCCTTTCTGGTTCTGCGGCGTTTGTGCGCTTTTTATCTCACGCCTGCCGTGCCGTGTCACCTTTTCCTTTCTTTCTCCACTCTTTCAATGGCTGGTCCGTCCACTCTCCACACTCCTTCCTTCCTCCTCCCTCCTTGCGGTGAGGGAAAGAGGGGGGAAGAGAGGTGCCTATCAGCGTCCTGTTGTTAAATTGTTCTATGTTGCCCGATTGCCCTTACTTCTTTCCTTGTTTTCTTGTCCATTTCTTCTTACTGGTTAAAATAGGGGTCAGCGTCCTCACCTCACCGGGTGCACCTTACCGCGCTCGCTTCCTTAGGGTCTCCCTTCTTGCGGGGTACCACCCCTTGTTGGGGTGTCTCCCCCTGCCAAAGGTGTCCCCCTCTCAGGTTGGCACCACAAAGACCATCTTCATGGGGTAGAGCTCCTGCTCCTCCTCAGCACTTGGTATGGTCGGTCAGCCAAGCGGGAGCTCAGCGAACCGTGGCGTCTGCCATGCTTCCCCTACCGGAAGTCGGAATCATATTTTCGTTGCTACTTCATAACGGTAATTTTGCTACTGTTATGAATTGTAATGTACTGTATATACTCGAGTATAAGCTGACCCGAATATTAGCCGAGGCACCTAATTTTACCATTAAAATCTCAGAAAACTTATTGACTCAAATATAAGCCAAGAGTGGGAAATGCAGCAGTTACTGGCAAATTTCAAAAATTAAAAATAAAATTACATTAATTGAGGCACCAGCAGTTTAAATGTTTTTGAATATTTACATAAAACTGTAATTTAAAACTGTCTAACTCTGATTAAATCATTATTCTAACCTTCTTCAATGTAAATGTGCTTACCAGTACATATCTTTCCAGTAATAATAGAGTAAAATAATAAATGCAATAATAACAATGATAGATTAAAATAATAAATGCAATAACAATAGTAAGGATAGAATAAAGAATGTAATAACAATAGATTAATACAATAAATGTAATAATAATAATAATATTACAGAGGAGGGTGACTAAAATGATCAAGGGTCTGGAGAACAAGCCCTATGAGGAGCGGCTTAAGGAGCTGGGCATGTTTAGCCTGAAGAAGAGAAGGCTGAGAGGACATATGATAGCCATGTATAAAAATGTGAGAGGAAGCCACAGGGAGGAGGGAGCAAGCTTGTTTTCTGCTTCCTTGGAGACAAGGACGCGGAACAATGGCTTCAAACTACAAGAAAGGAGATTCCATCTGAACATGAGGAAGAACTTCCTGTGAGAGCTGTTCAGCAGTGGAACTCTCTGCCCTGGAGTGTGGTGGAGGCTCCTTCTTTGGAAGCTTTTAAACAGGGGCTGGATGGCCATCTGTCAGGGGTGATTTGAATGCAATATTCCTGCTTCTGGGCAGGGGGTTGGACTGGATGGCCCATGAGGTCTCTTCTAACTCTTTGATTCTATGATTCTATAATAATAAGGTAGAATAAATGTAATAATAACAATAGAATAAAATAATGTAATAATAACAGAGTAAAATAATAAATGTAATAACAATAATAATAAATAGAGCATGGCAATCCCCACCTCCACCAGCCCAGTCTCCCCCTCTGGGAACCCTAAAGAGACACAAAGGGGCTCCAACATTTCCTCAAAAGACAAAAGAGGGGAACCAAGCTGTTTAGTAATGGAATATGCTGCCTTGGAGCATGGTTGAGTCTCCTTTCTACTTTGGGCTTTTTTATGCAGAGCCATCTGTCGGGGGTGCTTTGATTGTGCATTTCTAAGTGGCAGGAGGTGTGACTGGATGGCTCTTCCCTCTGCTCACCTTCAAGGCTCTTTTTCTCTGGGAAAAGGATGTTTTCAGAGACAGAGAGAGAGAGAAAGGAGGAGCCAAGCCAGATCTCCGCTTTGCCTCTAAGGTTGCTTCTGCCCTTGGAAAGGCAGTGGTGTCCACCCTTCCTCTTCCTCTCTCCCTCCTTCAGGACACACAGAATCTGAGCAGGGGCCAGCCTCCTGAAGGAACAGGAGCTGCTTTGGAGGGAAAAAGACTACATTACCCAGCAGGCATGTCCTGCTTCTCCATCTCCACTCTTCCACTTCAAATCGGCCAACATTCAGCCGAGGGGAGAGGGACTGGGTTTTTTTGACACCCAGTGCTCCCAGTGCTGCTGCCTTCCTGCTCTCCTTCCTCTTCGGAGCCAGCAGCAGAGCAGCTCCCTGAGGAAAATTGCAAAAGGAGCAAGTCTGGGTGCAAAAGAGTCTTACTCATGTTGCAGTCTTCCCCAGGCAGCTGCTCTGCTGCAGGCTCCGAAGAGGAAGGAGAGCAGGGAGGCAGGCAGGCAGCTCCATGGGAGCCCTGGGTCCCCAAAAACCCCAAGCGCTCTTCCCTCGGCAGAATGTTAGCTGGAAGGCATGAAAGATTGGAATGGAGAATGGGAAAGGTCTGGGAAAGTGGGAAAGACTTGAGTGGGACAAGCAGCAAGATAGGAAAATGGGAAAGACAGGCTGGAACCTGGGAAAGGCTGGAAAAGTGGGAGAGGGGGACTGGAGAGAGTTAAGACTGGGGTAAGAAGTGGGAAACTAGACTGTGGTGGGAGAGGAAGGCAAACGTCCAGAAAGAGCTCATGAGAGAGCACAGCACAGGCACATGGCACCCTCTCCACACAGCAACCACATGCCCCTTCCTCTCCTTCTCTCCAAGCTTGAGCTCTCTCGGCACTGCCTTCTCCTTTCTCTCTCACCCAGCTGGCCCTTCTTTCAGCCCCACCCCTCCCAACCAGGACTCACTCGAGTATAAGCCTTCCGAGCTCAGCAGAGGCAACAGCCGAGCGACGTGCTTTCTCCCGCGCTCACCTTTGCCTCCAAGCTCCTTCTCCTGACTCCTCGAAGCCTTGTGGGAAGAGGAGGCGGAGCCAACCAATGGCCGGCAGCCATTTTGGAGAGGCAGAAGGAGCCTACTGAGGAGCCTTCGCGACCCCCAGAAAATGGCTCAGCGACCCCGCTAGGGGTTGCGATCCCCAGGTTGAGAACCGCTGTTCTACAGCTATTACACAAAAGAAGTCAGTGCAGTACAATGCTTTCGGTGGCAGAATACAACCCCAGACGTGTCCCAGGCTCAAATCCTGCTCAGCCCTGGAAACCCACGAAGTGAAGTTGGGAAATGCTACTCTCTCTCAGCCCTGTCCTAGGAGCAAACCTGTAACTCTGCAGTAGAGATGCAATCTGGAGACTTAGTTGCTATGTGCCCTCAAGCCATTTCCGACCTTGACCATGTAATCCCACTGACGCAGTGGGATTACATGGCCAAACCATGAATTCGAACCTGGGTTTCCCAAGCCAAAGTTCAATATTGCATTCCACAATTATAGAACACTATCAAAGTCCCATTTGTTTTATGGAACGGTGGGTTGTGCCCACCAAATCCCTTCCAGGACTTCTTTAAGAACCCTCTGCATCATCTCCGAGTTTCTCCTTCTTCCTGAAAGCAGCTGAATTGAGGCAAACTCTCTGATTTATGCACCCGGCTGCATCCTAGTCGGGTCTTGTCCTCCTCCATTTATTGCAGCCATTGCTTCTGGGCTGAACTGAACTCTGGGTGGAAGTCTGGGTGGCTCTCTGAGGTCGTCTCTCTTTGCGATCATTTCACATCATTTATCTGCACTGAAATAATAATAATAATAATAATAATAATAATAATAATAATAATAATAACAATGAAGGCGGTGGTAATATCAACTGCAGAGGTCTTTCAATGTACAGTATTTATCCTTAAATGCCCCTTCATTTCACCTTGTCTGCCCTCATTTCCCTTTTCCCATCCATCCAATCCACATGTAAATTTTATTTTTATCTAATGGATTTAGTTATAGGATTGTTGTGATTTTTCCGGGCTGTATGACCATGTTCCAGAAGCATTCTCTCATGGAGTTTTGCCTGCATCTATGGCAGGCATACTCAGAGTTTGTGAGGTCACAGCCTCTGAGGATGCCTGCCATTGTTGTTGTTGTTGTTCATTCGTTCAGTCGTCTCCGACTCTTCGTGACCTCATGGACCAGCCTACGCCAGAGCTCCCTGTCGGCCGTTACCACCCCCAGCTCTCTCAAGGTCAGTCCAGTCACTTCAAGGATGCCATCCATCCATCTTGCCCTTGGTCGGCCCCTCTTCCTTTTGCCTTCCACTTTCCCCAGCATAATTGTCTTCTCTAGGCTTTCCTGTCTCCTCATGATGTGGCCAAAGTACTTCAACTTTGTCTCTAGTATCTTTCCCTCCAGTGAGCAGTCGGGCTTTATTTCCTGGAGGATGGACTGGTTGGATCTTCTCGCAGTCCAAGGCACTCTCAGCACTTTCCTCCAACACCACAGCTCAAAAGCATCGATCTTCCTTCGCTCAGCCTTCCCTAAGGTCCAGCTCTCACATCCGTAGGTGACTACAGGGAATACCATGGCTTTGACTAGGCGGATCTTTGTTGCAAGTCTGATGTCTCTACTCTTCACTATTTTATCGAGACTGGACATTGCTCTCCTCCCAAGAAGTAAGCGTCTTCTGATTTCCTGGCTACAGTCTGCATCTGCAGTAATCTTTGCACCTAGAAATACAAAGTCTGTCACGGCCTCCACGGTTTCTCCCTCTATTTTCCAGTTGTCAATCATTCTTGTTGCCATAATCTTGGTTTTTTTGACGTTTAGCTGCAACCCGGCTTTTGCGCTTTCTTCTTTCACCTTGATTAGAAGGCTCCTCAGCTCCTCCTCGCTTTCGGCCATCAGAGTGGTGTCATCTGCATATCTGAGGTTGTTAATGTTTCTTCCAGCAATTTTCACCCCAGCTTTGCATTCATCCAGCCCCGCACATCGCATGATGTGTTCTGCATACAAGTTAAAAAGGTTGGGTGAGAGGTTGCAGCCTTGCCGTACGCCTTTCCCAATCTTGAACCAGTCTGTTGTTCCGTGGTCAGTCCTGACTGTTGCTACTTGGTCCTTGTACAGATTCCTCAGGAGAGAGACAAGGTGGCTTGGTATGCCCATCCCACCAAGAACTTGCCACAATTTATTATGATCCACACAGTCAAAGGCTTTAGAGTAGTCAATGAAGCAGAAGTAGATGTTTTTCTGAAACTCCCTGCCTTTCTCCATTATCCAGCGGATATTGGCAATCTGGTCTCTCGTTCCTCTGCCTTTTCTAAACCCAGCTTGAACATCTGGCAACTCTCGCTCCATGTATTGCTGGAGTCTTCCTTGCAGGATCTTGAGCATTACCTTACTGGCATGAGAAATAAGGGCCACTGTACGGAAGTTTGAGCAGTCTTTCGCATTTCCCTTTTTTGGTATGGGGATATAAGTTGATTTTTTCCAGTCTGATGGCCATTCTTGTGTTTTCCATATTTGCTGGCAAATGGCATGCATCACCTTGACAGCATCATCTTTTAATATTTTAAACAAGACCTGGGGCTGACTGTAGCTCAGATCACGAACTTCTTATTGCCCAATTTAAAATAAAACTAAAGAGATCAGGGAAAATACACAGACCAGTTAGATATGATCTCACTAACATTCCTAGCGAATATACAGTGGAAGTGAAGAACAGATTTGAAGGACTAGATTTAGTAAACAGAGTCCCAGAAGAACTATGGACAGAAGTCCGCGACATTGTTCAGGAGGCGGCAACAAAGTACGTTCCAAAGAAAAAGAAAACCAAGAAGGCAAAATGGTTGTCTGCTGAGACACTGGAAGTAGCCCAAGAAAGGAGGAAAGCAAAAGGAAACAGTGAAAAGGGGAGATATGCCCAGTTAAATGCGCAATTCCAGAGGTTAGCCAGAAGAGATAAGGAACTATTTTTAAATAAGCAATGCATGGAAGTGGAAGAAGACAACAGAATAGGAAGGACAAGAGACCTCTTCCAGAAAATTAGAAACATTGGAGGTAAATTTCAGGCAAAAATTGGTATGATAAGAAACAAAGATGGCAGGGACCTAACAGAAGCTGAAGAGATCAAGAGAAGGTGGCAGGACTATACAGAAGATCTGTATAGGAAGGATAATAATATCGAGGATAGCTTTGACGGTGTGGTGAATGAATTAGAACCAGACATCCTGAGGAGTGAGGTTGAATGGGCCTTAAGAAGCATTGCTAACAACAAGGCAGCAGGAGATGATGGGATCCCAGCTGAACTGTTTAAAATATTAAAAGATGATGCCTGCCATAGATGCAGCCAAATGTCAGGAGAGAATGCTTCTGGAACATGGCCATACAGTCCGGAAAAATCACAACAACCCAGTGATTCTGGCCATGAAAGCCTTCAACAATAGATTTAGTTATACTTGCTTTGTGAGCCCTTGGTGGTGCAGTGGGTTAAAGTGCTGAGCTACTGAACTTGCTGATTGAAAGGTTGCAGGTTTGAATCCGGGGAACGGCGTGAGTTCCCTCTGTTAGCCCCAGCTTCTGCCAACCTAGCAGTTCAAAAACATGCAAATGTGAGTAGATCAATAGGTACTGCTCCAGCGGGAAGGTAATGGTGCTCCATACAGTCATGCTGACCACATGACCTTGGAGGTGTCTATGGACAACGCAGGCTCTTTGGCTTAGAAATGGAGATGAGCACCAACTTCCAGAGTCAGATACGACTGGACTTAATGTCAGGGGAAAACCTTTACCTTTACTATACTTACTTTTCTCCCAGAGTTTATCTACATGAGAGAATTCATGCAGTTTGACACCACTATGGAGTTTTACCAGGTCTTTTCCTTTTTCACCCAAAGTATAACTCCCAGGATCCATAGCAATGAACCAAGGCAGTCCCCTCTATCTTGTGGGATTCCTCAGGGGGGCATTCTCTCCCCTCTGTTGTTTAACATCTATATGCGAACACTTGCTCAGCTGGTTCGAGGTTTTGGGCTTGAGTGTTATCAGTATGCCAATGACACTCAGCTGGTGCTGAAGATGGAAGGCCGACCGGACTCTGTACCCAATTGTTTCCATCAGTGTCTCGAGGCTGTTACTGGATGGCTGCATGCCAGCAGGTTGAGGGTGAATCCAGCAAAGATGGAAATCCATCTGCCCACCCTGGATGGCGAGGCGCTACGCCCGTCATCATTGGTAAAGAGTCTGGGAGTCCTTTTGGACTCTCTGCTGACGATGGAGGCCCAGGTCTCTGCCGTTAGCAGAACTGCCTTTTTTCATCTGCAGCAGGCTAGACGGCTGGCCCCCTACCTGTCCAGGGACGACCTAGCTATGGTGATCCAGGCTATGGTCATCTCAAGACTGGACTACTGTAATGCCCTCTACATCGGCCTTCCTCTGTCGGTGATCCGGAAGCTCAAGTTGGCACAAAATGCAGCTGCTCGGCTTCTTGCGGGACTTCCGATGAGATGCCACATAACCCCAATCTTACTACAGGTGCATTGGTTACCAATTGAGCACCAGATCACTTTCAAAGTGATGGTACTCACCTTTAAGGCCTTGCATGGTCTGGGGCCGATGTATCTGAGGGACCGCCCCACACCCTACCAACCCCAGAGATCCCTCCGTTCTGAGGACCAAGATCTATTGGAAGTCCCCAGTGTAAAGACCTTGCGTCTAACAGCAACCAGACGCAGAGCCTTTACAGAAGTGGCACCATCACTCTGGAATACTCTGCCACCTGAAGTCCGTGCCTTGCAGGACTTACCAGCTTTCCGCAGGGCATGTAAGATATATCTGTTTCGACAGGCTTTTAATGTTTGATATTGCTGTTTTTAAATTGTTTTAAATTGCTTTTAAATTTTGTTAGATTTTAGCCATTCTTGTAAGCCACTCCGAGCCCCAGGGGAGTGGTGGCATATAAGTTTAAATAATAAATAAATAAAATAAAATAAATAAAAAGCGGTGTCGAACTACATTTATTCTACAATGTAGACGCCCCAATGGGAGCCAAGATTGCAAAGCATCGCCATTCATCTTTTGCATGTCTTGCACCTTTCCTGGCACTGCTTCCAAAGAGAGGCCAGCTGGCACCGATGAATTTTTTATGGAGCAAAAGTCGAGGGCAGGGACAGCTGGTTGCTTTCAGGAAAGCGGGGAAACATATAGCATGGTTTTGGAGGTGGATTTTCATTGCAAAGTGTCCTTCCCCTTTTGCACAAAAGCCACCTTCCTTCCCTGGAACTCGAGGACAGGAACGCTGCATTGCAGCAAAGTGGGCCAGGTATTAATGGAGCTCGTCCTCCAGGCACAAATACCTTTGAATGATCTTCCCCTACATTGGGTGCAGAATGAACCTATATATCTATATCTATCTCTCTGTTGCAGATTAACCTCTCACTTTCCTTTAACCCACACAGAATAAACCAAAGTATATTACTGTATTGCCTCGCTTCTAAAATTCACTTTTCTCCTCCATAAGTGCATCTCCAAAAACAGGGTGCATCTTAGAGCCATGGGTGCTTTTCTGCATATGTAAATGAAGCTTTATTTTTCTGTTGGTGGTACTGAAATTACAATCAGTAGTGTCTTAGAATTTGAGAAATATGGTACTTTGGGGCCGCGGTGGTGCAACAGGTTAATCTGTTGAACTGTTGAATCTGCTGATCTAAAGGTTGGCAGTTCAAATCCGCAGGTCAAGGTGAGCTCCCACTGTTAGCCCTAGCTCCTGCCATCCTAGAAGTTCAAAAATATGCATATGTGAGTAGATCAATACGAGCTGCTTTGGCGGGAAGGTAATAAAGGTACCCATGCTGCCATTCTGGCAACATGACCAGGGAGGTGTCTACGGATGACAGCCTCCTTGGCTTGGAAATGGAACAAGAGCACCTCCCCATGGCCAGAGTTTAGCACCCCCTCCAGAAAGCTGGAGATGAAAAGGGAAGCCTTTTCTTTTGTTCTGTGTATTTGTATGTTATTGTTATTACACTATATTAAAGTCATTTAATGGTTGCCTATCTGTGAATGCTCTAAGTCCCCTCGGAAAGATAGAGTGGAATATACATAAAGTGTTGTTGTTATTGCTGCTGTTGTTATTGTTACTACTACTACTATTTTCTTACCGTCCATGCAATGTTCATGGTACATGTTTACTTCCTTTGCATTTGCACAATATGTTTGCTGTGTGCCATTAAGTTTTGAGCCTAAGGCAGGCATGGGCAAACTTTGGCCCTCCAGGTGTTTTGAACTCCAATTCCCACAATTCCTAACAGCTTCAAGCCCTTTCCTTTCCCCCCTTAGCTGTTTAAGTGGAAAATGAGAAGAAAAGGAAGGGCCCTGAGGCTGTTAGGAATTGTGGGAGTTTAAGTCCAAAACACTTGGAGGGCTGAGGTTTGTCCATGCCTGCCCTATGGCAAGCCTATTGTCTTTGATTCTTGCACTGTTTTCCACAGAAGGGTTTGAATTCCTCTGAGACTGAGAGAGCATAACTTGCCCAATGAGTTTCTGTGAATGAGAATTAGAAAGCTGTTCTTCTGAAGTCTTAGTCAACATTAAATCTACTATATATACTACAATAGCTCTCAGTTCATGTGCTAGATTTAGGATAATTTGCTACTAGGCCTGGGTAACAACAGAAAAATTTGTTTCTAAAATCGATTCGTTTTTTTGGGGGGGGGTTGCGTTTCGTTATTTAAAATAATTACAAAATTTTCCTTTTTAAAAGTTCGGTATTTACAAAATTTTGTTATTATTAACGAATTGATTCGTTAAGATGGCGACCCCCCGGCGCATGCGAAAATCACTTCCGAAACTTCGTTATTAAAACGGGGTCGATTCGTTAGGGTAATAACAAATCGATTCATAAAAATGGCGAAGCGATTGCGCATGCGCGAAAACGACCTCCGAAACTTCGTTATTAAAAACGAATCGATTCATTATTAGGATAATAACGAATCGATTCGTTAAAATGGCGGACGCAATTGCGCAATGCTAAATACTCTATAAACAAAATCATTTCATAAAATAAATCAAATAAAATAAATCAAATAAAATAATCAAATAGAACAAGATATTAAGATATTAAATAAAAAAGTAATAAGATAAAGTAGCCAAAACTGAGTCAAATAATATAATGAAATAAACAATAATATAATAATTAAATTTAAATAAATATAAATAATAATAAATAATAATAATTTATAAATAATAATAATAAATATTAATAATAAATTATATAAAATTATATAATATATAGTAATATAAAATAAAATAATATAATAATAATATATTATTATATATAAATGAAATAAATAATAATATAAAATATAAATATTTAAATAAAATATAATTAAATTTATAAAATATTTATAAAATATAATTATAAATAATAATAAAAATAATATATAAAATTAAATTATAAATTATTAATAATATATAAAAATAATGTTATTATAAAAACTTAGAAAGTAAATGTAAGAAATAAATAAAGAAAAAGTAACAAAAAGTAACAGAAATAGAAAATTAACAAAATGATTGCCCTGTTGTGGAGCGAAAACACCCACAGGACAGCCACAACAACTGGGCGAAACAGGGACAAACACACACACAGGCACACAAGTTTGTTTTTTTTTAGAATATTTTTTGTATTTTTTTAAGAATAAAAGAAATATTTAGCAAAAATATTTAAAAATAGAAAATTAACAAAATGATTGCCCTGCCCTGTTGTGGGGCGAAAACAGCCACAACAACTGGGTGAAACAGGGACAAACACACAGGCAGAGCAGCAGGCAAAGCCTCCCCGCTGCTCCCAGCTCCTTAAACAGCCCTCGCTCTCCCAACAGACACTGAATGAATGCAAGCAAGCAGCCAACCAAGCCTCCCTCCCAAACCTCCCGTCTCCTTGCCTTCCCCAGCAATGAGCAATGCGGCCACATGGAGCCGCTTTTAAAGGGCAGCCCGCCCAATCACAATGAGCCACGGTGCTTGGGAGCGCTGGATTGGCTCCCGGCGCACCCAGCATCCTCCATCCCAAAACGTCATTTCCGAAACGGGCGGAAGCTCATAAAAAAGATGGAGGATGCCGTTTCGATATTTAAAAACACTTCCGGGTTTGAAAATAAGTTTTGAAATCATTTTGTAATTGTTAAAAATAACGAATAAGTAACGAATTACAAAATTAATGAACGAAACCGCCCAGCCCTATTTGCTACCATTGCAGCCCTTTGAGGCCGAGAGAATGTGATTCACCCAAATGATTTCCATAGCTAAGCAGGGATTCAAATCCAGGTCTCTGGAGTCATAATTTAACACTCAAAATGCTGGCTCTGCTGTGGTTGAACATGAACACCACTTTCTTGAAATAGATTTAGCACTTAGTAGCCTTCCTTATAAATGTTGGACTAAAACCCAATGCGGGTGTCCCCCTCGCTCCATTGACAAGATGCCCTTCTGTTAGCTTCCTGGATTAGCAAGAAACGGCAACACATATCTCTCGCAATCCACGTGAATGTGAATGACTCCCAGCCATTTACATAATTGACAACAACAGAAAGAAGGTATTGGACATCAATGGGATGTTGGATTCCACCTGGCATAGGTTGCATGCTGGCCTCGGCCCCATTTTACCTTTGTGGATTATTGGATTATTTATTTATTTATTTATTATTGACATGGGGAACGCCGGCCCCTGAGCAGCTTATGGTGCAGAAGCTTCAAAACAAATGCAAAATAAGAGAGACAAGGATCCAGCAAAATAAAAGAGTGGGCATTTAATAGGAAATGCAAGTGAAGGCAACCCCAGATTGGAAGCAACAATGAATTTTAAGATAATGTTGTTTTGTTGTTGTTGTTGTTGTTGTTGTTGTTTTTACTACTACTATTATTGATATTATTACCATTTTTCTCTCTGCATTGAGCCCCAAAGTGGATCATTAAAAAATTAAAGCAATGCAATTTACAATGTATGAATTGTTCCATAGATACAGGTCACTAAAATATATACCCAAATGTGAATATTGTGTAGATGTAAGGAAGTATTGTATTGGTTCATGCATGCACACACACACACACACACACACACACACACACATATATATATATATATATATATATATATATATATATATAATTTAAAGATATGTTATTCCATTGGTCCAGATAACCAAAATATAGGTTATTCCGTAGGTAAAAGTAACCAGAATATATGAGTTATTCTATTCCACATGTTCTGCCTTTCTCCCAGGAGGCATCTATACTGTGAAGTTGATGCGCTTTGACCCTAC